>NC_136421.1:41315000-41897500 GCF_052625555.1 Lactuca saligna | reverse complement strand
CAACGATCCAAATATATTCCATTAAGTCTCTTTGAAGAACATGATAGGTCTCAACATCATGAATTATTGCTATCATTGTCAAGTACTCATCGTTTCCAACCTCAAAAACTTGTATCGGTGGAACGATCTTGTTTTCATTATACTCACATATTTTATTTCATTCGTCTTCGAAAATCATATTATGCAATATGATACAAGTATACATGGCCTCACTCATTCCCTTCTCATCAACATAAAGTGCGTGCTATTTAAGTATATGTCAACGTTTTTTAAGAGCGTCAAACGCTCATTCAACATCCTTTTTCGCCTTCTCTTAAGCTTTCTTAAACTTCAACATTTTGCGATCATTTCAACAAGAAAATGAGTTCACAAAAAAAAACACTCTCCTGATAGATCTCATCCACAAGATAATACATAGACCTATATAACATTCCATGCACATCAAATGAAGAATTTGTTGCCGTCCCATTATTTATGTCGTCGAATAACACATAAATTAAAATTATGAAACCTAGATATTAAAATATATATATATATATATATATATATATATATATATATATATATATATATATATAGACGTAAATGACCTCTTCATTATAAAATTGGATCTATAACTCATTGATCGACTCCGAATTAAGATTGATGTGGTCAAGGATCAAAATATATTCCACACAGTCTCTTTGAAGAACATGATACGCTTCAATATCATGAATTATTGCTATCATCGTCAAGTACTCATCGCTTCCAACCTCAAAAACTTGTGTTGGTGGAACGATCTTGTTTTCATTATACTCGCATATTTTATTTCATTCGTCTTCGAGAATCATATTATACAATATGATACAAGTATACATGGCCTCTCTCATCCCCTTCTCATCAACATAAAGTGTGTGATATTTAAGTATATGGCAATTCTTTTAAGAGCATCAAACGCTCGTTCAACATCCTTTTTCGTCTTCTTTTGAGCTTTCTTAAACTTCAACCTTTTGTGATTATTTCGACAAGACAATGAGTTCACAAAAAAAAAAAGCACGCTCCTGATAGATCTCGTCCACAAGATAATATATAGACCTAAATAATGTTCCATGCACATCAAATGAAGAATTTGTTGCAGTCCCGTTATATATGTCGTCGAATAACGGACACATGTTAAGAATGATGAGCATATAACTATTGGATGTCACTACAAGTAAGTCTGCGCAAATATCGTGGACCATGTAATCTCATGACATACTTACAAACTTTGTGAATGTTTTCTCGTGTAGTACGTTCAGACATCCTAAGATTCTCATATAGTGCATCGGTGGAAGTGGCATATGCTAATTGACAAAGTGTGGTGGTGTCTTTTTATAAAGGAGTAAAACCAACTGTACATCTAGCATCTGCACGTTATTAAAAATATGGACACGCTGTCGTGACATCGTTGACGATACACAAATACAAAGGTTTATGCATACGGAACCGTCAACGAAACTAATATCCTTGAAAAGTCATGTGTTCTTCAAAATAATATTGCACGAGGCATTGGTGAGCCATCTCACGATTTCTTTGTATGAACCTCTTTTTTCTCCGGTGTGCATTATCCGCATTTTGTTGATGCAGTTCTTCTATCTTCTGTTCAGCCTCTTTGAATGGCCTATATGGTTGATTCAAGCAATAGATAAAAAAAAAACATGGTGATGATGATGACATTTTTAGAGAGAGTGTAGAAGAAGGGCGTAATGGAATGAAGGAATGAAGGTATATATAGTTATTTGTTCATTTTTGAAAAGAGTCGTTTACTCATCGGTGGATGTGTGTGTTTGAAATTCAGTGGAAACTTACCGAATGTGTAACGACCCAAAAATCAAGGTAAAAATTTCATTTTTAATATAGCTAAAACATTGATACTATTTATTCCAAACATTTCAAATCATCATTAAATAAAACATTTATCAGAGTTCATACCAAAATCATTCATTGCGGAAATCATAGGTGTGTGCACTGTGATCAATCCGAGCTCTTCATTTCCAAATCGATGATCAATCCGAGCTCTTCATTAAGACCTCCAAGACGGCAACATTTTGCCTTAGGGACTTAGTTAGCACCAAGGGTGGCAACCTTAAGCCTAAAAATGGATTTGGAACCATAAAGCACAATTCTTGAGACCAAAAAGATCCAAAAACTCAACATAATAGATATAAGCATTTAATGGTCAAGTTCATAGCTTTATACCTTCATCAAGTTGAAAATGAGTCACAAAAGCCAGATCCATAAGCTTCTTCTTGATCTTCACCTTTGCATCTAACTCCACCTTCTTAAAAATGGGCCAAACACTCCAAAAATGGATTCCATAAGATCAAAATGCCACCATGAATGGTATAAGATATTTCTAGGGTTTAGAGGGGTGCAGGCTAAACATGTTAGGGTTAGGTTATGAGATAAGGAGTTTAAATAGGGTCCAAGACCCTAAAATAGGGTTCTGATCTAACTGGAGTACGCCCAACGCACATATGGTACGCCCAGCGTACTCCAGGGAACATTCGCGACCCTCCTGGTTAGTATGCCCAAAATACACCAAGGTACGCCCAACGTACTACCTTCTTTGCTAGTACACCTCGCGTACACTTTGAGTACACCCTGTGTACTCGGCTAAGCCTGAAAACCAAGAAACTTCCGGAGGCTATAACTTATTCGTTATAAGCTCGCTTCCAACGATCCTTATATCCACGGAAAGGTGACGAGAAGCCCTACATTTCTAACAACTCAAACCTTTCTTAAGACCTTCCGACCAAAAATCCATTTTCCACAAAAGCACGAACTGCCACTTTACCGAAATACCCCTAAGCTCCAAAACACGAACCGAACACCCAGATCACTTCTAATACATCACCCGCACCCGAAAGGGCCTAGATCTTACCTTCCCAAGAGTCATAATCCTTATAATGACCCACCTTCAAGCCACCTCCTTAGACTAGGAGTCAATTCGGAACAAATCGTTACAAGTCTCCCCCGCTTAAATTAGATTTCGTCTTCGAAATCATGCATCACCGTCCCCGACATACTAGACAACCTGAGCAACATCGCCACAAACCCGTGAATACCATAGCCTGCCTAGGGCAACGAAAACCAATCCTTATAGGGTTCTATAACACGGAGATGAACGAATTCCTTGCAACCTTATCCCACATTCTCCATCTGAAATCTGAAGTCTCGAGATTGTCTGTCTCCCTAACAGACTGCCCCAATCGAATCATCATCGAACTAATTTCACAAGAAACCACTCTAGATAGAATGCTTCCCACTCATAATACCTTGAGGCTTCCTAAAGAACAAAATCACCGGTCAACTTCAACTACCGAATATCCAGCAATTCCACATAAAGACCCCAAATCACTGAAGGTGCTCTAACTCCTCTTGCTGCCACATGGCTGCTTTCCTGGAGAACACCCGGGGTCCTCCCTAGTCCCAACCTGTCTGCCAACTTTCTGGAACAACACACACATACCTAATTGTTGAGCCAAAAACAAACTCAGCTATCCCCTGCGGCCTCCAACAGATACCTCGTCTAACCATAACTGCCCTATATCCTTCAGTCCATGTATCTATCCGATTGAGATAGGCTGACAACTTGTTGCCACTAAATCCAACGCAATAAGGTGAATACTACCGGAATAGTAGTAGTCTTATATCATACCCGATCTCCTTTGATGCACCGTTCCTGATTCTGATATGTCGTGGCTCTATTACGGATAGAGCCACCCGAGACACATCACAATGGCTTAAACTACCATCAAACCAACCTGTTCACCACCCTGGAACTCTGCCATCGATGCCCTTGGCATAGAGATTTCCCACATCCCAACTCACTGAAAAAAAAATCGCGCACGAATTCCGAGTCGGGTTCCTATCCAAATCCAAATTATTACTATGGGCATATCCAAAGATCCTCAGATCAGCATTTTCATAATATACCATGACTTCCCATCATCCTTTACTCAATCAATTAATAAGTACCCTTAGCCTATTCGCTGATACTTCCAGTCTCGTACTCGGTCCAACCACCAGGTTCTTATGAGATCCAATAACAGGGCTACCTAGCCGTAGCCCTACAGAAACATGAACTAGTCAACCACAAGATCTTGTATCAGAAGGTCCAACCCTTAGCTCAGCAGTCTCTAACGGTTCCATCCTAAGTTCCTATAACCATCTGGGCTCGCCCTCGAATAACTGATCAGTCAATCACCTCTGGTCCTGATCCTAACTAAGTTGTGGCTCACCCACAACCCTTCGAACTAGCCTGCCCTAGTCCAAATCACCTGAAAGAATCCGTGAATTCTATGGCACCCCCATAGTCTTACAACACTCTCTACTACTAGTGAATGCTACGGCTCCCCCGCAGACTTACAACACTATACCCTAACTGACCATTAGTGAATGCTACGACTCCCCCGTAGTCTTACATCACTTTCACCCTTGATTCTTTCCTAGATACATGGACAGTTCTCCCCCACTTAGATTTAACTAATTCCGCTCGGCACACGAGACTTGAAGGATTCCTAATCCTTATTACGTTCCAATGGTCACCTTGCTGACGACTGGTGCTTACCAAAGCTAGAACACCTTGAATAACCCTACCCAAACAGCACACTACCTAAAATCTAGCTAACACTTCTTGTATCCCAACTACATCAATGACTTCAAATGCTTAAAAGAGACATCACGCTCAGATCTCGGAGTCCAACGAATAGATAGTCTAACCAAAACCTCAGCGACAACTCTCTTTTCCCCCGGCAATCCTGATGGCTCTTCCAAACATAAATACCAAGGCTACTAAAAACTAATCATAACTCCCTCATTCAAGCCCTTGGACCAACCCCGAAAGTGACTGGAGCAGGTGCACTCACTGCTCCTCCCTGACCGTCAGACGGTCGACCTCCTTATCGTCCACCTGAACAAAACGGAAATACAACTGGCTTAATCCTTATGGACAGTCCCTGAATACATGGCCAAACCTACTACACCTATAACAACCTAGATCACTGAACAGATTCTGACAACGACTTGAAGCAATTACGGTACACACGGAATCTGCTCCGCGAGATACATCTGTCTGAAGATCTCTCAAAGATTCCTTGACATGCTAAATGGCACCTGACAACCCTTGCTAACCCAAAAAATAGCAGAAAACTGACCGGAGATCCAACTTATCACAATTCCCAAGCGATACAATTACCCAATATCCACCGGAAATGGCCGAAGATAGCATATTTGCAAACATCTGAAGGAATCCTAACCACTTCCTCCTGTGATACCTCGACTACCCTGAGAACATGATGTAACACCTCATTCCGATCCCAATTACAATCCAAACCCTTGGAACGAAACATAATTGCAAATTTTCTGCAAGCGTTGCACTAGATCCAACCCTACTGGCCTCTCAAAAGTTGATCCAGACTCTTGGGTCTCCGCCCGAGACCTTCCAATAAATTCACCTGACCTGAAACTCTCTCATTGAGGTACTCCTAATCAATCTTCCGTCCTCAGTTCTGAGATCCATATCATTCAGGGTCTCGCACCCTGACACAATCACTAGCTCAATCATCAATGGCTGAACTACAGTAGCTGGAGCAATCTCTACTCTAAACCGACTATAAACTATTCCCAAGACATAGCTTCAGATCCCAAAGCGCAATAAATCGCACAATTAACCCTTTCCGCCTGACACAAGCGATCCAAGGCGAACTCGAAATCCTGGCAGTCCTTCCACTAACTGGCTCACCACTGGAGCCGGGACCAAATCCTGATCCCACCCATGCATGGTCATCCTTATTCTGCAAAGCAGCTATTCCTACGATCAAGGCATAACCAAGAATTCTCCTTCCCATAAGCTTCTCAGATTCTCCAAGACTCTCATCGATTCGATTATGGATCCTGTGCTTTCAGTAGTATGGGCCCAATATTACCTTCCACACCTATCCATACTTTCCTCAACAATCCTCCTAAATCCTCTAAGTCGCTTACTCCACCGGTACACTAAATGTCTGCTAAACAGTAAGACGATCTCGACCGTAGCACCTCCTAGGCTCCCCTAGGTTCCCAACATCACCAAGCTAACCCACTAAGCTTACTAGAGCATATCCTAGGCTTTCCTAGGTTCCCAACCTCACCCTGCCCTCAGCTGCTGAAAGATTCCCATTAATGTCAACTAGCTACCTCATGAATATAGCCACATGTAGCAGATATCAGATAATCCTTCAAGTAAAAGACCCATCCCTAGAACGGTTGGACTCATACAAGAGCTGTGCAATAGGGTTAAGTCCATCACTCTGAGATTATCCATTACGTGCTACATCTGACTTAGCATATTCACTTAATAGCTAACTCAGATTAATAAGAGTCCTACAAAGCACAAAGCAAGCAATATTCAGGTAATCGGTAAATCTAACCAGCATACACTAGACAAGTCATTCTATCCTCACATCCAATCTTCAAGTAGGTAACACCTGTCACTAATCTCATCCTAGGCACTCCCTAGGGTAGTCTCCAACCTGCAAAGCTATCATCAGGCATTCAGTCCATCCATCCTCATTGTCGGCTGCCTTATGCATGCAAATTATATACTGAACAGGATCTAATAGACTATCGAATAATAAACACTACCCTAGGACCACAACTAGAAAAGGAACAGGAAAGAAGGCCAAGTCAATCACTCTAAGGCTATAAGATCCTAACCGTATACAATTTTCAAAACATACACATTGCATTTACAAATACCAATTGTGACATCCCCAAAATCTCGGCCAGAAAAGACCGATTTTCATTTATGCTTTTAAAATAAATTCAGAGTAAATCATTTTGATTTGAAAGAGTTGCGGAATTTGTTCCCAAAAACAAAACATGATAAAACAATGTTTACCAAAGCATTTCATAAAAGAAATGTATTTTCATTATAATCAAAACTCGGGGTGTCATGTTCCGATACATACCAATAAGCATAAACGAATACATTACAAGTCATATAACAAATATAAACATATGTAGACTTGTAAACAAAACAACTTGATGGTTCATCCATCTTACGCCCTTGCGCCACTTCCTGTAATACAAATAAAACTGAGTGGGTCAGACTTGGGAGCCTGGTGAGCATATAGGGTTTTCAACCCACAATAAATAATTAAAATTAATTATTATCAACCAACAATAACCCAGTTACCCATTCACGTTATTCTCACTTTACGTCCCTAAAATAACTAACACAAGGGACCTAATCTAAGAATATTTTCATCGGGGTGACAACACATGCTGCGGGGTTTCCTCAGCAATATAAGTCAAATAAGGCAACCATGAGGGGGATGGAATACAGCGAATGAACACCCAAGTTCATTAACACCTACAGGTTATGAACCTGCTAGCGTTCCACATGACTATCTAAATTCCGCTAGATGACTGGATCAAACAACAACGAGGCCTCTCATCTGTTTATTACACACCAACTATCTACCCATGTTCTACCCAACATATTAGTAGATAAAAACATACATTTTATACATATTTTCAAAACCTGTATAGCATGCTTGATCAAAACATTTTCCATATAACAGATGAGGCACACGCACATAACACGTATTTCATATAGAAATAATCATATCTGTAAGATAGAAGAAAGTGAATATATATTCACACACATAACAACAAAATATACACATAACACGTATCTCGTATGAAATACTTCATAGTTATACGTTATAAGAAAGTAACAACGCATTCACACGTATAAACGACAATAAACTTAATACCCTCGAACCATACTTGTATTATTATTGTGTTTATGAAATGTAGTATACACTCACTTGATCAGAAGATGATCGGACAGCACTACGACTCGCAAAAGTAATAATCCTCCGCAGATCTGGAAGATCTCTACGAAAATCGAACTTCTCGTGGGCAGAGCTTCGGCTCGGAAACCGCACTTCTCGGGATCTTTGGGATCTCGGGACTCGCTTCGGGACTCGGGAATATTACCGGGGCTTCGGGGGTAAAACCGCAGAGCTTCGGCACAAAAACGAGAGGAAATTTGCAAATAAACCCGGAACCCTCGCATCCTATTTATAGGAGGCTGGAAGCCTCTCGTACGCAGGGCGTACGCCTGTATGCGGGGCGTACAGGCTCCGAAATGCGTCACTGCATGCGTCATCCGAAGTGTCGACACTCTGGCTGTACTCGGGGCGTACTCGAGTACGCGGCGCATACCTCAGATCAGAGCTGTGACTCGTCTTCGGATAATGCTTCCGAATTTTCAATTAAAAATAAATACAAATTAATTAATAAACTTCGGAAATTCATATCTTCTTCATACGAACTCCGTCTTCGACGTTCTTTATATCCACGGAAATGTGAGACTACGCTCTACAACTTTCGTTTAGACTCCGTCGGCTAATTTTGACTTTATTTTTATTATTTATTTTTAATAGGCCGGGACAGAAACTTTCGTTATAAATTCATAACTTCTTCATTTGACGTCCGTTCTCGCCTAACTTTTTATCGCTTTGATACTAACAACGAGATCTTCGATTCTCGTTTAGATCACTAAGGCTAAATATCGCTTTAACGTAAATTTCACTTTTTACGCTATTCAGCATTGCCGGTTCTGTCGCAAAACTTCAACAGGTCATAACTTCCTCGTTATAACTCGGATTTCGGCATTCTTTATATCTTCGGAAACCTTGTTTCAACTACTACAACATTATCTAAAGATATTAAGTTTATTTTATAGTTAAATTTTGACGCTTATTTTTATTCTTAATTAATCAAACCACATAATTAAGCAATTAAGCACAAATCACATAATACTCAAATAATACAATCTTATTATTTCAAAACGGGTTACAAAGGTTAACCTAGACTATTACATTGCTAAAAATGGCAAGCCAAGAAACACATGCGTTGCAATTCTCTCCACCTTAGAATGATTCCGTCCCCGGAATCACACATCAATAAACAAATGCGGATAGCGACTCCTCATGTCACTCTCCGTCTCCCAGGTGAGATTCGGCCCATTCGTGTGTTTCCATCGGACAAGCACTAACTCGACCATCTTGTGTCGCAACTTCTTAGTCTTTCGGTCAACGATTGCCTCTGGTTCTTCAATCAACCTTTTGTTCTCATCAATTCTCAATTCGGAAATTGGAATTATATCGGGAACTTCTCCCGTGAACTTTCTCAAATAACACACATGAAATGTGTTGTGAATTCCATTCAGTTCTTCGGGTAATTCGAGCTTGTAAGCTTGGTTCCCAATCCTCTGAAGAACTTTAAACGGTCCAATAAACCTTGGACTCAACTTTCCCCTTTTACCAAATCTTATAAGTCCCTTCCACGGCGAGACTTTAAGCAAAACCGAATTCCCAACTTCAAAAGTCATCAGTCTTCGCTTTTTGTCGGCATAGCTCTTTTGACGATCTTGAGCTGCTAACATTCTTTCCCTAATTATTTTCAACTTTTCAGCAGTTTGATGAACCATCTCCGGTCCCATAAACTGCTTTTCCCCAGCCTCAAGCCAACAAGACGGCGTACGACACTTTTTTCCATACAAGGCTTGGTAAGGTGCCATCTTAATGCTCGAGTGAAAACTATTATTATAGGAAAATTCTACCAATGGTAAATGTTCATCCCAATTACCTAGGAATTCCAAGGTACATGCTCTCAGCATATCTTCAAGTGTTTGTATCGTTCTTTCACTCTGACCATCAGTCTGCGGATGGTAAGCTGTACTTAAACATAACTTGGTACCCATTTCCTCTTGTAGACTTTTCCAAAACCTTGAGGTGAAACGACTATCACGATTCGACACAATTGTTAGCGGAACACCGTGAAGTCTCACAATTTCCTTCACATAAGAATTCGCAAGCTTTTCCATAGACCATTTCTCCCTGGTGGCTATGAAATGCGCACTCTTGGTGAATCGATCAACGACCACCCAAATCATGTCGTGACCATTCTTTGTTCTGGGTAGTTTAGTGACAAAATCCATAGCAATGTCTTCCCACTTACCCATAGGCACAGGTAAAGGTTCTAAACTCCCATACGGTTTCTGATGTTGTGTCTTGACTCTCGCACAAGTCACACACTCAGCCACATACTTTGCAACATCAAGCTTCATCGTCGGCCACCAGTAGTAGGGTTTCAGGTCCCTATACATTTTAGTGCTACCGGGATGAATCGAATACATGGTCTTGTGAGCTTCTTCCATCAGAAGATCTCTAATTCCTCCTGACTTAGGTACCCAAATACGATCTTGGAATACCTTCAGTCCATGACCGTTTGAACCAAACACCAACGTTTTACCCAAACGTTCCTCCTTTCGGTCATTTTTCTCAGAAGCTTCCTCTTGAGCTTTCTTTATACTTTCCAAAATGGTCGAGACAACTTCAATTCTCAACGCTCTTGGCCTTTTCCTTTCAAGATTGACTTTCCGACTGAGAGCATCAACAACAACATTAGCTTTACCGGGATGGTAAAGTATCTCACAGTCGTAGTCCTTGAGTAATTCCAGCCAGCGTCGTTGCCTCATATTCAATTCCTTCTGATTAAAGAGATATTGGAGACTCTTATGATCAGTGAAAAGTTTGCACTTCGTGCCATAGAGGTAATGCCTCCATATTTTCAGAGCGAAAACTACCGCTGCCAACTCCAAATCATGAGTCGGGTAATTCTTTTCATGCTCCTTCAGCTGTCGAGACGCATATGCTATCACCTTTTCTCTTTGGGTCAAAACACAACCCAATCTAACCCCAGACGCATCGCTATAAACAACGAAGTCTTCAACTCCATCGGGTAGAGAAAGTATCGGTGCCTCGCATAGCTTCTTCTTTAGCTTCTCGAATGCTTCTTTATGCTTCTCACTCCAAGCATAAATAGCTCCTTTGTGGGTCAAAGCTGTCAACGGACTAGCGATCGAAGAAAAGCCTTGGATAAACCTTCGGTAATATCCGGCTAATCCTAAAAAGCTTCGAATCTCCGTGGGACTTTTCGGTTGTTCCCACTTCATCACAGCTTCAATCTTCGCTGGATCAACCATTATCCCTTCTTGATTGACCATGTGACCCAAGAATTGGACTTCACGAATCCAAAAATCACATTTGGAGAACTTATCATACAGCTTCTCCTTCTTCAAGACTTCTAACACTTCTCGCAAGTGTTTGCCATGCTCCTCCTGGCTTTTTGAGTAAATCAGAATGTCGTCGATGAACACTATCACGGATTTATCAAGGAACGGATTACAAACCCTATTCATTAAATCCATGAATGCTGCCGGAGCATTGGTTAGTCCAAACGACATAACCAAGAACTCGTAGTGTCCATATCTAGTTCTGAACGCAGTCTTCTCTATATCCTGCTCTTTTACTTTCAGCTGATGATATCCTGACCTAAGATCGATCTTCGAGAAATAGCTCGAACCTTGCAACTGATCAAATAGGTCATCAATCCTTGGCAACGGATATCTATTCTTTATTGTTGCCTTGTTCAGCTCTCTGTAATCAATGCACATTCTCATACTTCCATCTTTCTTCTTCACGAATAACACCGGAGCTCCCCAGGGTGATGAACTAGGTCTAATGAAACCTTTGTCCAACAACTCTTGAAGTTGCATCATCAGCTCCTTCATCTCCGTCGGTGCTAATCGGTAATGTGCTTTTGCTATTGGCGTGGTTCCTGGTAACAAGTCTATTCTGAACTCTACTTGTCTATCAAGTGGTAATCCAGGAAGATCTTCGGGAAATACTTCCGGATAATCACACACCACAGGAATACTCTACATCACCTGTTCTCCTTCTTAGCATCAATCACGAATACTAAGTATGATGTACATCCCTTGGTCAAACACTTTCTGGCTTTCATTAGGGAAATGATTCCAGAATTCACTCGGCGTTTGTCCCCATACACCATAAATGAATCTTTTCCAGGCGGGTTTACTTTAACTATCTTCTTCTTGCATAAAATTTCGGCATCATTGGCGCTGAGCCAATCCATTCCCAACACGATGTCGAAACCATTAAGTTCGATAGGCAATAATTCCTCGTGGAACTTATTCCCATTCAAGTCGATTAGGATGTTTCTCATACGATGGCTAACAGGTACAAACTTGCCACTAGCAACTTCGACTAATAAAGCATTATCTAGTCTATCAACAGGCAAAGCTAGTTTTCTACCAAATTCATGCGATATAAAGGAGTAGTTGGCTCCAGAATCAAATAAAATTTGGGCGGGAAAATTGTTAACGAGAAAGGTACCTGAAGCGACATCAGCTTCATCCTTAGCAGCTTCCAGTGTCATCTGGAATGCTCTCGCCTTCGGCTTTGGTGGAATGTTGGGCTTAGCTGCCTCCTTCTTCTTCGGACAGTCTTTCAAAATGTGCCCCTCTTCATTACAACCAAAACACATCCTTTTGTTGTTCGGACATTCATTGGCAAAATGTCCAACCTTTCCACACTTGTAGCAAGTTACATCCTCGCTACATTTCCCGAAGTGCTTTTTCTTACACTTATCACAACACTTTGCTTCCCCTCCTTTTCCCCCACCAAACCTTTTCGAATCAGATTTCGAAAATTTACTTTTCTTACCGGAACCAGATGTTCCCTCAAACTTCCTCTTCTCACCAACCTCAACCTTGTTAGTGGTTCTCCCTTTGATCATGTTCTCAACAGACTTGGCAGCCCAGATAGCTGCCTCTAAAGTATGTGCCTAACGTACTGGCACTTCGTACTCCCATGGAAGTCCCTTCGCATACCGATCCACCTTAGTCAGCTCGTCTGGAACGATACGTAAGGCAAACTCCATCTTATCGGTGAAGCTATTGGTGTATTCATCAACTGACATGCTGCCTTTAGTCAATGTCAGGAACTTGTTCTCCAACTCCAACAGATTTTGAGCCGAGCAGAACTTGTGCTTAAAATGCACCAAGAACTCTGCCCATGACAATTGCAGTGGCTCATTTGGGCTTACGGTCTTTCCTAAAGTGTTCCACCAACGAACGGCTCCACCTCGGAATTGACGCACGGCATAGATAGTTTGCAACTTACCTCTACAGCCACACGTCATGAAGGCTAGCTCCATTTCGGAGATCCAATCCATAACCCCAATCGGATCCTCCTTTCCATTGAAGGTTGATGGTTTGCAAGTTAGAAAGTCCTTGTACTTGCATCCCATTCCATCATTCCTTCCATCGCGGTTATCCTGCCTAACTATCGGTGGGTTGGCTCGACCAACAGATCCATTGAAGTTTCCACCTTCCGAGTGCCCTTCATTTAATTCAGGCTCTTCCACACGAATCGACAGTTCTTCACGATTTTGTTGAAGCAACCGTCTAGTTTCCTCCATTTGACGATCCAACATCATCTGAATCATCAATTGCACACCGGCCATTGTTATCGGCTCAGGTGTTGCTGCTATAACAGGTCTTTGTTCAATCACTGGTGGTTGATTCCTGTTTTCATCAGCATTTCCAACTCCACTTCTCGTGCTCACCATTTTGATCTACACACTGAATAAGGTGAAATTAGATCCTTATTCACGATAGATATTCAAATCATCCTTATCACTCCGAAACGTTACATGCTAGTTCTAATATCGTAGACGTACGCTTAGAATCCTACACACATAAAGTTTCTAGATCCGGTCGGCAACAGACCTTAGATCCGAACAAATAATATCATATATGGCAACATACAACATTTAGCACATAAAGCATTTTAGGCAACATTCCTAAAATAAACTAGTGCTCGTGTCTAAAACATAACAGACACACATCTCAAAATTCCACTTAGCATTCTAAGTTTAAGTCTAGAAATCCTAAAAATTTCTAGTTCGCTTAAACTAATGCTCTGATACCAACTGTGACATTCCCAAAATCTCGGCCAGAAAAGACCGATTTTCATTTATGCTTTTAAAATAAATTCAGAGTAAATCCTTTTGATTTGAAAGAGTTGCGGAATTTGTTCCCAAAAACAAAACATGATAAAACAATGTTTACCAAAGCATTTCATAAAAGAAATGTATTTTCATTATAATCAAAACTCGGGGTGTCATGTTCCGATACAGACCAATAAGCATAAACGAATACATTACAAGTCATATAACAAATATAAACATATGTAGACTTGTAAACAAAACAACTTGATGGTTCATCCATCTTACGCCCTTGTGCCACTTCCTGTAATACAAATAAAACTGAGTGGGTCAGGCTTGGGAGCCTGGTGAGCATATAGGGTTTTCAACCCACAATAAATAATTAAAATTAATTATTATCAACCAACAATAACCCAGTTACCCATTCCCGTTATTCTCACTTTACGTCCCTAAAATAACTAACACAAGGGACCTAATCTAAGAATATTTTCATCGGGGTGACAACACACGCTATGGGGTTTCCTCAACAATATAAGTCAAATAAGGCAACCATGAGGGGGATGGAATACAGCGAATGAACACCCAAGTTCATTAACACCTACAGGTTATGAACCTGCTAGCGTTCCACATGACTATCTAGAAAAGTCCGTGGTCGTCATCTAAATTCCGCTAGATGACTGGATCAAACAACAACGAGGCCTCTCATTTGTTTATTACACACCAACTATCTACCCATGTTCTACCCAACATATTAGTAGATAAAAACATACATTTTATACATATTTTCAAAACCTGTATAGCATGCTTGATCAAAACATTTTCCATATAATAGATGAGGCACACGCACATAACACGTATTTCATATAGAAATAATCATATCTGTAAGATAGAAGAAAGTGAATATATATTCACACACATAACAACAAAATATACACATAACACGTATCTCGTATGAAATACTTCATAGTTATACGTTATGAGAAAGTAACAACGCATTCACACGTATAAACGACAATAAACTTAATACCCTCGAACCATACTTGTATTATTATTGCGTTTATGAAATGTAGTATACACTCACTTGATCAGAAGATGATCGGACAGCACTACGACTCGCAAAAGTAATAATCCTCCGCAGATTTGGAAGATCTCTACGAAAATCGAACTTCTCGCGGGCAGAGCTTCGGCTCGGAAACCGCACTTCTCGGGATCTTCGGGATCTCGAGACTCGCTTCGGGACTCGGGAATATTACCGGGGCTTCGGGATGTCTTCGGGGGTAAAACCGCAGAGCTTCGGCACAAAAACGAGAGGAAATTAGCAAATAAACCCGGAACCCTCGCATCCTATTTATAGGAGGCTGGAAGCCTCTCGTACGCGGGGCGTACGCCTGTACGCGGGGCGTACAGGCTCCGAAATGCGTCACTGCATGCGTCATCCGAAGTGTCGACACTCTGGCTGTACGCGGGGCGTACTCGAGTACGCGGCGCGTACCTCGGATCAGAGCTGTGACTCATCTTCGGATAATGCTTCCGAATTTTCAATTAAAAATAAATACAAATTAATTAATAAACTTCGGAAATTCATATCTTCTTCATACGAACTTCGTCTTCGACGTTCTTTATATTCACTGAAAGGTGAGACTACGCTCTACAACTTTCGTTTAGACTCCGTCGGCTAATTTTGACTTTATTTTTATTATTTATTTTTAATAGGCCGGGACAGAAACTTTCGTTATAAATTCATAACTTCTTCGTTTGACGTCCGTTCTCGCCTAACTTTTTATCGCTTTGATACTAACAACGAGATCTTCGATTCTTGTTTAGATCACTAAGGCTAAATATCGCTTTAACGTAAATTTCACTTTTTACGCTATTCAGCGTTGCCGGTTCTGTCGCAAAACTTCGACAGGTCATAACTTCCTCGTTATAACTCGGATTTCGGCATTCTTTATATCTTCGGAAACCTTATTTCAACTACTACAACATTATCTAAAGATATCAAGTTTATTTTATACTTAAATTTTGACGCTTATTTTTATTCTTAATTAATCAAACCACATAATTAAGCAATTAAGCACAAATCACATAATACTCAAATAATACAATATTATTATTTCAAAACGGGTTACAAAGGTTAACCTAGACCATTACATTGCTAAAAATGACAAGCCCAGAAACACAGGCGTTACACCAATTATCATTCTCATTCCAGCATGACATCCAATACCCTCATGGCTACAAGCACCACATATCAGGCCAACCTAATGCTAACTACTCAGCAGTAGCATGCAAGTCTACCAGCTCATACAACATATACAGGCATGTCCCCTAGCCCTAACTAGCATGCGATTCATAGATTCATAATCAAATCATAATAGATAACAAATGTGGGTATTCTAGGGAAACTTACTTGAGCACGGATGATTGCAGGCACCACACCCTTTTTTGTCTTAGAATTCTTTACTTCAAACATTTTTTGAAAGCTTTACAAATCCTCAGTCTGAGTTCAAACACACCCGAAAGTATGTCCGAATCCCTCAAACCAAGGCTCTGATACCAACTTGTAATGACCCAAAAATGAAGGGTAAAAATTTCATTTTTAATATAGCTTAAACATTGATACCATTTATTCCAAACATTTCAAATCATCATTAAGTAAAACATTTATCAAAGTTCATCCCAAAATCATTCATTGCGGAAAACGTAGGTGTCTGCACTGCGATAAATCTGAGCTCTTCATTTCCAAATCAATGATACCTGAAACCAAAACTGTAAACCGTAAGCACAAAGCTTAGTGAGTACCCCCATAGCATACCCCACACACAATCCACATAACACATACGATATTAGCAATAAAAGCTACATATATCACATAAGCCATGCATACATAAACCTATAAGGATGCCATGGGCTACCCCACATGGTCTTTACCTAGGAATGCCATGGGCTACCCCACATGGTCTTTACCTAGGAATTCCATGGGCTACCCCACATGGTCTTACATCCAATGCCACGGGCTCCCCCGGGGTCTTCCATGCAAGTATCATAAAGACAACTAGCACAACACATATAATATAATCACTAGCATACCACTTAGCATAAAGCTAACTATCATACCACATATCTCTACTACAGCTAGTGTATGGTGAGAACACTCACCTTGCAGTGTAGAAGCTTCTAGCATGAATTCCTTGGTTGCTGCCCCGTCAGCTTCCCGAGCTGCCACTACCAATCAATATACCCAATTTACCAACTGGGTCCCACACCATAATCCTTAATCCATGCATGGGGTAAAATGACCATTTTACCCCTGGCCAAATATAATCCAAAACTAAGGCATAAACCCAAAACAAAAGCCCAACATTATAATGTCCATAAAACCATCAATGGCCCAATTTTCCAAATTGGGGTCGGACCTTTCTAATGGACCATGTACTAAAGCCTAATATTCTCCTTACTGAATAATCCTGACCCAATTGGCCAACGAAGGCCCATAACAACCTAGTCCAATAATTGGCTCAAACCGAGGCCCATAATGCGAAGTCCATTTCTATATTGGGCCACAACGCCCAATAGGCCCTTCTATTCTATTATTGGCCCAAAGATACGTTTAGGCCCAACTATCAGCAAATCTAGGCCCAAAACCATTAGGGCCTAAAGTTCCGAAGTCCACAAAGGTCTAAGACCTCCTGAGAGCGTACACCCATCGTACCTCTTCTGTACGCTTAGCGTACTGGCAAAAGGGTTGTACGTGCAACATACTACATTGTACGCCCATCATACAAACGACTAATTCACAAAATCCATTAAGTGCTTAATGCTTCAAACCAAGGGACCAAATTACATATTTGAGCTCCACCTAATGTCTTAATCCATAAAGTTAGTGACTTGGTGACTTATATGACCCACATGAATCCAAAATCAAAGTATAACAATCTACATCCATGATACTGACCATAACTCTTGCATGAATCCATTAAGATCTCCAAGATGGCAACTTTCTGCCTTAGGGACTTAGTTAGCACCAAGGGTGTCAACCCTAAGCCTAAAAACGGATTTAGAACCATAAAGCTCCATTCTTGGGGCCAAAAAGATCCAAAAACTCAACATAATAGATCTAAGCATTCAGTGGTCAAGTTCATAGCTTTATACCTTCATCAAGCAGAAAATGAGTCACAAAAGCTAGATCCATAAGCTTCTTCGTGATCTCCACCTTTGTATCTAACTCCACCTTCTTGTAAATGGGCCAAACACTCCAAAAATGGACTCCATAGGCTCAAAATGCCACCATGAATGGTATACGACGATTTCTATGGCTTAGAGGGGTAGAGGTTGAAGATGTTAGGGTTAGGTTATGAGATAAGGAGTTTAAATAGGGTCCAAGACCTTAAATAGGATTTTGATCTGACAGGAGTACGCCCAACGTACTCCAAGGAGCATTCGCAACCCTCTTCTTATGTACGCCCAACGTACTCCAAGGTACGCCCAGCATACTACCTTCTTTGCTAGTACTCTTCGCGTACACTTTGAGTATGCCCCGTGTACTCGGCTAAGCCTAAAAACCACGGAACTTCCGAAGGCCATAACTTCTTCGTTATAAGCCTGATTCTGAAGATCCTTATATCCACAGAAAGGTGAAGGGAAACCCAACACTTCTAACAACTCAAACCTTTCTTAAGACCTTCCGAACAAAAATCCATTTTCCACAATAGCCCGAACTGCCACTTTACCGAAATACCCCTAGGCTCCAAAACACGATCCGAACATCCAGATCACTTCTAATACATCACCCGCACCCGAAAGAGCCTAGATCTTACATTCCCAAGAGTCATAATCCTTAGAATGACCGACCTTCGAGCCACCGCCTCAAACTAGGAGTCAATTCGGAACACAGCGTTACAGAATGCCAAGACCATGCAAGCTTTTTCACTGAGGTGGTGGCGCGGTGTTTGCCGAGTCCACCTTAGATTCGTCGAGGCCTACCAACTTCCACTCCGTCGAGCCTAAAGGACACATTTAGCAGCAATGTCTCAAAAATTGAGGGTTTCTTCCAAATATTTTTTTTCACAATTTACCCACGTGTTGTGTACCTACGGATTTTTTTTGGCTTGATTTATTAGACAAGCATTTCATGTGAATAATGATATGTTTTTAAAATGTATCTATAAATATGTTTAATGACTATTTTAATAAAATAATCTTTATTATAACAATATTTTTACAATTGATATAAAACATCATTGTTATTTGAAGTTACATGATAACACTAGACAACAATTAAAGGGTTGAATAATTGTATTAATAATTATTGGATGTAATTTAACAAAATAAATTTCAAATTGATATGGTTCGACGTAAATATTTATCATTAACCATATAATCTTAAAAGATGGAAAAATATATCATTTGAATGGCCCATATCGAACTATTTCAAGGCTCAACATCTGTTGCTAAATCTCGAAATATATTAGCAATATTTTAAGTATATCGGGGTTTGAAACCTGATTTTTTTTGTGTAATTCCATACAGCAACCACTAAGTTTTCATTATCGTGACAACCATATCAAATTATTAGCGTTATATTAAAACAATGTAGGGTCGTGCGAAACATATTTTAGGCCCGAGACGAGAACGAAAAATGGACCCTTAAAATATATAAATTTTATAAAGTTTTTATAACAACTTAATAATTGAAATAAAATTATTTGTACTATCTTCTATACATAACACTTTCTATAAAAAAATTAGGGATGGGCATTGGACGATCGTCCTTAACACTCACCCTCTTAACCGGGCCTGAAACAATGGTAAGTGAGATTTTTATTCAAATGTTAGACATTGGACATTTGTATTTATATAACGACTGAATTTATTTCATATAATATAGTTCAAATTTCTTAAAAATATTTATTTAACTTGAACCATGAAATTTTAATGGTCTCTACCATGGATTGCAAGTCTATAAAGTTGTGTAAAATTCTTGTTTTAATATAATTTTTAACTATATGTATAGTTAATATTCATTAGTTTATTTTGTAATTTCAACAATAATGTTGTTTTTAAACATTAATTATGATTTTAAAGTAATTTGCTTTTAAATGGATAGATTAAAAACATAAGCAAAAATATCACCTCCCTAGTTTTAAAATTCCAATATCATTTTTTAGACATTCAAATTTCAATAATAATATACATTTGTTTATTTTACAAAACCCTTGTTAGATGTCAAGAATCGATTTCCAATTTAAAACAAGTTGATTACACCCTTCAAGGGTACTTGTTACACCCCTATAGAACAATTTTTTTGACAATATTGAATATTCTTTTGCTTGATAAAAATAGACCATATCTTATTAGTTTAATATGATTAAACCAATCGATATTAATTGACCATAAATGAAACTTGATTATTTTTGAATTATTTTGCCATGATACTTTTCTCAACATTACGCACCAACAAAATGTGTAGCAAATGACATGATAAAGTTATTTCTCACAACTATGCTACATGTGACCATCCAAAGTTCCAAACGTACTCTTTTCTTGCATACTAAGAAAAGTTGGTGGATGATCTCCCCGTCGTATGTAAAATGTTTTGGTATGAAACTGATAGAATTGTTGGTAATTGGATTAAATCTTTCAAACATATTGTTGATTGGGTTGAATAATATGTAAACCAGATGGTCAAAAATAGCATGCCAACAAAATTAAAAATTATAACACGAACGAAATATAATGTTTCTAGTTATCGTTTCTATGTATTTTTTTTCATGCACCAATTTTCAGTTTGGATAGATATTCTAGAATTTTTTTTTTTTTAAAATCGATTACAAATTGAGATTGTTGGGAACCAATAATTCTTCGGAAGAAAACTAAAGATAAATAAAAACACAAAATTATATGTGAAAAACTCTAAACCTAGTGAAAAATTATTGGGATCTAGAGAAAAAAAACTACTATATGTCTATATGATACAAATTTATATGTTTGTTCCATATGGTTGGCAAAAACATTTATGCGTTTGTGCACGTTGTTTCAATTTCTTACATATAATTGGCCCCTTATGCATGTAAAATGATATTTCTATCCTTTTTTTTTTTTTTTTCATTTGTAATATTTTTAACTACTTTTATTTAAAAAAATAAATCAAACCTATCTATGTCCACCTTTATGCTTCTCCTTCATTTAGGACAGCCCTCTATATTCATCATTAACCCTTTTTTTTTCCCCTGGTGATCATTTTTTTTCGATGACTTTTTTCCCTCTATCATTCTAGACTTATTTTCCATGTGTGGTCTTCAAAACCCAAAAAGTATCTCAAAATTAGACCTAACAATTTAATACAAGACACGAGTTTTTCGTATATATGTTTTAGAAATTCGTGTTTATTCATGTCGACATCTATTTTAAATTCATGTCATGTATTACACGTATCAAACGTAAATTTACCTATTTAGATACGTATAAAACACGACACAGTGACACATATAAACATTTATATACACATATAGATTTAGGGTTTAAAGTTTACATTTCTAAAATATTATGGATTGTAATTGAGAGTTTGTAATTTGTAATTTGGATTAAGATTATTTGCATGTTATCCTAGTTTAAAAAATGGTATTATAAATGCGTATTCTAGTTTTTTGTGTAATATGGTTAAAAAAAACTTGTCTATTTATGACACGTCATGTGTCACACAACTTTTTTACGTGTCTTGTTCGTGTTTGATACCTTATACACGTTTTACAATTTGTGTCGTGTTCGTATTCAACAAAATTGTGTTGTGTAAATTTGTGTCTGACACGATACTAGACACACAGACACGGATTGTCAGGTCAACCCAAAATTCATTGAACGAATCCAGAAACCAAAAACCATTCTCAATCACTTGATTAAAACAAAAATCCCAACCTAAAAATCGATTCACACATAATACAAAGATCAAATCCAAATGGGGTGTTTAGAAACAATGGCAGCGTAGTTCGGTGGCAATTATGTGGGGGACATCAATGGTGGTTAGTTGTGTAGGTGAATGTATAATGACTTTAGTTAAACATCCATACCAGTGTATCTCCTCGAAAATTATACATGTCTCTCCATATATCGCCAGAAAAATTAAATCTTTATCAAAATTACCATCATTGTTTCCTTACCTATCTTCTTTTGTATTTTGAATCCCCCACCCCACCCCTACATGCAAAAATTTCGAAGACTGAAGGTTGTGATTTTCTTACTTGCATGTTCTTTTTGTAGTTTGTAAAGCATAATAGATAATAAGGCGTGGCGTTGTTTTGCAAGTGTGATAATTTTGTAGTCATCAAAAATTTTGGAGCGCTAGTGGTGATTATTGAGTAAGGAAATAAGTGTAGGTGGTTTATTAAGGTTAAAGGGAAGGATTGTTGATGGTTATGGATGTGTTGTGTTCGAGAGAGATTGTAACGCCCATATTTTTCTACCAAGGTACACTTAAATTTATCAAAAATCATTTAAATGTTTTACAAATAATCTTAGTGTACAATGACACTCTGGCAGACAAGAAGTTATCACAAGGATCGTGTTGGCAGCAAACATATGATCGAGTCGGGCATCACAATAAATCTACCTGCAAAACGGATCACAACAAAAATGTAAGCCTCACGGCTTAGTGAATAACAACTACTAAAACATAATCAAATAAATCATAAATCATACATATAATGTAAATCATCTATATTCCACATAAATGTCATATATGTAATCATTTCATCAAAGAATTCATTTCTTCAGTAATAATCTATCTATCAAATACCTGTCCAATCAACCATCAATATCTCATTCATATTAAATCTCATGCTCAATGACCAATATATCAAATGTGTTATATCTTCCAATCATAATATATCTATCGATCAAATCTTAATCTATTAATATAATCTAATCTCTCATCTATAATCTATTTCTCAACATTTCCTCAATCTCTCAATCAACAATTAATATTCTAAATAATAATAAATTATATAATAATCATCATAAGTATCACAACTTTGGATATTATATTAGTGTTACTCACCTAGTAAGTCGACAGACTTGTTCCAGTCTCAGTTTTACTCTTCCATTATTTATCAGCTCGTCATATGATAACACCTATTATTAAATAATAAGTTCCTCATAATTTTTACAGCCTCCCTAATAATTATAATAGACTTAACCCGTAAGCTCATGGCTAAATCTCTCATATCGGTTATTTCTCAGGCAATAGGGTTTATAACCCACGTCAACCAAACATGATATTAATCATAAGATTTTCTCACTAATTTCACCATCAGGTTCATAACAACTCTATTGTAACATCCGGATTCCCAGTTATATTATTATTCATTTAATTTTTGGAGTTTGTGGAGGAACTCGGCGAGTTGGCACCAAGACTCGTCGAGTAGGGACGCGGATGTTCATTCTATTTCATGACCGGACTCGGCGAGTCCATGCTGTTTAGTGAAGCCCTAATTTCCAGGGCTTGGGACCTATTTAAATGCCCTTATGGTCGTCCATTGTGGCTGCTACCCCCAGAGAGAGTCTCAAATCGCTTGAGAAGCAAGGAGTGACCATTGTTGATCTTTGTGGTGTCATTTATTAAGAAGAAGGAGGTTCTAGCCAAGGGAAAGCAAAGGAGGTTGCTATTCTAAGGACTACAAGCTAAGATCATTCATTTGAGGTATTATTTCGACTCTTCTTCTGTTTTGGGAAGGATATGTGGTTTTAGGGTTTCTTGTACCCTTGACTAAGTTGATTTGGGGTCCAAAAAGTCCCTTCTGGAGATGAGGCTTTGTACCTGGACCCATAGAGGTCCAGGGAGCCTTATTCTTCAAGCTTTATGGAGAACAATGGAGGTCATGACCTTGGGTTAAGGTATTTGGGACAAAATCATCATTTGATACTTATTGGTTGGGTTATAAGCATCAAGATTTAGACTTTACGTGACAATTATGCTTGGGAAGGCCAGATCTATGGATTAGGGGCACAGATCTGACCATAGGAGATCAATAGAGTTTGTGCATGGCATGAACTCGTTGAGTTGTTCATGGGACTCGGTGAGTAGGGTTAACGTCCACGTAGATCACTCAGTGAATAGACTTGTCGAGTTAGGGATAACTCAGTGAGTCAGAAGGGGGTTAAAAGACTAGAGTTCAAGGCAGTACTCACCGAGCTGTTCTTGACACTCAGCGAGTTGAGTCGGGGTAGCCCCGCGATTCATGCCCGGTGTGACTCGTCGAGCATAGGATAGGACTTGACGTACCAAGCGGGACAGAGAGTTCGTGGACATATGTGTACTTGCCGAGTCACGGGAGTGTACTCGGTGAGTTGGGTCAAAGTTGACCGTTGACTTTTGTTGACTATTAGGGTTTGGTCAACAATGGGGTCCTGGCATCAAGAAGGGGTAAAATAGTCTTTTACCCTTCTGAGGATGACAATAGAGGGTCGAGTCTAGCCTCGAGTGTTATGTTATGAGGGTATTTACTTTGTATGAATAGGCGGAGGCTAGGCAATACTTCTACCGAGTCAGAGATTTACGAGACGTCTGAGGTGAGTCTTCTCACTATGCCTTACCCGATGGGGTGATTGTATGTAACCGAAGGGTCTTATGTGTATGATGTATATGCGATGTAAGTTATATGTGATATGTTATGTGATGTGAGCATGATGTGGGCCGGAAGGTCAAGATTATACGGATCGGAAGGTCAACCGAGTCTGGGATGAAAATCCCCTGAGACACTTGGATCGGAAGGTCCTATGGCCTGGAAAGGCGTATGTGATATATGTGGTATTTTGGGGAACTCACTAAGCATTTATGCTTACAGTGTTATGTGTTATGTGTTTCAGGTACTAGCGATGATCGCGGGAAGGCACTGGCATGACTCGTACACACGCACACTGGAGTTTAATAATTTGATCTTGGGGTTTTGTACTGATACAATGTTTTTATTTATGAATGCAAACTATATTTCATGGTTTTCAAAAGTGAAAAATTGTTCAAATTTTTACGGTGTTAAAAGTTGGTATCAGAGCCTTGGTTTGAGGGATTCGGATACATCTTCGGGCGTATCTGAACTGAAACTGGGGATTTGAGGAAAAATTTTAATAATAAAATAAATTTTTTGAAAAAGAGAAAAAGGGTTTTGAGACAAACGGAGTAGAGTCGTGTGTACGATCAGCCAGCGCCCGAACGGTGATTTCCCAAAATACTCTCATAATAAATGTTATCAGATATGCTATGTTATGCTATATGATGGATTACGATATGCAGGCTAGAGTAGACTAGGAATTCTTATTAGGACTAGAGTGGCCTGATATATGATGCCTTAGTCTAGGGGTTTTGCTGCTAGAAATGCTTAAGAGTGTTTAGGTAGCAGCAAGGTGCTTATGAGAGAATTGCTAGCGGGTAGCACATGATAGTAAGAGTAGAGCACTTGGGATTTAGGGCTCAAGGAGGAGGACTTGGGATGAATGCCGATGCGGTATGGACGGCAGTATTGGGCCCGTACTACTGAAGATATCGGGTTGGTATGCAGTCCAAGTAAGAATCCTTTAGGCATTAAGGAATCGATGGGGTGGAGTTATCGAGTGTGATTATACTCGAGTGGGTCCCTAATATTCTTATGTTGTATTTAAGAGGGAGATCATGGTTGGGACGCACCACACACCAGAGGTCAATGAGACAAGTGATGAGGAGATCCGTAGGATCATCCACGAGGAGGTGACTACGGTCATCAGGGTTGAGATTCCAGAGATGTTCAGGTCTATTAAGACCACTTTGATTGAGACTTTTGATGAGTGGTATGCTGCTCTTTCTGATGTTGTTGCTGCAGCCACTGCGGTCGTTGCTGCTGCCAGGTCGCAAGGGGGTGACTTGTTGTTGTATCGGGAGTTCAGCAACACGAAGCCACCAGAATTTGATGGAACTTAGGATCTGATAGCCACGATGAGGTGGGTTTCTGACATAGAGGGTTGCTTCTACACATGTTCCTGTCCGGAGCATCTGATAGTTTGGTTCGTGCTGAACCAGCTTCTCTTGGGAGCGAAGGAGTGGTGGAAGTTTGTGACGACACACTACACCCCTGCTGAGCTTGTTGCAGTAACTTGGGAAAGGTTCATTGTTATATTCCGAGATGAGTACGTTCCCCAGGTGGAGAGGGAGCGATTGGCACAGGAGTTTCTAACCCTTAAGCAGGGTACCAAGTCAGTTACAGAGATTACATGGAGGTTTCACGAGAGGGCGATGTTCTGCCGTGAGCACGTGTCGACTGAGCAGGCACGTATGATTCGATATCTGAGCATTTTGAGGAGATACATTCGTGAGTTTGTGGCAAACTCATCATACCGGACATTTGTTGAGCTTCAGGAAAATGCCCGGAAGAGGGAGATCGAATTAGAGATGCAGGCCAAGGAGGAGGCCGAGTCTCAGAGGATGGATCGGCAGCCGGTACAGTCTCAACTGGTAGCCAAGCGGGCCAAGCCCACCGATTCGAGGACTGGGGGTCAGAAGGGTCGCACTTGCAGAACGTGCGGCAAGGGCCATGACGGAGTTTGTAGGGTTGGTGCTTGCTACAAGTGTGGCAAGGAGGGGCATATCGCCAAGGATTGCCCTAAGGGATTCATGGTCTGTTTTCACTGCAACTAAACCAGGCACCGGAAGGCGGAATGTCCACAGTTGCGAGGGACAACGCAGGGAGCACCTTAGGGATCTGCCCCTACAGTTGCAAGAGCTAGTGAGAGTCGGCTTGTGAAAGCTGAGGCGCCAAAGGCGCGAGGGAGAGCATTTCAACTGAAAGCGGAGGAGGTCCGTGTGGCACCTGACGTCGTGGCTAGTATGTACTCTATCATGCATTGATTTTATGTTGAGATATTGTGCTTATATTATGTTATGTGTAGGTACTTTTCTTGTGAATTCTGTACCTGCTCTAGTGTTATTTGACTCGGGTGCGAGTCGATCTTTTGTATCGTTGGCATTTAGCCGACACATCAGTATGAGTAAAGAGGTGTTGATTCGACCTCTTAGAGTTTCCATAGTGGATGAGAGAGCAGTCTATGCCGCCAAGGTGATTCGAGGTTGTGTGCTTGAGATTTTTGGGGTTGAGTTTCCGATCGATTTGGTCCCCATTGCGATGGGGGATGTCTGTGTCATCGTGGGCATGGACTGGTTGAGCAGATTTGGAGTGATCATCGACTGCAAGCGACAGCTGGTGACCATGCGAGACCCTAGTGGGGGAGTTCCTACAGTGTACACTGAGGGTACACGTTTTGGGTCGGCATTTTGTTCAGCCGCCAGGGCGAGACAGAGTCATCAGCAGGGATGTAAGGGATTTATGGCGTATATGATGGATGCGAGGGTTGATTCTGAGAGACCTAGGTTGATGGAAGAGGTCCCAATAGTGCATGAGTTCCCGGACGTATTTCCGGAGGAGTTGCTGGGTGTGCCTCCCGCGAGGCAGGTAGAGTTTAGTATCAATCTGATCCCGCGGGCTGCGCCTATCGCCAAGGCGCCCTATTGCCTTGCGCCTCCTGAGATGCAGGAGTTGTCCTTGCAGCTTCAGCAACTGCTGGGGAAGGGATTTATTCGGCCGAGCAGTTCGCCGTGGGGAGCACCTATCCGTTTCGTCAAGACAAAGGATGGTTCACATCGGATGTGCGTAGATTACCGGGAGTTGAACAAGTTGACGGTCAAGAACCATTATCCGTTGCCAAGGATTAACGATTTGTTCGATCAGTTGCAGAGAGCATCTTGGTTCTCCAAGATCGACCTGAGGTCTTGATATCATCAGGTAAGGGTGCGGGATGAGGATATCCAGAAGACAACATTCAGGACTCGTTACGGGCATTACGAGTTTGTGGTGATGCCTTTCGGGCTCACCAACGCACCAGCAGTGTTCATGGATCTAATAAACAGGGTGTGCAGACCGATGTTGGATCGCTTGGTGATCGTATTCATTAACAACATTTTGGTGTATTCGAGGTCTAGAGAGCAGCATGATGAGCATTTAAGGGAGGTCCTCGGGGTTTTGAGATCGTAAAGGCTTTATGCCAAATTCTCCAAGTGTGATTTCTGGTTGCGAGAGGTCCAGTTCCTGGGACATCTCGTTAACCAGAAAGGGATATTAGTTGACTCGGCCAAGATTAAGGCGGTGATGAGTTGGGAGGTGCTGAGGTCACCAACGGAGATCAGGAGTTTCCTAGGGCTGGCAGGCTATTATCGGAGGTTTATCAGGGATTTCTCCAAGATCTCCATGCCACTCACTAAATTGACCCGGAAGGTTGTAGCTTTCGCTTGGGGTCCAGAGCAACAGGCCTCCTTCGAGACACTTCGCCAGAGGCTATGCGAAGCCCCGGTGTTAGCCCTTCCAGGAGGAATGGAGGATTTTGTGGTATATTGTGACGCGTCGATAGCAGGGCTGGGAGCGGTGCTTATGCAGAGAGGGCATGTGATAGCGTATGCATCGAGACAGCTGAAGCCTCATGAGGCGAGGTATCCTACCCACGATTTGGAGTTGGGGGCAATAGTGTTCGCCCTCAAGATCTGGCGTCACTATATGTATGGAGCCTGATGTACCATTTACACGGATCATAATAGCTTGAAATACTTAATGGATCAGCCCAACCTGAATATGCATCAGAGAAGATGGTTGGATGTGGTAAAGGATTATGATTGCGAGATTCCGTATCACCCGGGTAAGGCTAACGTGGTAGCCGATGCCCTGAGTCGTAGGGTGGAGAGCGTTCCGATGCAAGACATTTTTATGAGATTGACAGTGATGACTGCGGTGTTGGACACTATCCGAGGAGCCCAGGCCGAGGCCGTGAGACCGGAGAACCAGAAGAGGGAGCAAGTTATCGGTCAAGTGTTGGAGTTCGTTACCGATAACCGAGGACTTATGACTTTTCAGGGACGGATTTGGGTACCGTTTGTGGGAAGAACGCGTACCGTTTTCATGGAGGAGGCGCATAGAACAAAGTTCTCGATCCATCTCGGTGCCACTAAGATGTACTTGGATCTGAAGAAGGAATATTGGTGGCCCTGTATGAAGAGGGACGTCGCATGGTTCGTTGAGAGGTGCCTAACCTGTCGCAAGGTTAAGGCTGACCAGCGTCCGCATGGAAACTTGCAGCCATTGGAGGTTCCCAAGTGGAAGTGGGAACAGATCACCATGGATTTTATCACCAAGTTGTCGAGGACTGCTAGGGGTGTCGATGCAATTTGGGTGATTGTGGACAGGTTGACGAAGAGCGCTCACTTCCTTGCCATCAGTGAGAGCTCTTCTGCTGAGAGGCTGGTAGAATTATATGTGAGAGAGGTGGTATCGCGACATGGAGTGCCAATCTCGATTGTCTCAGATCGAGATGTGCGTTTCACTTCCAGATTTTGGAAGAAATTCCATGAGGAGTTGGGTACGAAGTTGCATTTTAGTAGTGCATACCACCCGCAGACTGACGGACAGAGTGAGTGGACGATTCAGACGCTCGAGGACATGCTTCGAGCATGTGTGCTAGATTTCGGCGGGAGCTGGGACACGTATTTTCCCTTATCATAGTTTTCCTGCAACAACAACCATCATTCGAGCATTGGTATACCACCCTTTGAGCTGTTGTATGGGAGGAGGTGTCAGACCCCCATTTGCTGGGGAGAAGTAGGGCAGCGTGTGATGGGAAGTATAGAGATCGTGCTTCAGACGACTGAACAGATTCAGCAGGTCCAGCAGAGGTTGCTAACTGCTCAGAGTCGCCAAAAGAGTTATGCGGATAGGCAACGAATTGAGCTCGAGTTTCAAGTTGGTGACTTCGTGCTCCTGAAGGTATCTCCTTAGAAAGGAGTGATCCGATTCAGGAAGAGGGGCAAGCTGGGGCCCCGGTATATTGGGCCATTCAGAGTGATCGTGAGGGTGGGTAGGGTAGCGTATCGTTTGGAGTTACCTGCAGAGTTGGACCAGATTTGACAATACCTTCCATGTGTCGCAGCTGAGAAAGTGTATAGCCGACGAGTCGACGGTGGTGTCATTGGAGGATATTCAGGTGGATGTGGGCCTGAACTACATGGAGAAACCAGTAGCGATACGGGATTGAAAGATCAAGGTCCTGAGGAACAAGGAAGTGCCTCTGGTACAGGTCTAGTGGCAGCATCGGAAAGGGTCGGAGCTTACTTGGGAACCGGAGCGTGAGATGCGTGAGCAGCATCCGGAGTTGTTTTCAGAGTGAGACTTCGAGGGCGAAGTCTGATTCTAGTGGGGGATAATTTTAACATTCGGATTCCCAAGTATATTATTATTCATTTAATTTTTGGAGTTTGTGGAGGAACTCGGTGAGTTGGCGCCAAGACTCGCCGAGTAGGGATGCAGATGTTCATTCTATTTCATGACCGGACTCGGCGAGTCCATTCGTGGACTCGGTGAGTCCACGCTGTTTAGTGAAGCCCTAATTTCTAGGGCTTGGGACCTATTTAAAGGCCCTTATGGCTGTCCATTGTGGCTGCTATCCCCAGAGAGAGAGTCTCAGATCGTTTGAGAAGCAAGGAGTGACCATTGTTGATCTTTATGGTGTCATTTAGTAAGAAGAAGGAGGTTCTAGCCAAGGGAAAGCAAAGGAGGTTGCTATTCTAAGGACTACAAGCTAAGATCATTCATTTGAGGTATTATTTCGACTTTTCTTCTGTTTTGGGAAGGATATGTGGTTTTAGGGTTTCTTGTACCCTTGACTAAGTTGATTTGGGGTCCAAATTGTCCCTTCTGGAGATGAGGCTTTGTACCTGGACCCATAGAGGTCCAGGGAGCCTTATTCTTCAAGCTTTATGGAGAACAATTGAGGTCATGACCTTGGGTTAAGGTATTTGGGACAAAATCATCATTTGATACTTATTGGTTGGGTTATAAGCATCAAGATTCAGACTTTACATGACAATTATGCTTGGGAAGGCCAGATCTATGGATTAGGGGCACAAATCTGACCATAGGAGATCAATAGAGTTTGTGCATGGCATGAACTCGTCGAGTTGTTCTTGGGACTCGGTGAGTAGGGTTAACGTCCACGCAGATCACTCAGTGAATAGACTTGTCGAGTTAGGGATAACTCAGTGAGTCAGAAAGGGGTTAAAAGACTAGAGTTCAAGGTGGTACTCGCCGAGTTGTTCTTGACACTCGGCGAGTTGAGTCGGAGTAGCCCTGCGATTCATGACAGGTGTGACTCATGGAGCATAGGATAGGACTTGACGTACCAAGTGGGACAGAGGGTTAGTGGACATGTGTGTACTCGCCGAGTCACCGGAGTGCACTCAGCGAGTTGGGTCAAAATTGACCGTTGACTTTTGTTGACTATTAGGGTTTGGTCAACAATGGGGTCCTTGAGTCAAGAGGGGGGTAAAATAGTCTTTTACCCTTCTAAGTATGACAAAAGAGGGTCGATTCTACCCTCGAGTGTTATGTTTATGAGGGTATTTACTTTGTATGAATAGGCGGAGGCTAGGCAATACTTCTACCGAGTCAGAGATTTACGAGACGTCTGAGGTGAGTCTTCTCACTATGCCTTACCCGATGGGGTAATTGTATGTGACCGAAGGGTCTTATGTGTATGATGTATATGCGATGTAAGTTATATGTGATATGTTATGTGATGTGAGCATGATGTGGGTCGAAAGGTCAAGATGATACGGACCGGAAGGTCAACCAAGTTTGGGATGGAAATCCCCTGAGACACTTGGATCGGAAGGTCCTATGGCCTATAAAGGCGTATGTGATATATGTGGTATTTTGGGGAACTCACTAAGCATTTATGCTTACAGTGTTATGTGTTGTGTGTTTCGGGTACTAGCGATGATCGCGGGAAGGCGCCGACATGACTCGTACACACGCACACTGGAGTTTAATAATTTGATCTTGGGGTTTTGTACTGATACAATGTTGATACAATGTTTTTATTTATGAATGCAAACTATATTTCATGGTTTTTCAAAAGTGAAAAATTGTTCAAATTTTTACGGTGTTACATGTATATCATGAATAATCGTAACACTTACATGGGTCTATTATATCTGAAAATAATCAAATATCATAAATACAATTTATCGAGTAAAAGATACCTTACTGTATTCCGCAACTCAACTATGTATCAGTCGTACGCCAATATAACGTCTCCGGTATAGACTCCCAAGAATGGCTCTCGAGCAGCATCTCTCCTCACGTATGCCAAAATACTTCAAAACGACTTAAAACATTCATATTTATACTTTGGGGATGCTCACGTCGTGAGAAGTGTTTAGACCGGTTTCTACCACGTGTCCTACTCTTTTGCCACGTGTTTTCGTTTATTCATGCTACTCACATCGTGAGGAAACATCCCTCATGTCGTGAGGATCAAAGGTTTGACCATTGACATGATTTTCGTTGACTTTCTCAATATAGCAGCGTACTTTCATCAAATCTTCAAACAATCATAACTTCCTCATACGGACTCCGTTTTATTATTATCTTTATATCCACGAAATGCTCTCAACAAGATCTATAACTTTGTTTAATTATCTTTTGCTAATTATCAATTCTATTAATAAAGCAACTCAAGGCTTTATCTCATACACTCAACTCATAATATCTATATTCGTAAAATAACACTTGTTACAAAAAACTTGGTGGTACAATTCTCCCCCCTTCAAAATATTCCATCCTCAGAATCTCTTGAAATATCGTGCTACTAATCTATGGTAAGCTAAATATTTGTATCACATTATATATTATTATATTCTTTCATGTTACTCTTATATTATATAATCTCATATTTTTATTCTTATATGAATCTTAGATTTTCTTATCTGATCTCATAATTGTTCAAGGCTCATACATTTGTCATCCTATTTCTCTACTCTTTTATAGATTCTAAATACAATTATTATATAAGTCTCATTGTCTCATCTCTTCTTTAAGTTTAAACAACTTACATAAAGTGTTTATATATATATATATATATATATATATATATATATATATATATATATATATATATATATAGACACTTTATGTAGCTTTAGTTAATATTCCTTTCATATGACTCCTCAATGGTGATCGACTTTAATTGGTAAGGAAAAATGTCTCGACAATTACAAATCGATACTTATTATTATTATTATTATTATTATTATTATTATTATTATTATTATTCCAAAATATTAAAATCTATCTCCCCGATTACTCAGAGCGGTGATTAATAACTCATATCAATAATATGAAAGATCTAGTATGCTCAAGAGTCATATTAAAATGATATTACTAAGTAACATATTATCCTAAGGCTCACACTAGCAACAACTTGATACAAATGATTATTTATTACAAATTTATTTTAATAAATGTTCATAAACTTTTATAATAAATTTGGAAAAAAATTATTTCAAGGAAATAATTATTTTACGATACAAGTAACACATTATTTCATAATCTATGAATTAATAAGTCATGTACAACATTTTGGACTAGGTAAGCCTTTTTTCTTTTAGCAAAAAGACAAAGTTTATATCTTATAAACTTTGAGTTTATAAAATATAAACTCAATCTTCTCTTTTGCATAAGCATGGTTGGCCATGCATGGGGAAAGAAAGAAGTATGGCTCTCTTATATCATTAATCAAAAGTATTCAAGGTATGGTGCATGCTAGGGGACAAGGTTGTCTAAAGAACTTAATGGTTAAGGACTCTTGGATTAACATTCTACTTTAAATAGTGGATAGTGGATTCATTTTGGTTCATCCCATTCTTGCAAAAAAGCCGAGAGCTCCTCCCTCCCTTCTCCATATTCTCTCAATTCTTGCACTTTGAAGATATTTGTTACTTGCATCCTCTCTTTATGTCATAATCTTGTTTGACTTTAAAGCTTAAGAGTTGTAACTAACATTACATCAAGTTGGAACGTTGTTGGTGTCTCAAGGGTTCATCCTCACTCCATCAACTTCCAAGCCTCCCCTAGAGAACTCAAAGTGCTTCAAAGGTTGTTACCACTCCTTCCTTCTCTGGTTGTATTTTAAATCTTTCTTTTACTTGCAAGATGATCCTTCGTGGGTGATAAAATGTTTATGTTATTTATAAACTCAAGTCTTCCATTTGCCATTATTTGTAGCTTTTTTAAACTAAATTTTAAATAAAACCCAACATAATAATTGTTCAATACTAATATTCAAATGTTTCTCTATCACTCTTCTCGTATCTTATATTTATCATAACTAAGACCAACATTTCTCTTACTCTTCCTCAATAATCATTTACACTTGACTTACGACTCATCCTGAAGTCACAAGTGTAAATACTCATAGCAATTATCATCATTAAATATAAACTTGACACTTCACAAGTCAATCCTATTATAAGTTATATTTCAAATATGACCACTCCTTCACAACTCACTAAAATCAATTTCAATCTCATTAATCTTTATTATACACACAATGTAATTAATTTACTCAAATATTCACAACCACTCTGATCACTAAGATCAACCGCTCATTTTACCCAGGTCAATTTCTCAAATAAATCTCTCGAATTACTCAAATTATTGATTAATTAATCAGTTTACACAGATCAATCGAGTCAGACACTTAGATCAATATTAATCATTCAAAGCAATTACTAAAATTGCTCGGATCAATAACTCAGATCAACTGGATCAATCATACAGATCACTCTAATCGATTACTTAGACCACTCATCTCAATAGATCAATCAATATGTCACTCATACCAATTGAATCAATTAGTCAACTCAATCGATTACTCAGATTAACCAAATCATTTACTCATATCAATCAGATCAATTACATAAATGACTTATATTAACATTAATTTCTCATATCAATCTTTCAAATTACTCCAATCAGTCGTTATGATCGATCACTCTAATTAAATCAATCACTTGAATTAATCTTAATTGTTTAGGTTAATCTCTCAGATCAGTATCAATCGCTCAATTTAATCACTCAGATTGCTCAAATAAATTGGAACGACTCCCCACATCAATCACCCTTACTACCCTCGACCCAGGATAATCTCCTAGCAAAATTGATGGTCTTTCTTAATCCTTCTAGCCTTGTAACTTAATCATAAAAACTCCAATTTGAACAAAATTTATATCGTTGGAAAGCCTGTTGTAACATCCATAAAAATTCTTAAAATTTTAAACTTTTAAAGACAACCCTTTTTCTAAAGAAGTGTTTAAAAAGACCATTGTTCCCAAAACATTATTTAAAAATCAGAATTGCTTTTAACATAGTTTTAAAAACATTCATATTATCAGGGTTTCCAAAAATCATAAGTCTAAAACTCGAGGATGTATACAGTCACGCCTTCACCTTGACATAATCCACTGAAGTACCTAAAACCATAAACCAAAACTGTAAGCATGAAGCTTAGTGATTTCCCCCAAAGTACCAACACCCAAACATATAACATATACAAATAACAGCATACTATGAGTCCAATCAACCATCGGGTTTGAATACTCCAGGCCCTAAACCATCAGGATGGAATACCAACATACTATGGGTCCAATAAACCATCAGGTTGGAATATCCCATGCCATCAACCATCATGTTAGAATGCCAACATACTTTAGGTCCAATCAACCATCGATTTGGAATACTCTCGGTCCCATTCAACCATCGGGTTGGAATACCCTGGCATGTTGTCTTACGCACAAAGCAGTGTATCCTCAGCCACCAACCAAACATGTGTACATAATTCAGATGAGCATACCATCAACCAACCAACAAACAACTAAACAAATCTTACAAATCATTAGGCATAGCATCATCCTATATGATAGGATACCAATCTAACAGATCACTATATCATAACATCATCCTATCTACCAGGATACCGATCTAATAGATTACTATATCATAACATCATCCTATCTACAAGGATACCAATCAAACAGATCTCAACAGCACAAAAACATGTATAACAGGATATCAATTTCAAGGGTCGGCATTGGTGCCTTCGACCAACAAGTATAGTGAGGAAAACTCACCTCGAATGTAGAAGCTCACTGAAAGAAATCCCTAGCTACTGCCCTGTCGGCTTCCTGAAATATCAATACAAACAACACAGCCAATTAGCAATTGGGTTTCATGTTATAATCCATAATCCTTACTTGGGGTAAAATGGCCATTTTACCCCTGATGCAACATGCACCAAAACTGAGGCCCAAAACCAAAAGCTCCACAATGGCGAACTAATGGCCTAATTTTCCAAATTGCGCCCAACCCCTTGTGGGTCTTATCCTAAGCCCATAATTTTCTTAATTACACTTCTAATTACCTCAATTACCCCTTACGAAAAACTTGTTCAAAGACATAAATCGAAAGTCTAAGTCAACGGTCCAAGTTGACCCAACTCTCCGAGTTATCCTTCAACTCGTCGAGTTTCTCCATCAACTGTACCTATCGGGAAAAACCAAGTCAACTCGCCGAGTTGACCAACAAACTTGCCGAGTTCTCCTAAGAACCAACAAATTAATGCATTAAGTTTACTTTAACGAATCCAAGAGCTCCAAAGCTCAGATCTCGACCAAAATAAGATCAAGAAGGGTAAAGTTTCCAACTTTACCCCTAGGAACAACCTAAATGGGTCCAATCCCAAACCCTGGACTTAAAAGAGTGAGAGATTAACTATTAAGCACTTAATCATCAAAGATAAAATGCTAAAATGCAGATCTGACCCCAAAAGGCTAGATGGCCACGTAAAGTTTCCAACTTTACGCTTAAGCATGACTAGGAGGAGCTCAAAAGCTCAAAATAAATGAAAGACTTAATGAATGCATGAAGCCATTAAATCCATAAAGTTGGCACCTTTATGCCAAAAGAGCTCATGTAGACCTTAGATCTGAAAGAATAATCATTTAGGATGTCCTAATCCCCAACATCCACCCAACCATGTCTAGAAATATAAACTCTAACCAAAGAAGAGATCTAAGCAACTAATAAGCAAGGTGAGAACTTGATACCTCAAAAACTTGGCAAATGAGACAGAGATTATGGATCCAAGACTTCTTCTTCAAGCCAAGCAACTCCTAATTCCTTAGCTCCTTCAACAAGCACCAATAATGAACTCTCAAGGCTCTCCCCAAGATCTCACACTCAAGAATGGAAGATAAGGCTCGATTTTAGGGCTTCTATACAGAGGAGGCTGGTAACGAGGTCATCCAAAGAACTTAAGGCCTTTAAATAGGGTTCAACACCCTAAAAATTAGGGTTTATTAATCAGGGTCCAACTTGCTGAGTTCCCTTTACCAACTCACCGAGTTGGTTCATAAAAATGCGCGTTCCAAAAGCCTTCAACACGTCGAGTTTCCCACCATCAACTCGCGGTGTTGGTCCCTAGGAAAGGGAATTTATATCCACAATTAATCTTTTAGAATCTAGGTGTTACAACTCTCTCCCACTTAAATTAGATTTCATCCTCGAAATTCGTCCTTACTAACACTCAGATCATATCAATATCCCAAGTAAAGCTACTGCAAATTCTGCACATATCAACATTCCCAAAACAATCAAACCTAAACAGAAACTGCCAACCTGAAGATGAACAACCCATCATTCCATGAAAGGCACAACCTTATATATATATATATATATATATATATATATATATATATATATATATATCCGAACTTGGGTATCGAATTGGTCTGACTCCCTGACAGACATCCCAGACTGAACTAATTGCTAAAACCATGACACTTATCCATCGAACAATCTATTTAAACTTTGATGATGGCAATTCCATAAAAACACAAGAGATACAAAATACAGACTTCCTCGACTGTCGGGTCGATACACTACGACTAAGATCCCGTAACCTCATCAATTGCCCTTCGATCACAAGATGGAGCCATCCTGGAGTACAGACACATAAGCAAAATTCTGAACCCTCGAACTGATGCCTTTGACATACATATTTCTTAACCCCCTCCACTCTGGATACAGACCTTGCACAGATCCACTAACGATTCCTAATACGAGATCCCACCAAAAGCCTGGTCGAAAATGGATACCTATGAAACCTCCTCATGGAACCTTCTCTAAAACTGATGAATATTCATTTGAATCTACCCTCAGTCCCTAACTGGGGCACTACTAGAACCATGAAGAAGGATATCCAAAACACACCGACCACAAACTTAACCCAAAACCAATCCATATGATGAACACAAAATCTTAACAACCCTTGATTCTTTGCTCTACCATTACCAACCAATATTTCGATGAGAAATGACGATCAAACCATGAACTTCTGCGATACATCCATCCCTTACCAGCTCCAATGCACCCCCACCTGGGTATCCACTCGATACAATCACCAAGAACTTTATGACTTACAACTACATAAGTAATTTCCAACTTGAGGATCACAAATCTAACAACAGCTTGCGAACAACTGGAATTATAATGCATACAAACTATCAAGACTTTCTGATACCTGATTGATACTTCCCTCAATCCTTACTGTTTCCCTTATCCAACCAACATATTTACGACTCGCCCAACCCCCTGCCAACACGTTCACACCGAAAGCACTACAAGCAGAAGAAATGAATCATCATGATCACTAGGCCCACAACCTATGACTGGAATGCTCCCGATAACCTACCGACACTATAGTCATCACACCATTCGCCCAACACTTGGGGCCTAAAGATGCCCACCTCAATACATTACCTCAAAGGGACCTAATCGACTCTCTTACAATGCCAATTGAGCACCCAAAAATGGCTACCAAGCAAAACCTTACTAAAACAAAGTCACACATGATCTGCGGATTGGATAACGATCGAGCTCTTAATCCAATTCGAAAACTATAACCCAAAAAGGACCATGCACATAATTTGAGCAAAGTGCTCCAACGACCTCTTTCCCATCTCACAAAGGGCGCCCCCACACACATACTTAAGAAACCCATAATCTTATCCGATGTTAAAAGAAATACCAAAGATAATCGAAAGGCCACCTTAATCAAAACATAAAACATCCTCATGATCGGTCAAACAAGACCCCATACATGTTTGAGACTGAACGGATTTCATCACCACACCACTAACTTGAGAAGACCTCCAAGATGATCCTACAAGGTACCAAAACCCTGAGTCCGCTACAAATCAGATTTCCACTTCACCATTGAGGGTAAACATACCGAAGGACCAAGGAAACATAAACACAATGCATAGGAGGGTTGGTGACGTATTCCTTGATCTTAGACTATCACCACTAGAATCCTTCAGATAATTCCAGCTAAAAGACGAGCTCAACGACCAATGGTCTAGACACCTTGACACCTAAACCAGAGAACCACAACCCACCCAGAGATGAACATACCCAATTCTAGAAAGGGTTCACCGATCAACATCTGCCCAACAAATCTGAAAGCAACAATTCAAACAGCGAACTGAGAGAACCCTTAATGACTGATGCTCAACCTAAGAATCCCAGGTCTCCCTTACTTAGAACTCGAACCACCATCCACTGGTGGTGAAACCAAAACATAACTTAACCGAACCAAATAGGTACCACCATACTTAACCATGGAACGGATAACATACGCATAATAGTCCTCCAGATATGGATCAAACAAACCCCAAGAGGAACCTGATTTCCACCTGAATACCTCTGAATTTCCCAATTGTAACCACTTACAAAGCATAAGCAACTACCGATTTTCGATCCAAACATACCTTCCTTGCTTGCAATTCAACTACAATCTGACACCTGGATTTCCCATCTTCCAAGGATATGGACTCTTGTTCACATCACTAAGGTACTCATGCTACATCAATCCAGCTGCGCACACAGTGCTAACATATTGTCGCCAACCACTGCGACCAACAGAACCCAAGCTGAGAATGTAACCTAGATCGGGAGGTCACAAGCATGGCCACTCCTTCTAACTCGGAAAAACTGAAGGGCAAGATCCTTGCCACCGATAACGACAATCTAAACTGACAATCCACCATTTAAATCCCAGATGCGATTTCCAAGCCGATCATATCAATCACTTCCTCCCAGTGTCTCGAGGCTTGAGTCACGACCTTTAACAAAACCCTCGAGACTTCCAACCAACATACTCATCTAGGCCTGAACCACTCAACCCAAGTCAATATCGCCATAGGGGCATGGCCAAACACAAAACCCATCCTTGCCTGAGCAACCCAATCCAAAAGATCAACAGGTATAGAACAACTGCCTCGAACCATGGTATCCAACCATGCTAATTTCCCTAACCAATCCTTAGAATCCCCAATATCTTCCTTGAATCGATTATGGATCCTGTGTTTCCAGTAGTAGGGCCCAATACTACTTTCTACACATATCCATACTTTCCACAAGAATCATCTTGGGTCCTCTAAGACCTAGTCACAAAATACTCCTGAAATCGAAACAACCACACTAAAATACTCCTTAGGCTATCCTAGGGTTCCACACTTCTCCGCCATCAACTGCTGAAGAACTCCTCACAATGTCAATTAGCTATTCCATGAGTACAATCACATGCAACAAAGCTCAAATAATCCTTCGAGTAACTGACTCATCCCTACAACGGTTGGACTCGGATAAGAGCTGCGTAACATGGTCAAATCCATCACTCTGAGATTATCCAACCTTTTTCACATGTGACTTGACATATTCACTTAATAGCCAACTCACATCACTCATGATTTCCACAAAGCACAAAGTAAGCAATATTCATGAAGAGGAGCCGACTGGCACAAAAATGCAATAAAATATGTTGGATCCTCCTATGATATCCTCGATCTCAAACTCCCAACACCACAGTGCACCTTCGCCCTGATCCCACTCTATCAAGAGTGGTTGATCATTCCTCACATTGACTCGCTACGAATTGAGCCTATTCTAAGGAAACCACCGCATCCTCATCCAATAACACGACTGGCCGATTGACCCCATACGAATCACCATACCACTAATTGGCACGCGACTCTCCATGGGTGCTAGACAACTATCACATGAATACAATCACATGCCCCACAATTTAAACAATCCTAGGTTAAAAGATTCAATCCCACAACAGTTGGACTCAGACAAGAGCTGTGTAGTAGGACCACACCCCTCAGCCTAAGATTCTTTCAACCATGTAGCATATGACTTAGCGTATCCACTCAATAGTTAGATCACACGTGAAAGAGTCACACAACAGCCAAATAAGGGAACTCTAAAGGAACTAAGGCATCACATAATTAGGCAACTCTATCATGAAATTCCTGAAGATCCCTAGCATATCACTAGGATGTTGTTCTAACATAACATAGTCTCAAATAATTGTGTGGTATTTTGGGGTCAACTTAGTGGCTCCAGTTGATCATACACATCACATCTTCCTTGATTATTTTGAAAACCATTTAAAATTGTTTAAAAACCTTGTTCCTTAGTTTTAGAATGGATTCACACGAGTGTTCCTCTAATTCACTCTAAGCAAGGCTCTGATACCAACTTGTAACGTCCATAAAAATTCGTAAAATTTTAAAATTTTCAAAATGACCCTTTTTCTAAATAAGTGTTTAAAAAGACCATGGTTCCCAAAGAATTTTTTAAAATTCATAATCACTTTTAACATAGTTTTCAAAACATTAATATTATTAGGGTTTCCTAGAAATTGTAAGCCAAAACACGAGGATGTGTACGGTCATGTCTTCACCTTGACATGATCTACTGAAGTACCTGAAACCATAAACCAAAACTGTAAGCACGAAGCTTAGTGAGTTCCCCAAAGTACCAGAACACAAATAGATAACATATACAAATAACAACATACTATGGGTCCAACCAACCATCATGTTAGAATACCCCAGACCCTCAACCATTGGATTGGAATACCCGAGGCCCTCAACCATCGAGTTGGAATGCCAAAATACTATGGGTCCAATCAAGCATCAGGTTGGAATACCCTCGGGCCCATTCGACCATCGGGTTGGAATGCCCTGGCCTGCTCGCTTACACACAAAGAAGTGAAGCCTCAGCCATCGAACAAATATGTGCACATAATTCAGATAAGCATACCATCAACCAACCAACAAAAAACTAAATAGATCTTACAAATCACTAGGCATAGCATCATCCTATCTGTTAGGATACTGATCTAACATATCACTATATCATAACATCATACTATCTACCAGGATACCGATCTAACAAATCACTATAACATAACATCATCCTATCTACCAGGATACCAATATAACAGATCTCAACAGCACAAAAACATGCATAACAAGATATCAATTTCAAGGGTCGGCATTGGTGCCTTCGACCAACAAGTAAAGTGAGGAAAACTCACCTCGAATATAGAAGCTTAATAAAAGAAATACCTAGCTACTACCCTACCAGCTTCCCAAGCTATCAATACCAACAACACGCCCAATTAGCAATTGGGTTTCATGCTATAATCTATAATCCTTACCTGGGGTAAAATGAACATTTTACCCTTAACACAACATACACCAAAACTGAGGCCCAAAACCAAAAGATCCACAAAGGCCCACAAATGGCCTAATTTTCCAAATTAGGCCCAACCACTTATGGGTCTTATCCTAAGCCCGTAATTTTCTTAATTACACTTCTGATTACCTCAATTACCCCTTGCAACAAACTTGTTCGAAGACATAAATGAAAGTCAAAGTCAACGGTCTAAGTTGACCCAACTCGCCGAGTTATCCTTCAACTCATCGAGTTTCTCCATCAACTATACATATCGGGAAAAAACCAAGTCAAATCGTTGAGTTGACCAACAAACTTGCCGAGTTCTCCCAAGAACCAACGAATTAATGCATTAAGTTTACTTCAACGAATCTAAGAGCTCCAAAGCTTAGATCTCGGCCAAAATGAGATGAAAAAGAGTAAAGTTTCCAACTTTACCCCTAGGAACAACCTAAATGGGTCCAATCCCAAACCCTAGACTTAAAAGAGTGAGAGCTTAACCATTAAGCACTTAATCATCAAAGATAAAATGCTAAAATGCAGATATGACCCCAAAAGGCTAGATGGCCACATAAAGTTTCCAACTTTACGCTTAAGCATGACTAGGGGGAGCTCAAAAGCTCAAAATGGGATAAATGAAAGACTTAATGAATGCATGAAGCCATTAAATCCATAAAGTTGGCACCTTTATGCCAAAAGTGCTCATGTAGACCTTAGATCTGAAAGAATAATCATTTGGGACGTCCTAATCCCCGACATCCACCCAACCATGTCTAAAAACATAAACTCTAACCCAAGAAGAGATCTAAGCAACTAATAAGCAAGGTGAAAACTTTATACCTCAAAAACGTGGTAAATAAGATAGAGATTATGGATCCAAGATGTCTTCTTCAAGCCAAGCAACTCCTAATTCCTTAGCTCCTTCAACAAGCATCAAGAATGAACTCTCAAGGCTCTCCCCAAGCTCTAACACTCAACAATGAAATATAATGCTCAATTTTAGGGTTTCTAGATAGAGGAGGCTGGTGAGGAGGCCAACCAAAGAACTTAAGGCCTTTATATAGGGTGCAACACCCTAAAAATTAGGGTTTCTCAATCACCGTCCAACTCGCCGAGTTCCCTTCACCAAATCACCGAGTTAGTTCATAAAAACACGCGCCCCAAAATCCTTCAACACGTCGAGTTTCCTACCATCAACGCGTCGTGTTAGTACCTAGGAAAGGGAATTTATTTACACAGTTAATCTTCTAGATTCCGGGTGTTACACCTATTAGGAGTACTAAAAATTTCATATAAATCGCTCCATTTGAATATGTCTAAAACTGGAATTATTCAGCTATGAACATGAAGGTCTTTAGCATTTCAACAATTTCACATATTTGAACAACCAACTTTACATAATCATACCTTATTCATTAAACATTTGCTGTATCCGATTCTTCTTCATCTGTATTTTTTTTTTTATAGTTTAAACACTCAAATTACACATCACCAAATCACTCACTCTAATCTATCGCTTAGGGAAATCACTTAGATTAGTTACTTTGACCAATTTATGTTGATAATTGTATGGATCATAATTATACATAACGCCACAATCATAATATCTTATTTCTCCTTGTAATCAAACCTTATCGTTTATCAACCGGTAACATTTAAACCGATATCACATCACAATGTCAACACGGGACTTTCCAATAAATATTGAATAAGTATGTCAACCCATGACAAATCAATGAATAACAATGGTATCAGCCCTTGACATATCCACATATAGCCACAGTGTATCAAAAAATAGCACTCTGGCATGAGTTGTGTTCCAGAGAGATTGTAACGCCTAGATTTTTCTACCAAGGTACACCTAAATTTATCAAAAATCATTTAAAACTTTTACAAATAATCTTAGTTTACAATGGCACTCTGGCATACAAGAGGTTATCACAAGGATTGTGCTGACAACAAGCACATGATCGAGCTGGGTATCACAATAAATCTACCTGCAAAACGGATAATCACAAAAACGTAAGCCTTACGACTTACTGAATAACAACTACTAAAACATAATCAAATAAATCACACATGATACAAATACTGTAAATCATGTATATTCCACATAATTGTCACATACGTAATCATTTCATCAAAGAACTCGTTTCTTCAGTAATAATCTATCTATCAAATACATGTCCAATCAACAATCAGTATCTCACTCATATTAAATCTCATGCTCAATGACCAATATATCAAATGTGTTATATCTTGCAATCATATTATATATATATATATATATATATATATATATATATATATATATAGATATATAGATCAAATATTAATCTATTAATATAATCCAATATCTCATCTATAATCCATTTCTCAACATTTACTCAATCTCTCAATCAACAATTAATATTCTAAATAATAATAAATTATATAATAATCATCACAATGATCACAACTATGGATATTAAAGTAGTGTTACTCACCTGTTAAGTCGATAGACTTATTCTAGTCTCGGTTTTACTCTTCCACTATTTATCAGCTCGTCACATGATATCACATATTATTAAATAATAAGTTCCTCATAATTTTTATAGACTCACTAATAATTATAATAGGCTTAACCCATAAGTTGATGGTTGAATCTCTCATATCGGTTATTTCTCAGGCAATAGGGTTTATAACCCATGTCAACCAAACATGATATTAATCATAAGGTTTTCTCACTATGTAATGCCCTGTTCCGATTTGACTCCTAGTCTGAGGCTGTGACCCAGAGGTTGGTTATTATAAGGATTATGGCTTTCAAAAAGGTAAGATCTAGGCCCATTTGGATACGAGTGATGTATTAGAAGTGATCTGGATGTTCGGTTCGTGTTTTGGAGCTTAGGGGTGTTTCGGTAAAGTATCAATTTGGGATTTTGTGTAAATGGACTTTTCTTCAGGAGGTCTTAAGGGTGATATGAGTTGATAGAAGTGTAGGGCTTCTCGTCGCCTTTCCGTGGATATAAGGATCGTTGGAATTAGGTTTATAACGAAGAAGTTATGGCCTTTAGAAGTTTCATGGTTTTCAGGCATAGCTGAGTACACGGGACATACACAAAGAGTACGCGGGGCGTACTATTGAAGAAGGAAGTACGTTAGGCATACCTTACAGTACGCTGGGCGTACTGACCAGGATGGCCGCGAATGTTCTTCGGAGTACGTTGGCGTACTAACCAGGATGGTCGCGAATGTTCTTCGGAGTACGTTGGTGTACCAAAATTATACTGGGCGTACGTTAGTCAGATCAGAATCCTATTTTAGGGTCTTAAACCCTATTTAAGCTCCTTATCTCATAATCTAACCCTAATATCTTCATCCTCCACCCCATAAACCCTAGAAATCGACCCTTAGCCCTCATTTGAGTGATTTTGGAGCTTGGATGGCCATTAGAGGATTATTTTGGTGTTTTTGAAGAAGGAGGTGTTTAGAAAAGAAGCAAGAGATTGAAGAGAGCTTGTAGCTAGATCCAGAGGTTTTACATCATTTCCATCCTATTGAAGGTATAAAGTTCTCATCTTGGTGCTTCTACATCATAGATCTAGGTTCTCATGGATTTTGTTCTTTTTTGGTTTCAAGAATGGATTTTTATGGTGTAAATCTGTTTTTGGACTTACGGTTCCCACCCATGAAACTAATTGAGTCCCTTGAGCAGTAAAGTTGCAATCTTTAAGGCCTATTTGCATCCATGCAAGAGATCTAGCAATTTTCATGAAGATAGTTGCTATTTTTAGAAGTTTGATCTCATTTGGTGGGGTGCAAGCCACCAAGTGATCAACTTTATGGGTTAAGAAGGGTTATTGGAACTAGATTTGTAGTTTGGACATAGTTTCTTAAGGGGTTAAGAGGTTTGAAGAAAATGGCTTAACAGGAGAGTACGCTGGGCGTACACGCCAGTACACGCAGCATATAAGCCATGCAACCTGTACGCGCAACGTACAGAAGAGTACGCTCAGCGTACACTCAGATTCTGGACTTTACGTTATTGGGCCTCGGTTTGGGAAAATATTTAGGCTTAGCAGATGTTGGGCCGTGATGGGCCACCAGGAGTCAGTTAAGGGCCAAGGACTCGTTTGGGCTTGGGGGAAAGCCCATTTGAGGAGTTGGGCCCATTTTAGAAAATTAGGCCCTTGGAGGACTTTAATGGGCCTTAGTGAGTTTGGAAAGACTAGAAAGGATTAGGCCTCAATCATGGTCCAATTTAGATCAAAGGGGGTAAATAGTCCTTTTACCCTTAGATGGATTCTAAGTTTTTAACTAAGTGTTTATTTTGGTCATAATAGTTGGGGAGTCGTTGGAGCAGCTGATAGAGATACCCTCACCCAAGTTTTCAGCATCCAGTTTGAGAGGTGAGTTTTTCTCCAGTAGGAACGGGTCTAAGGCACCAATACCGGGCCGTTTATGTAGTTACAGTGTGCCGGACTACGGTCCGATGCCGGGGTTAGCACGATGCAACTTATGTGTTCCGGACTTCGGTTCGATGCTGGGGCGGTCTTGAGAAGTAGTTATGTATGCTTGATGTCTTTATGATTCATGCATGTTTATGTTATGTGTTGTATGTTCCGGACTCCAGTCCGATGTCGGGCAAGCCCGATGCAGTATATGTGATTATGTTATATGTTATGTGTTATGTGGTCTAGGGCAAGCCCAATGCCGGGGCAAGCCAGATGTATGTTAGTTTATACGTTATGTGTTCTGTGTGTCAGGGCAATCCCGATGCCAGGGTAAGCCTGATGTATACTATTTGTATGTTATATGTTATATGTTTCGAGCTTCGATCCGATGTGGGGGCAAGCCCGATGCAAATTATGTGATTATGTTATGTGTTTATGATGTTTGTTATGTTGTGTATGTGTCGGGGTAAGCCTGATGTCGGGGTGAGCCCGATGCCCAATGCGGTCAGATGTCGGGGTAAGCCCGATGCCGGACAGGAGTCTGATGTTGGGTTCATCCCGATGCAGCAGGGGGGTGTCCCATAGTTGTTTTATGTGTGATGTGTTATGTGTACGGTATGTGGTAGTTTGGGGGAGCTCATTAAGCTTCATGCTTACAGTTTCAGTTTTGGTTTCAGGTACTTCAACTAGCAAAGGGAAGAGCTCGGAATGATCGCATGGCACACACCACAATTATCTTAGCCTGCGAGTTTACTATGATATTTTTTATGAGATTGTGATATGTTGACAGATTTTATGAGATTTTGAGATATTTGGTTTATGATTTTATACTACGGGGATGATATTTATGTTTTATTCATGATTTAAAAATGAAATTTTTAGACCGTATTTTTGAGATGTTACACACTAATTTCACCAACAGGTTCATAACAACTCTATATCACAGATAATCGTAACCCTTGGTTCTAGTATATCTAATAATAATCAAATATCATAAATACAATTTATCAAGTAAAAGATACCTTACTCTATTCCACAACTCAACTATGTATCACCCGTACGCCAATATAACGTCTCCGGTATAGACTCCCGAGAATGGCTCTCGAGCAGCATCTCTCCTCACGTATGGCAAAATACTTCAAAACGACTCAAAACACTCATATTTATACTTTGGGATGCTCACGTCGTGAGCATATACCTATCACGTCGTGAGAAGTGTTTAGACCGGTTTCTGCCACGTGTCCTGCTCTTTCGCCATGTGTTTTCATCGATTCATGTTGCTCACGTCGTGAGGAAACATCCCTCATATCGTGAGGGCCAAAGGTTTGACCGTTGACTTGATTTTTGTTGACTTTCTTAATATAGCAACGTACTTTCCCCAAATCTTCAAACGATCATAACTTCCTTATACGGACTTCATATTTGATGATATTTATATCCACTGAATCCTCTCAATGAGCTCTATAAAATTATTTAATTATCTTTTGCTAAATATCAATTCTAAAAATAAATCAACTCAAGGCTTTATCTCATATACTCAACTCATAATATCTATATTTCATAAAATAATGCATGTTACGAAAAAACAGGTGTTACAGAGATAGAGAGACAATAGTAGATGGTGTGTTAATTGGCGCGGGGGGGGGGGGGGGGGGGTGGTTAAGGGATATCTTGGTCGGTGATGGAGGGAAAGAAAAGGAAGTGAATTGGTGGATTGGTTTAAGGTTAGGGCATGCCTTTTTAAAAAAAAAAAAAAAAAAAAAAAAAAAAAAAAAAAAACGTAAATTTAAATTAGAAAAATGAAATAAAAATTAATAAAGAATCAAAGCATGGATAAATTAGTAATTTCGTATAATTTTATTACATAATAGAACAACAAGGAACAACCACACAAGAAATTGAAACCATGTGGAGGTTTTCATAGTGATCCTTGATTAAGTAGTTCTAGAAAACCATAATCGTATTCCTACTACATATATTATGGATGCAAGATTCATTGCTTTGGGTTCGACTTTATATCTGTGTTTTCGTTGTCGTAATGAAGATCTTCAATATCATTTTATTGGTTGTGACATGGATTGACATGTCTAGGTTCATGTTGGACGTTAGTATTCTTGATTTTTTTTCTTCGGTTTCGAACATCGTCTTTGGAACATTTGTAATTCATCAATTTTAGGCATTAAGATGGTAGTTTTAGAATATTGTTGTTTTTTTGTTTGAAATGGTTTAGTCATAGAAAAATTAAGATTAAAGACAATCAGGTCTTATGACTACATAACATATCATTATGGCTATTACTTATAATTGTTGTCTGTTTTTCTCTCACTCCTTGTTATAATAAACATCTTAAGAATTCCATCACTTATAATGAACATCCTAAGAATTTAATCTCAGTACATGTCAAAATCTTGTTGAGATATCTATGATACAACCTCCATGTTTGGCATACGTGGAAGTTAATCGGTCTTCAACATTGATGAGTTGGTTTGGTTTGGAACTATGTCCGAACTAGTTTTCTTATTTTGACGTAAGTATAATGTTATGTTAAACTTAAATTTTCTAATTAAAAAGTCAACCTAATTTTTTTAATGAATTAAATTGGTTTACAACAAGAAATTTACAAGGTCATATTGATTGGGTTCTTAAATTTTTATAGCTTTTAATTACGGTTTTATCCGGTGTTAGATTTTAGGCTTTAAGTGTCAATATAAACACTTGGATAATTCACGGATAGTATACGGGGAGCACTTTCTAAAATATGTGATTTTGACCCAGTTTCTCTCTGGTATCATGACATTCTCATTGGGGCTAATCGAAGAAAATTGATATGCATTTACAAACCTAATTCAAATTTGAAAACACATAATACCTTGCTTGTGTTGTGTTTTGTAGAGATAATGATCGCATAGAGAATAATCGCTTTTCCATTATATTTGAACCTTTCTGCAACGTTTACATTTTGATTATATAGCAAGATGACAAAATTTATGAAGAAAACGACATTCTTTTTGTGAATGACACATAAATTTGGGTTTTTGGGGTAGAAATTTTGATTAGCCCATTTTTCGTATATGAATTGTTTTTTCGGGTCGAAGCGTTGTCCTGCACCAGCAAGGACGACCCCTTTAACCCCACAAGGATGGGACCCCACCAGAGGCTCTGCCCTTTGGACCACATTAGGGGCGCTGCCCCTAGACCCTGCCAATGACGATGCCCTTTGAAACATTATCAAGGATGCTTCCCGTCTATCCTCGTGTTCCTGAGCCCTTTTAAGTTATCCAAGTATGCATTCTGCAACTTTCTCGAAATATAACTAAAAGGTACAACTTGTTTCAAATAGAATTTTAACTATATTGAAATATTAATAAAACTAAAATCATCAAAAATCCGGTTCATTTTAGAGTGAATAACAACCCAATGTTAGAATATGAATCTTGAATCCTTGATCATAGATTGTGACCTTCCTTTCATCTTAATCATTTGTGTATTTAAATAATCTAAAATATAATTCTATCAAAATAATATGATATACAATCGTTAAATTATTCAAAGATTTACATTGGAGATGTGGACAAGTACCAGAAGGCCTAATTTGGAGCCCCCACAAACCCCATGTGCATGTGAACGTGTTCCCATCATGCACCTACACACTCAAGCAATCTACATCAAATTCAATGGTCTCTTGTCCTTGCAATTTTGGGCTACCTTACATTTTGGACCCACAATCATACATCATTCAAAGATTTTTTGAAATTTGTAATTCTTATTTTCATGCTTATTTTCGAAATAAATTAGAACAAAATTATATATGTACATTTCCGAAAACTTGCAAGTACAAGAAATAAGGACAAAAGATGTATTACCCAAAATGGGCATTTTGATTAAGCTTGATAAAGAAAAAGTGACAAATGAGTTAGGTTATAGGGTTGTTTACATCATAATCTTGCTATAAAACATGTATTATTGTTCCTGATTAAGATCTAAATCACGATTTAAATACGAAAGAGACTTTTCATAGATGAGATAAGGTCAAAACAAGCATTCGTTAATTTGGTATATGATTACATAATATTAATTATGATTGTTGTGTATATGTGTTTATTTGTTAAATTTGTAGCATGGAAACCTTTAAAGTTTACACTTTATTTACCAGGTAATATTTCATTTAAATTGTATATATTTGAATATTGAATTTTGTTCTTCGGAAAAAGCAATTAGGTTATATTTAAATTGCTGAGTAGATCTTTTATAAAAACTAAAAAATTAACTTTATTCAATATGTTTTTTGCCCTTATGCAGAGTAAAATAAGTCAACTTAGATATTCTTTAACAAACTTGTGATTTCGTGACGCATTTGAAATGTTTTTTTATTTCTTGGCAAAAGCAAAATGGTCATTACATTTTCAAATTTGGCATTGCTTATATATAAAAATATTTAATATACTACTATAAACATATCAATTAAACAATTTATGGTGGATTTAAATATGTCAATTAATGATTGACAACTTGGATCATATGTGGAAGCTAAATCATATTTTGTCTAGCAAAACATAAAACACTTGAAACAAACTAATGGATTGGAACTTACAACAAAAGTCTAAACTTAATGATTTAATTGAGGAAAAAAACACACATAAATATCAAAATCTTATGTAAACTTAATATCTTTTCTTTTTTAACTTCTCATCCACTCTTTTACCTATTCCAAAATGGCTATTTAGCTTAAATTAATCTAATTCCATCTTTATTGAAACTGATAAATACTTTTATTCATATATGTAACTGGAAAAATCAAAAATCAAGGCAACAAAGTGAAGGTGAGAGTGGGTGACATCGTACTTTCCTTTTCTTGGAAGTCCTTACTATTTTATCAATGGAAGCGCTGTGAATTATCTCTGAGATATTGTGGACTGCAATTGAGAAAATGACATATGAGGGTAGTCGATTGAAACTTTTCTGGAAGTACAAGGACTTGTCAACATCGTCTTCATAAAAGCCAAAACATATATGGACACACTTCCTTGTATTTTACGTCATGGCCCCTCTTCTTTTCATTCTTGCATATCACCAACACTTGGAAACAAACTACTGTGTATAATACAAAAATCAAATATCTTATTGTTTTTTGTCAAAAAAAAAAAATCAAATGGAATTATTTTCTACAGTACACATCTCTTGATCAGGGACGAACTTATATTTGAAGATGGATGTGTGTATATCTATTAAAAAAATAACTTATGTAATGTAAGATGAAGTTGTCCAAGAAAATAATTATAATATTATATTTTAAACTGAAACTTTTTGGATTTATCATTGTCTATTTCTCAATGATTTTGAATGTCGAAGTACGGTATAAGAAAAAAAGTGCAAAGTTACTATAAAATATTGAATTGAAGTTAGAACATATGGCAACAGCAGTAAATTTTTAGTTTTAAAATAGGGAAATTAAGAAACCTAACCATTTTTTAATCTGTATTTGAAGAAAATAATTTTTTTAAACAAAAGTAACAACTTTGTCCAAAATAGATATTTCGGATCAAGAAAAAACATTTTATTTGACCGACTCCGGAATGACATTCTGGATTGGATTCCAGACTAACATTACGGATTTCAGACTAAAGTTTCTTATTTTGGGAAAAAAGAACTCTGGAATTTTAAGATCAGATCCAAAATCCGAAGAACAATTCAGGAATTTCAAGAAAAAACGATTTTTTTTGCTTAATTTAAGAAGAAATTAAACAAACATTGAAAAACGGTGACATAAAACATTACAAAATTTATCATTCATAATCCCAGAAACACATAAAAAAAAAAATCCTTCATTTTTTTTTTAAAAGAAACTCCGAAATACGAATAGTACACCGGAATGAAAGTATTTCAAAAAAAGTGATTATTTTTAAAAAATGATTTTTTTAAAATCATTGTTTATAATGATTAGATTACTCAATTTCCCTTAAAAATGTTCTCCCATTAACATTTTACTTTTGGTTGAATTTGGAGTAATAATTTCCAATATTGTATCTATAATATATTTCAAGAGAAATTAAATATCCTTGTACTTTTATTTATTTATTTATCTATTAATACAAATATTAAAATTAAAATAAAAGATTAAAAACAAGAATTAATGGTATCTATATATTATAATGTTATATGAATAAGAAAATAAATAAACAAACACTATTTAATCTTTCATAATTTAATAAACAAATTAAAAAGAACCTTAATGACCCAGCCCCCCTCGATATACTTAAAGTACATGTAATATTCTATATTTGGCCCGTTTGAAAAATTATATAACACTTTTCGGTACATTTAATGCAAGGTCGTATGTCCATTAATGCCTTCAAGAATATCATCTCCTAATTCGTGTTTTCAATAGACGAATTAGGCCGATTCGTACACAAGCAGTCAAGCACGAATGCATCCGTGGCTGAGGTGGAAACGATACCACGGTCGTGTACACCATTCCGAATGTCATGTTGTGGATTGTATTGTTTATGCCATAATGACACATACCAATGGGGTTGTTTGCTGATTCTCATAGTGGCTATGACTACTTTCTTCTATATAAAAATTCAATATATTATATGTTGGTGATTTTAGTGTCATCATGTAATTTTAAGTAACTGAAACTAACATGTGAGCTAAAGGGCTTCATAATTTGTTCTCTAATATATGTATGGAGTAGTGCGGAGTGCACGCATGTATAAGATCGAAATTGGAAGCCGGTTCGACGACTAGTCGGGCGGTCCGAGGGCAGCGCCCCTGGGTTCGGGGTTTCCAAAAGGGGCAGCGCCCCTAGCCGGGTCCAAGGGGCAGAGCCCCTGGCTGGGGTCCCACTAAATTTCTTGAGGGTCCAAGGGGCAGCGCCCCAAAACCTAACCGAATTTTGCATGTGTGAACATAATGGAAAACTCAATTTCTTGAGGGTGATTATGGTAAAACTAACGAAACTCGTTAGTTTTGGTAACCCTAATCCGGATTAATATTAGTTGCTTCTAATGCAGCTAATAACGACCCAACCCTAATGAAACCCTAATCTTGTTTAATATATAAACGACTCTTTTTATACAGAAGAGGGTTATGTTCTTTAGCTCTCAGTTTTTATCACACATTCATAGAACCTTTAGCATATTGGCTTACGTTTTCTGTGCCTAGAAACGTAAGTGTCCATTTGGATTATCCTAGGCTGAATTTCTTGTAACCCATGCATAGGGTAGAAGTATCAGTTTGGAAAGTCATATTAGGATCCAAGTTGGTATCCAGATCTCCACCACAAACCCTAAATTTCCGAACATTCGAACTGATATTTAATGTTTCTGGAGATAGGTGACTCAATCCGCGAGATGACCACTAAGTTTGCCAAGTTGGAGAAGTTTGAAGGCGTCGATTTCAGGCGCTGGAAGAAAAATATGCACTTCATGCTAACCACTCTGAAAGCAGCATACGTGCTGACTACTCCAAGACCAGCAAATCCAGCGGAAGGTGTTGTTGAGACGGCTGAAGAGACAAGAAAGAGACAGAAGTGGGACAATGATGACTACATCTGCAAAGGTCACATTCTGAACGATTAGGTCATGTCAACTTTAGAAGGATGCATGAGATGTTAAAAGATGGATTAATTCCAGCCTTTGATATGACATCTAATAAATGTAAAACATGCATGCTTACAAAAGTGACAAAACAACCCTTTCCTAGTGTTACTAGAAATTCAGCTGTTTTGGAACTTGTACAAAGTGACCTATGTGATTTTCATTCCACTCCTTCTTTAGGGAATAAAAAGTATGTAGTCACTTCTATTGATGACTACGCTCGGTTTTGCTATGTGTATTTGTTGCACTCTAAGGATGAAGCCTTAGATAAATTCAAAATATACAAAACCGAGGTGGAATTGCAATTATGCATTCTGATTAAATGTCTCAGGACTGATAGGGGAGGTGAATATATGGATCCCATATACTTCCAATCACTAGGTATCATTCATGAGACAACGACACCTTACACTCCTCAACAGAATGTCATTGCTGAACGCAAAAATCGAGTTCTAAAGGAAATGGTAAACTCGATGCTGTCTTACTCGGGATTGAGTGAAGGATTCTGGGGAGAGGCCATGTTAACGGCCTGCTATTTGTTAAATAGGATTCCAAATAAAAGGAACAAAACAGTCCCATATGAACTTTGTTTCAAGAAAAAGCCGAATTTGAGTTATTTTCGGGTTTGGGGATGTCGGTCAGTTGTAAAACTTATCGAGCCCAACAAGAAAATTTTGGGAGAACGTGGAATTGATTGCATATTCATTGGATATGCTGAACATTCCAAGGCATATAGGTTTTATGTAATAGAACCTAATGATTCGGTTTCAATTAACACTGTTATCGAATCGCAGGACGCAATTTTTGATGAGATGAGGTTCTCATCGATTCAAAGGCCTAAGGATCTGACTTTTGATGATAATAAAGAGCAAAATTCAGAAAATCAAGATGTTGGTATCGTGCAAGAACCATGTAACAACCATAAATTTACGCCAAATTTAAACTTTTTCAATCATAAATAAAACCACATAGCCTTGTTTACAAAAATATTTTCAAATCATTTTCCATCAGAGTGTCCCAAAAATCATAACATAAGGATGACGAGCGATACGGTCACGCCTTCGCCTTTCCACGATCTCCTGTAGTACCTGAAACAATAAACTGAAAACTGTAAGCCCGATGGCTTAGTGAGCTACCCCCAAAATACCAATACCACAATGACAATAGCACAACAGTAATAATCGATTCAATCAACATGCATACTGGGCCATCAGCCTGACTGGTCCGCCTTACCGGGCCTACAATCTTTCTGAATCCATCCCGAGCCTTCGATATGACTGGTCCGCCACGTGGGCCTAAAATCTCCTCGCACCTCTCATAGGGTATATTGGCCTACAACACAAAGCAGGTCCGCCTCAACCCAGCCACAAGCAAATAACAATGTGCGCATACTATCATATACAGGCATATATAAACATCAAACATATCTGTCACACTAATCATCAATCATAGAATTCTCCTGTAACTAGAGTAACAACCTAGCAGGTCACTAACACACCAATCCCTACGGATCATAAGAGCATAACATACTGTCTACCCTAATTCCAAACTAACAGGTCATAACCACATGCAACATACCATAACAATAACAACTGAAAGGGACGGCCTTGGTGTCGTAGACCCTATCGATATAATAAGGATAACTCACCTTGCAAAAGTCGAATCGGAAGATACACTCCAACCCTCTGATCACCCGACACTGGCTCCACCACCTAAGATCATAGTACAATATACTCATAAGTCCTTAACCTTATAAGGTACCCCATAACCCACTAGTGAACCCCTGGTAAAAGTCAAAGTTCTTAGTCAAGGTCAATAGTCCATGTTGACCTTAACTCGCCGAGTACCCTTGGGTACTCGCCGAGTTCTCTGAAGTACATTCCAACTCGCCGAGTCATCGGAGTGACTCGTCGAGTTCCATCGATTCTCGATCAAACTTAAGGTCACCCGTCGAGTTCCCTCCCTGCAACTCGACGGCTACGCACTCATACATATCCAAAAGGAAACTCATCCAACTCGCTGAGTTGTTCTTCAACTCGTTGAGTCTTATGGTGATCTTCATCGGACTCACCGAGTTGTTCATCAACTCGTCGAGTTCACGACTATCTTCATGTGACTCGCCGAGAGTCAACTTTGCGACTCGTCGAGTCCATTCAGTCCTCTTTCCATACAGACTTGTTTTGAGCCATGCAGCGGCTCCAAATCACAGATCCAAGCTCCTAGGGCATGCTTATCACATAAAGTTGCAAACTTTACGTGCATGCATGGCCTTAAAGGCTCCAAATGTCTATTCTAAGGTCTTAATGGAACTTCATGCTGAAGAGGGGCCTTAATCACAACCACGACTATGACTTTATGCTTCTAGAATCCAATGAGGGTCCAGATCTGAAGTTACAACTTCAGATCTAGCCCATAGCTCATCATACCAACTTGAAAATCCATAAAAGCCCTAGAGCTCAACAAAAGTGAAAAAAGGATGTAAGGATGGCATTTTGATACCTCCAAAGGATGTTAACTGAGGTAACTCCTGCTTCCTACTCCTTCCTTGCTTCAATTTCCTTTGCACTCTTAGCTTCCTTCCTCCATGATCCTCTTTTCCAAGCTTCAACACCACACCAAGGCACACACACACAAATTAGGGTTTAAGGGGGGGCTCTCAAAGACTGTAAAGAGGCCAAAGGAGGCTAAAGCTCCTTTAAATAGAGGTGCAAACCCGGGATTTAGGGTTTCCACTGCCAGCTCCTACTCGCTGAGTCCTAACATGGACTCGTCGAGTAGGTCACTTAACACGTGATCCCACCCTGTTGCTACTCGATGAGTAGCTCAACCAACTCGTCGAGTAGAGCTGAACCCAAAAAAAAATCTTATATAAGCAATACATGGGAATCGGGGTGTTACAACTCTCCCCCACTTGAAGTAGGCTTCACCCTTGAAGTCCACTGGAATAAACAATGTCGGGTAATGCTCACGCATCGCTCCCATATCCACTCGGATCCCTTCCGATGTTCCCATTGTACCTTTACTAAAGCCATTTCCTTGTTCCGCAGAATCTTCTTCTTCCTTTCCAAAATAGCCACAAGCCTCCCTACATAGTTCAGGCGCTCATCGACCTGAATGTCATCCAATGATACCACTTCCTCCTGGTCCATAATGCATTTTCGCAATTACAAAACATGAAATGTGCTGTGGATCCGGCTAAGCTCCTCCGGAAGCTCTAGCCTATAAGCCACCCTGCTAACCCTATTGATAATCATGAATGGCCCAATGTAACGGGGACCCAATTTTCCTCTCTTCCTGAAGTGGATCACACCCTTCCAGGGTGAGATCTTCAGAAGAACCATGTCACCCACCTGAAATTCCAGCTCAGATCGGCATCATTCGGCATAACTTTTCTGCCGGCTCTGAGCGGTCTGCAATCGCTGTCTAATCTGCTGTATCATTTCGGTAGTTTGCAGAACTACCTCTTTCCGACCCATCAGTCTGTGCCCAACCTCGCCCTAGCAGACTGGGGTCCTACACTTCCACCCATACAACAGCTCGAAAGGCGGGGTGCCAATACTGGAATGATAGCTGTTGTTGTAGGCGAACTCTGCAAGCGGTAGGTAGGAATCCCAACTCCCACCGAATTCAATAACGCACGCCCTCAACATATCCTCGAGGGTCTGAATGGTCCACTCACTCTACCTATCAGTCTGCGGATGGAACGTCATGCTAAAATGCAGTCTCATACCCAGTTCCTCGTGGAACTTCTACCAAAAACATGAAGTAAACCTGACATCTCGATCGAAAACGATAGAAACTGGAACCCCATAGCGAGAGACAACCTCTCTGACGTACGGGTCAGCCAACTTCTCTACCGATGAACTCTCCTGTATGGATAGGAAATGGGCACTCTTGGTCAGTCGATCCACGATGACCCATATAGCGTTGACCCCCCTTGGCGTCTTCGGCAACTTCGTGATGAAATCCATTGTGATCCGTTCCCATTTCCACATGGGAATCTCTAGAGGATGTAACTTACCATGCGGCCTCTGATGCCCGGCCTTGACCATCCTACAGGTCAAGCACCTCTCAAAAAACCAAGCGATATCTCGCTTCATACCGGGCCACCAATAACTCGAACTCAAATCACGGTACATCTTGGTGGCTCCCGGGTGAATCAAAAAATGAGACTTATGGGCCTCCTCCATCACTGTCTGCCGGACTCCTCAGGACATCGGAACCCAAACCTGACCGTAACGGGTCAAAAATTCGCGGCTATCCTGAACAAACCGGGAGCTTTCGCCCTTAATCCTCTCCAACTTCAAGTTCTTTGGCCTCATGCCCTCAATTTGAGCATCTCTGATCAAACCCACCAGTGGGGGATCCACTGCTATCCTCATACACCTGGCTGGGGTCGAGGACCAAGCTGACTTGCGGTTCAGAGCATCCGCAACCACATTCACTTTACCAGGATGGTAAAGGATCTCTCAATCATAGTCCTTGACCACATCCATCCACCTGCGCTGCCTCATGTTCAGGTTCGGCTGATCCATGATATGTCTCAAACTCTTGTGATCCATGTATATAGTACAACGGACCCTATACAGATAGCGCCTCCAAATCTTGAGAGCGAAAACCATGCTCCCAACTCAAGATCGTGCGTAGGGTATCTCGTCTCATGCGGCTTCAGCTGTCGCGATGTAGGCTATCACTCGTCCCTTCTGCATGAGGACTGCCCCCAAGCCTATGATGGAGGCATCACAAAATACTATAAAATCCTCCACTCCCTCGGGGATTGTCAACACTGGCACGTCGCATAAACACTGCTGGAGGGTCTCAAATTCCCTTTGTTGCTCAGGGCCCTCTCGGAAATCCACCCCCTTCCTTTCGTTAGACGAGTGAGGGGTACGAAAATCTTGGAGAAATCACGAATGAATCTCCGGTAATACCCTGCCAAACCCAGGAAACTCCTGATTTCTGAGGGAGATTTCGGAGTCTCCCACTGCATTACCGCCTCTACCATGGCCGGATCAACCAAAATCCCCTCCTGGTTAACGAGATGTCCGAGGAACTGGACCTCTCGTAACCAAAACTCGCATTTCGAGAACTTGGCATACAGTCATTCTCGCCTCAGAACCCCCAGCAGCTCCATAAGATGCTCCTCATGCTACTCTCGAGTCTTGGAATACACCAAGATATCATCTATGAACACAATGACTGAGCGATCGAGCATCGGTCTGCAGACTCGGTTCATCAGATCCATGAACATCGTTGGCGTGTTGGTGAGCCCAAATGGCATCACCACGAACTCGTAATGACCATAACGAGTCTAAAACACAGTCTTTTCCATGTCCTCCTCCCTCACCCTAACCTGGTGATATCCTGATATCAGATCAATCTTTGAAAACCAAGATGCACCCTGCAGCTGATCAAAAAGATCATCTATCCTTGGGAGTGGATAATGTTTATTCACCATTAACTTGTTCAGCTCCATATAGTCAATGCACATCCTGTGTGAACCGTACTTCTTCCTAACGAAAAGGATCGGTGCTCCCCAGGGTTAACTACTCGGACGAATAAACTACTTGCCCAACAACTCCTGCAATTGAGATGATAGCACCTACATCTCAGGAGGTGCCAGTCAGTACGAAACGTTGGCGATAGGGGCCGCACCTGGCACTAAGTTGATCCTGAACTCAACCTGCCTCTCCGGAGGCACTCTGGGTAACTCCTCTAGAAACACATCAGCAAATTCCCTTACCACCGGGACCCCATGCTCGTTGGCGATTGAAACTCGCAATGGACACTCAAGATCATCTATCGGCACACTGAACCCTCTAGAGAAGGTCTGAGATACAAACAACCGACTCGCCCCGAGTCAAATAATACCTAAGCGGGCAAAGAATTTACTAAAAACGTACCTAATCACAGGTACAATCAATAAGCATAACACAAATAGAATAACTGAGACAGAGAATAAAAACGTACCAGCAACCACATCTGGTGCTGACTTGGCCTCCTCGGTCGTGAGCTGGAAGGCGCAAACCTGATCCTTCGGAGGCTCTACCTTGACTGGCCTCCCATCTCCAATCCTTGCAGCAGCTGGTGCAGAACCCTGCGCCGGCTTGGAGTCAAGCTGCGGACAATCGGTCTTCACATGACCAACCTGATGATAATGGTAACAAATCCTCATATCTGCGGGAGGGGCGGACTGACGGCAGTACCTGGCATAGTGCCCCTCCTTTCCACATTTGTGGCACCCACCTCCTGCTCGACAAGCTCTGGAATGAACCCTGCAACACTTTCCACAAGTGCGGCTCTGCTGACCCCCAGACCATGTATCAACGATCTTAGACCGCTTAGGCGCTGACTGAAACTGTGCCGATGCCTGACGCTGCTCCTTCAGTTGCAGCTCTATCTCCAACTCACGCCGCCTCACGGCTTCCTGAAGGTCCAGGAGGGTATCACATCGCTTTGTAGACACGAACTATCGAATATCAGTCTTGAGCATACTCAGATAATGAGTCATCTAAGATTGCTCTGAAGCGAACTCCTGGAAAAACATAGCCCTCTCCGTGAACATACGTCTAATCTCCATCATAGACTCCCCATCCTATCTCAATGTCAAAAACTCTTGAGCAAGCCGCTCCCATTCCACGTGCGGAACATAGTGGGTGTGAAACATATCCCGGAACTGCTCCCAAGTAATAGCACCCCGCTGATCATCAGAATATGAACCTGTCGTCAATCTCCACCAGTCCTTTGCCCCGAGCCTAAGCAGGTTCATAGCACAACTGACCTTCTGGTCAGCAGGACATGAGCATGTGAAGAAACAGCCCTCCACGTCAGACAACCACCGCATAACCCTGATCGCATCCTGTATACCATCAAATGTCGGGGGCTTCGTATTATCGAAGTCCCAATACTGATAAGCCCTGTCGGCTCCTCCTCCAACCCCTACCGTAGTTACAGCCGAAGTGGCTGCAGCGGCAGCTGTCTCTGCTAGACTACATATCGCTCATCAAATTACTCAACCATCACGGTCTTAATCGACCCAAACATCTCTGGAAGCTGCGCTCGGAATGCAACAACAATCTCGTTGTGCATGATCTCCCGGATCCTGGCATCCAACTCCTTGGTCCCTATCCGAACCACGGGCTTAAGTGCTACCGGCACCTCCAATCCTCCGTCACCGACCCCGATCCTGATCCCGAAGCAACACGTCTCGTCACCACCATACTGAATTATATATATATATATATATATATATGTGTGTGTGTGTGTGTGTATATATATATATATGTATATATATATATATATATATATATATATATATATATATATATATATGCCATCAGATAAATAATATAATGTTGGGAGACCAAAACCCAGAAACCCTAGGGGTTGTGATTTACTTGCTACGTATATGGGTCCTGTGCTTTCAGTAGTACGGGCCCATACTACCTTCCACACCTACCCATATTTGTCTCAAGTATCACCACCATGCCCTAACAATATCATCAACATAAAAAAATGTGCCCAACCCTCACTTCCAGAGGAATATCAACTATCTCGCATCTAATCCCACTACTTCTGATAACTCATGCATCCATGAAACTTCCATCATCCCATGCAGCGCTAGTGCATGCTAGCTGCACATAACGCTGGACCCAATATACTTTCAAATATCCAATCCTACCTGAAGGCCGAATCAACATTCTCAGGCTGTAAGGTCTTTATTATTCACAACTGTGATGCATACACTAAACATATACAGTTATGATGTCAATTCCACATACAAGAAACCCTAGGCTAATAGGCATCATGCAATCAGGCAAATCTATCATGTGGTTCCTGAAGATCCCTAGCCTAGCACTAGCATGCTGTTCTAACATATCAGGATATTAAATAACTGCATGGTATTTTGAGGTTTACTTACAGGCTCCGGCTGATCGTACGCTCTGCATCCTCCATCCTTTATTTTGAAAACCATTTTAAAACTTATTTCCGAAAATCTCCTTGATTTGAGACTGGATTCACATGAGTGTTCCTCCAATTCACTCAAATCAAGGCTCTGATACCAACTTGTAACAACCATAAATTTTACGCCAAATTTAACCTTTTTCAATCATAAATAAAACCACATAGCCTTGTTTACAAAAATGTTTTAAAATCATTTTCCATCAGAGTGTCCCAAAAAATCATAACATAAAGATGAGGAGCGATACGGTCATGCCTTCGCCTTTCCACGATCTCCTGAAGTACCAAAAACAATAAAATGAAAACTGTAAGCCCAAGGGCTTAGTGAGCTACCCCCAAAATACCAATACCACACTAGCAATACCACAACAGTAATAATCGATTCAATCAACATGCATACTGGGCCATCGGCTTAACTAGATCGCCCTACCGGGCGTACAATCTTTCTGAATCCATCCTGAGCCTTCGGTATGACTTGTCTGCCACATGGGACTAGAGTCTCCCCAGAAAGCTCCTAATGTGTATTGGCCTACACCACGAATCAGGTCCGCCTCAACCCAACCACAAGCAAATAACCATGTGTGCATACTATCATATACAGGCATATATAAACATCAAACATATCTGTCACACTGATCATCAATCATAGAATTCTCCTGTAACTAGAGTAACGGCCTAGCAGGTCACTAACACGCCAATCCCTACGGATCATAAGAGCATAACATATTGTCTACCCCAATTCCGAACTAACAGGTCATAACCACATGCAACATACCATAACAATAACAACTGAAAGGGCCGGCCTTGGTGTCATAGACCCTATCGATATAATAAGGATAACTCACCTTGCAAAAGTTGACTCGGAAGATACACTCCAACCCTCGGATCACCCGACACTGGCTCCACCACCTAAGATCATAGTACAATATACTCATAAGTCCTTAACCTTATAAGGTACCCCATAACCCACTAGTTAACCCCTGGTTAAAATCAAAGTTCTTAGTCAAGGTCAACAGTCCATGTTGACCTTAACTCGCCGAGTACCCTGGGGTACTCGCCGAGTTCTCTGAAGTACATTCCAACTCTCTGAGTCATCGGAGTGACTCGTCGAGTTCCGTCGATTCTCGATCAAACATAAGGTCACCCGTCGAGTTCCCTCCTTGCAACTCGACGGATACACACTCATACATATCATCCGACTCGCCGAGTTGTTCTTCAACTCGTCGAGTCTTATGGCGGTCTTCATCGGACTCGCCGAGTTGTTCATCAACTCGTCGAGTTCACGACCATCTTCATGTGACTCGCCGAGAGTCAACTTTGCGACTCGTCGAGTCCATTCAGTCCTCTTTCCATAAAAACTTGTTTTGAGCCATGCAGTGGCTCCAAATCACAGATCCAAGCTCCTAGGGCATGCTTATCACGTAAAGTTGCAAACTTTATGTGCATGCATGGACTTAAGGGCTCCAAATGTCTATTCTAAGGTCTTAATGGAACCTCATGCTCATGAGGGGCCTTAATCAAAACCAAGACTGTGACTTTATGCTTCTAGAATCCAAGGAGGGTCTAGATCTGAAGTTACAACTTCAGATCTAGCCCATATATCATCATACCAACTTGAAAATCCATAAAAAGCCCTACAACTCAACAAAAGCGAAAAAGGGAAGTAAGGATGGCACTTTTATACCTCCAAAGGATGCTAACTGAGGTAAATCCTGCTTCCCACTCCTTCCTTGCTTCAATTTCCTTTGCACTCTTAGCTTCCTTCCTCCAAGATCCTCTTTTCCAAGCTTCAACACCACACCAAGGCACACACACACGAGTTAGGGTTTAAGGGGGGCTATCAAAGACTGTAAAGAGGCCAAAGATTTAGGGTTTCCACTACCATCTCCTATTCGCTGAGTCCCAACATGGACTCGTCGAGTAGGTCACTTAAAATGCGATCCCACCCCGCTGCTACTCGACGAATAGGTCAACCAACTTGTCGAGTAGAGCTGAAACCAAAAAAAAAATCTTATATAAGAAATACCTAGGATTCGGGACGTTACAAACCACAAGATATTCGTAGAAGCAAAATAGGTCAAGTTGCGAAAAATTTCGGATCCGACTTCCAACTGTACTTGGTGGAAGGTTCAAGGTATGAAATTAATCTTGAATACTCTTATTACTATATTATTGAAGATGATCCTAAGACTTATCAAGAGGCCATGGAGTCTCATGATAATGCCTTTTGGAAGGTAGCAATTGATGATGAAATGTCATCAATTCTTGAGAACAATACATGTGTGTTGTCTGATTTGCCTCCGTGTTCTAAACCTCTTTGTTGCAAATGGATTTTCAAAAAGAAAATGAATGTTAATGGGACTATTGACAAATTCAAAGCTCGATTAGTCATTCAAGGTTTTAGACAAAAATCTGGTATTGACTATTTTGATACGTATGCTCCAGCTGCACGTATTTCTACTATTAGATTATTGGTTGCCTTGGCAAGTATCCACAATCTGGTTATTCACCAAATGGATGTGAAAACAACCTTTTTAAATGGTGATCTTGATGAGAAAGTTTACATGAAACAACCAGAAGGTTTCATTATGCCCGGTAAAGAGCATATGGTTTGTAAACTTGTCAAATATTTGTATGGGCTTAAACAAGCACCTAAACAATGGCATCAAAAATTTGATGAGGTGATTTTGTCTTTTGGTTTCAAAACAAACCAATGTGACAAATGTGTTTATAGTATATTTGATAATGCTACTAGAGCTGGAGTGATCATTTGCTTATATGTAGATGACATGTTGATTTTTGGTACCGACCAAAATCAAGTGGATGAAACAAACAAATTGTTTTCATTCAAGTTCTCCATGAAAGATTTAGGAGAGGTTGATGTAATTCTTGGAATAAGAATTAAGAGGATGAACAAAGGATTGGTAATGACTCAAAGTCATTATATTGATAAAATTCTCAAGCGGTTTAATTTTATCGAGTGTTCTCCTGTGAGTACTCCTATGGACCCAAGTGTGAAATTAATGCCAAATAATGGTATTCCCATTTCATAATTGGAATACTCTAAGGCTATTGGTAGCTTGATGTATGCCATGACAAGTACCAGAAATGATATTGCGTTTGCTGTGGGTAAGTTGAACAGGTACACTAGCAATCCTAGTGCTCAACATTAGCAAGCAGTGAATAGAGTGTTTAAGTATCTCAAGGGAACCATGAATTATGGTTTGTGTTACTTGGGGAGTCCTTTGGTTTTAGAAGGTCATTCATATGCAAGTTGAATTACCAACATGGAGGACCATTCCTCAACTTCTGGTTGGGTATTCTTGCTTGGGGGAGGTACCATTTCTTGGGCTTCCAAGAAGCAATCTTGCATTACAAACTCAACAATGGAATCTGAGTTTGTTGCGTTAGCAGCTACTGGTAAAGAAGTAGAGTGGCTAAGGAATTTGGTCTATGAGATTCCTTTGTGGTCTAAACCGATAACACCTATTTCTATCGTTTGTGATACTGTTGCCGCTTTGGCTATGTCATATAGCCAGGTTTATAATGGCAAGTCTAAACACCTAGGTGTTAGACATAGTATGATTAGATAACTAATCATGAATGGTGTGATTTCGGTTGTGTTTGTGAAATCGCAACAAAATTTGGCAGATCACTTGACTAAAGGTCTGACAAGAGACTTAGTGCACAAGTCTGTAATCAGGATAGGATTAAAGTCCATTTAAATCTATAATGCTGAGACACCCAATTCCCTCCTAATATAATGTTAGGAGTTGAATTCAATGTGGAAAGATCATACTTATAGATTGGAACACATGAAGTATACATCCCAGGTATGTGTTCGGTTCTGCATGTTATCCAGGTTGAAGTTTAACTTCTTAATAATTCCTTTGTTAAATGTATGTGTAGATACATGGAAAGGAGTTACCTACGTGATTGTGAAATGTAGCTGCTTTTCAAGAGGTTGTTGAATTGACCATGATATGATCATGAGAGCATTGGGACACACGGATTTATAATAGTGTCAAGTTGTGTTATGCTAGAAATTCAATAAACTAGTATGTATTTTACTTTCTGGTATTCAAATGGGTTGATGGGTTCAATTCTTATAACACCCTAATTCTCGAGTATTTTCAAGTGTATGATACTAAGTGGAAATTCAATCGTTTCGATACTTTCATTATGTACTAGTTTGGTTTGTTGTTGATAAGGTTATGTTTGTTCAAAAGTTACACTAAAATGGGGGAGGATTGTTGCTGATTTTAGTGTCACCATGTAATTTAAAGTAACTGGAGTATTGTTGCTAAAATGGGGGAGGATTGTTGCTAAAATAGGGGCTTCATAATTTGTACTCTAATATATGTATGGAGTAGTGCGGAGTGCACGCATGTATAAGATCGAATTAGAAGCCGGTTCAACGACTAGTCGGGGGTCTGGGGGTAGCGACCCTGGGTCTAGGATTTCCAAAAGGGGCAACGCCCCTTTGGCGGGATCTAGGGGCAGCACCGCTAGCGGGGTCCAACGGGCAGAGCCCCTGGCTGGGGTGCCGCTGAATTTCATGAGGGTCCAAGGGGAAGCGCCCCAAAACCTCACCGAATTTTGCATGTGAGAACATAATGGAAAACTCAATTTCTTGAGGGTGATTATGGTAAAACTAACGAAACTCGTTAGTTTGGGTAACCCTAATCCGAATTAATATTACTTACTTCCAATGCAACTAATGATGGCCCAACCCTAATGAAACCCTAATCTTGTTTAATATATAAACGACTCTTTTTATACAAAAGAGGGTTACGTTCTTTAGCTCTCGATTTTCATCACACATTCACGGAACCCTTTAACATATTGGCTTATGTTTTCTATGCCTAGAAACGTAAGTTTCCATTTGGATTATCCTAGGCTGAATTTCTTGTAACCCAGGCATAGGGTAGAAATATCAGTTCGGAAAGTGATATCACCATCCAAGTTGGTATCCAGATCTTCACCACAAAACCTAAATTTCCCAACATTATATACACATCTCCTATAAATACCACTTTGATTTCACAAATAATATTCACTATATTTTAACCTTTAAATCACTGTAACATGGAATTTACGTAATTTTAGAAGAACATTACTCAGATGACGGTTAGTCACAACATTCTTTAATGTTGTTACAAACGGTGCCGATGAAGAGTCCACACGTGTTACGCATAAAGGAGTTGTTGTCAATCGAGATTGTCAAGAAGCATATGAGCATTTGGTATGTGATTACTTTTCTAATAGTTGTATTTATAATGAGGAAACATGTTAACGTTATTTTTGTTTAAATAAAGAGGTATTTTTACGCGTCTACAACGCCTTAAAGCCACAATATGAGTTTTTTCAACAGACACCGGACGCTAAATGTATGATAGGTTTTAGTTGTATACAAAAATGTATGACAACACTCAAGAATCAAGGTTACGATTCACCTATGATGACATTAATGGATATTTGAAAATATATGAGAGAACCGTGTTAGGTGCATTTTTTTGCACCTTTTTGCACATTTTTTCTTCCCTTTTATGCATCCACTTAGTGCATTTCATTAAAAGACATGCAACCTTATTTGTACGTTTTTACGGTCCTTTTAGGTGATCTGGAGGTGAAAATGTGCTTTGGGAGGTGCTAGGAAGCATGGGTGAAGGTATCGGGATGATCAGACACGAGACAAAAAAATGCTGGAAAATCAAGTTTGCACCTGGAAGTAGAGATGAACACGAGGAGTGTTGGAATTGCATTCAAAAAGTAAACATGGGTCGTATCATTTTAGCCTATATTGATACGAGCCGTGTCGGTCCATTTATAAAATTTTAAGCAATGTACTTTGGACGAAGTCCCGAGGATGGAAACTCTATTTCTATATGACATAGGTAGTGTTGATTTACCCAATTTCAACACGGGCTGTGTTTGGTCTATTGGATGCCTTTTGGAACTTTTTCCTTTTTACTCTATCTTAGGATTTTGGGACATTAGAGACATTGACTTCATTCTCAGAGCACTTAGAGAAGGGGATTTTGAGTGCTATTGCAAGATTTTGATTGTAATCATTTGGAAACTTTTTTTCATAGATTTGTAAGTTTTGTTACGGATTATTTCATTTTTTTTGAACTTGTTGATTGTTCTAGCCATGTTTGTCTAGAACCCTAGTTTCTCCAACTTTATGTCTTGACTTCTTAGCTGTGATTTCAATCATATGACTTGATGTTTGCTTTCGGTTTCTATCTAGTGAATTTGATTTTTTTACTCGAATGTTTGATTATACTTGTAATTATTATTGGCCATTTGAATTAGGGTTAGGTCATCAAGTTATCTAATTGAAAATACGTAATTGTTTTGTGAATAGGACTAGTTAACAAGCACTAAACCAATTTACATTGAATGAGTATAGTGTAAATCTTATTCACACACTCTTATACTACTGACTTTGTGAGGGGTATCAGGTGTTGTTGGGAACATTTACATCAAACTTAGTGAAATCTTTCAATCTAATACTAAGAGCTTTTTTAGGTTAGGTTAGCAAGGTTAGGGTTAACCAAAGAGCTTATTTTGGTTAGTTAATGTGGTGAATGAGAAGTGTTAGAGCTTGTTATCACTTCCAAGTACCAACATAGGTAGAATTGAGTAAATATCATGTCATATTTGAATCACATTCCTAAGTTGTCATACATAGAGTTGGAACCTTTATAATTTCTAAATCTATTTTAACTAGTTAATCGTTTACTTGTCTCTTTATTCATTTACTTGAATTATCCTCACTATACTAAGGGGTCAAAGGCATCAATGTCGGCAAATGGATTTGATATCCCATTAGTTAATGATATGTTGAGTGTGAGATAGTTATACATGCTAGTTTGCTATGCCAGTTTGGTAGATCTGTAGGACTACTTGTGTTACTATTTGATTATATGTATGTGCAATTAGTTGTATATGTAGATATGCTGTGTGGGTAGGGTTGAGGTCACACTGCTTCGTGCGGTGACCATCAAACCCTAGAGTATGACATATATGAGCTGAGGGTCGGGAAGGCATACTAGACTCCACTTGAGGACTCATTAGCATACTAAATACGACCTGAGGACCGAGTAGTATGGTAGACTTGTATTGAGGGATTGAGGGTATTGGAGCATTCCAGTTGTGAGCAGAGGGTCAGGGCAGCATGGTAGACTCGCACTAAGGGCTGATCAGTTATACTTCAGTCTTAGGACTGAAGGGGGAAAGCCAGTCATAAGTTGTGGGCTCAAAATCAAACCAGACTTATGATGTGGGCTCGAAGGCAAGCCATATATAAGCTGTGGGCCTGGAAGGCAAGCCAGACTCACATTGTGGGCCCAAGGGGTAATCCAGTCCGTAGAGCTATGGACCTAGTGTATGATGTTATTATGTGTATCATTTGTTATGTATCGGTATTTTGGGGGAACTCACTAAGCTTCGGGCTTACAGTTTCAGTTTTGGTTTTATGTACCTTGGATGATCGTGGGAAGGCAAATGTGTGATCATACAACTCCTCACTTTTTATGACTTTCTGTACTGGGATACTCTGATGTAGAACTATTTTGATAACAAATTTGTAATAAATATTGGTTACTAAATGTTTTAAAAAAGTTCCAAATTGGCATGATTTTTATGGATGTTACAGATGTAGAATGGGTTAGAGGTTCATATAAAAGTAATGTACCTAAAGATATACAACAAGGTGACTTGGAAGTGATCAACGCAGAGGTTTTGTTTTCTGGGTCTTCATCAGATGAGGAAAATGATGGTAAGCGAAGGAAAACTAATAGAGCCATACAGAGGGCTTATGAAAATGATGCAACTTTGGTTAGTTAGTCTTTCCACATTTTTCAAACTTTCAGTTCATCTAAGGCCTTTAATACACAAGTGAAACTACATTCCATAAGGACAAGAAGGGAAATACAATTAGAGAAAAATGATAACAACAGGGTTAGGTTTGTGTATAAGGGTACTATACCAAATCTTGCTACTGATGAAGAAGAGAATATCCATGGATTATCTACTGTAGTAAGTGGAAGTGTCACATAGATTGGATGGTTAAGACATACACGAAACAGCATCGATGTCTACAAACAAGGAAAGTCAAAGCATGTGACTACAAGTTCCTTTCAGAGCATACAGTAGAAGTTATTGAAACAAACCCAAACATTCCTATTAAGGATTTACAAGAGCAACTCCAATGTGAGTATCAGATGGACACTTCAGATATGAAAACTTTTAGGGAAAAATAGGAAGCTTTAAATCATGTTCAAGGATATTATGCCAACCAATACAGGCTGTTGAGGGATTACGTTTTAGACGTACAAGCACGTAACCTAGATACTATAGTTAAAATTGATTTTGAAAGTGAAGAGTATCCAATTACTGAGACAAGAGCATTCTGACTTATCTATGTTTGCATTGGAGATTCGAAGAGGGGTTTTGAAGTAGGAAGAAGGGACTTTCTTGGACTTGATGGAGGCTTCATAAAAAGGTCCTTATCCACGCCAAATCTTGTCTGATGTAGTAAGATCTTCTTATTTCTTTTTGTATTATATGCTCTTTATTGAAAGTAGTGATGACTAACTAATGTTTTTTGATAATTTATGTTTGTAATCAAAGGCATTTGATGGTAATAGTTGGATACATCCTTTAGCCTACGCTATGGTTGAATCAGAAGCTTTGAATTCTTGGAATTGGTTTTAAGTAAATTGGGTGATGACTTAGGTTTGGGAATCAATTCAAATTTCACATTTATGATTGATAGGAAAAAGGTATTCAAACCTATCCAAAATAAGTTTTTTAGTTTTTTAGTTTTGATTTAGTTTTACTAACATACAAACAAGTTATTGTTGCTAGGGTTTGTTGCTTATGATTGCAATGCTATTTCCATGTGCAGAGCATCGATATTGTCTTCATCACATACACGACAACATGAAAAATATCTGGAGGGGAAAGCAGTTCAAAAATCTTCTTTAGGAATGTGTCACTACCTCTAATGTACAACAGTTTCATCAAGAAATGGAAAAACTGAAGAAACTTAACAATGATGCTTACGAGTGGCTGAAACAAATACCTCCTCAAAGTTGGGCTCACTCCCACTTTACTGGTATAATGATCTTTGATCTCTACTTAATAATTTTAGAAGAAGGTATATTGAATAATGACATACAACTTGTTTATGTTCAGGGAGAGCACATTGTGATGACCTGTCTAATAATTTGTGTGAAACATTTAAAAGCAAGTTAGAAGAAGATCGTGATGCACCAATCATTAACTGCATTGAGTTCATTAGAGAGTACATTATGAAGAATATATTCAAAGTTGACAAGGAAATTCAAAAAGTTGTAGGTCCTTTGACTCCTACAGCTACAACAATATTGGATAAGATAAAGAGTAAGGCATAACAGTATATTGCAACATTTTGTGGTGATGGAAAATATCAAGTTGGTGGACCTTGGAAAGATCAGTGTGTTGTGGATGCGGGTCTGCAAAGTTACACGTGAAAAAAGTGGGAATTAACAGGAATACCATGCAAACATGGTGTGGCTGCTATTTGGTACATGGGGAGGAATAACAAGGACGTGGGTATCCCAGAATCATTTGTGCATCCATGTTACTGGTTATCAAGGTGGAAAGAGATGTATTCTTTTAAAGTTAGTCCAATCAATGGAAGGTCCATCTGGGAGAAGTCAATTATACCAACAAATTTGTTTACTCCAAAACATCGTGTTCCCATAGGAAGACAAAATAAGAAGAGAACAATATCAACTGTGGAAAAGGAGGACTATGTTAGAGGAAACACAACATCAAGAGACCATAGATCAGTAACCTATAGCAAGTATAACAATGCTGGTCACAATGCAAGAACCTGCAAAGGGAAAAGACCAATTGTTGGTGGGGGTGGTGGACAGTTAAAAGTCAAAGTCAAAGGGAAAGGGAAGGCAACAACTTGATAGTTTGTAATAGGGCTAGTATTTTGTTACTTTTAATATGAATTGATTGTGTTATGTTGCTACTTGTAATAGGGCTAATTTTTTGGTACATTATTTATGAATAATTTGTAATACGGCTAGTATTTTGCTACCTGTTTTGGCCAATATGTTGGCACTTTTGAATGAACTAGTTTGTAACAACTAATCCTCATTGCCCTGTAATAGTTTGGTACTAATTAATGGAATGTTTTCTTCCTATGATGCATCATTGCTACTTGTTTTGGTCAATATGATGCATATATATCACTTTAAAACATAATCAATGCAACACAATACCATTTTCATTGATCTTAAAGAACTTAACCATTTGCATTACAATACTTATACAACCTACCCATTACAGAAGATGATACCATTACATTCACTACTACAACATAACCATCACAAAAGACTTTACCATTACAATAACAACTCATCTTCACTTTACAACTTGTAAACAAGTATCACCAAGAACAACACCCAACTAATAAATAAACATATCTTCAAGAATATATTTCCATTTTTTAGCTTCTTGTTGAACCTCACAAGCTTGGAGATTGTCAATCCGTTACCATGATCCTTTTCATCATCATCTACCCAAGCTATAAATCCTTTACGTGGTCCCTATTAATTTCAAAAGTCACGATTACAATGCCCACAATTGCATACAGTGATATCTCCATCTAGGGTTACGATTACAAAATTCTCAAATACAACATACCTTACTTGGACATAAGTAAAATGGTCTTCTACGATTATTGTTAGTAGTTGAGGTCCGAATTATAGTAGCACATCCACAATCACATTTAACCATCCCTGATTTGAAGGAGAGAATGTGTAACCGATTCAAGATGGAGAAATTGAAAGAAACTCAAAATTAGGGATGATCTTGATGAAAAAAGCGAGTATTTTAAGATCATTGGCAATGGTAAATGACTATTATACCCCCAACGTGCAAGGCACATGGGGTGTCTAAAGGAAATATAAATGTTATTCTTTTGGTAAAAGATTAACATCTAGTGAATGACAAATAATATAATTTTGTGTTAAATTTTAACTTCAATTACTTTAAGAGCATAATGTGTTATTCGTTTTTTTGAAGAAAAAATTTATAAAGTCTGTGGATCATCTCTGCAATAGAAGATGGGGACCAAACGACTGTAGACTGTAATAAAATGCGTGTTTCTTTTTTAACATCTATATGCTGCTACAAATATTAAGAAATTAAAATAAACTAATTTTATATACAAAAATAGTTTTTTAATACCAAAAATTTAATAAGATATGACATTTCAGCAACATTTTATGATATTTCAGCAAAAAAATAATGATATTTCAATAAAAAAAATAATGATATTTCGGAAAAAAATTATCATTATTCAATATAAAAAAATGAAAAAAATTTAATTCATCAAGAATAAACAAAAATCGAAAAAAAAAAAAAAGGTAAAACAAGAATTTAGCAAGATTTCAGTAACATATAATTAATATTCATCAAGATTTCAACAAGAAAATAAAGAAGAAGATGTCGAAAGAGGCAATACAAGTGTTGCCCTAAACAAAAGACTTGCATATGTTTTTTACTCCGAAGACTTATAAAAAACAAACAACTGTGAAATGAAAAGTGTTACGTGTGTGCTGCGTCGCAAAACAATAAGAAGTCTGAAGAGGTTATTTTTACAAAAAAAACACACACAATATATATATATATATATATATATATATATATATATATATATATATATATATATATATATATATATATATATATATATATATATATATATGGAAAGATTCACGTGAGATAAATATTTATCTGTAAGACATAAAATCATATTTTTCTATTGAAATGTTATAATATTTTTGTTATACATAAAAATATAATACATGTAGTATAATATTCTAACACATACGTTTTTTAATACCAAAAATTTAATAAGATATGACATTTCAGCAACATTTTATGATATTTCAGCAAAAAACTAATGATATTTCAATAAAAAAAATAATGATATTTCGGCAAAAAATTATCATTATTCAATATAAAAAAACGAAAAAAAATTAATTCAGCAAGAATAAATAAAAATCGAAAAAAAAGGTAAAACAAGAATTTAGCAAGATTTCAGTAACATATAATTAATATTCATCAAGATTTCAAAAAGAAAATAAAGAACAAGATGTCGAAAGACGCAATACAAGTGTTGCCCTAAACAAAAGACTTGCATATGTTTTTTACTCCGAAGACTTATAAAATACAAACAACTGTGAAATGAAAAGTGGTACGTGTGTGCTGCGTCGCAAAACAATAAGAAGTCTGAAAAGGTTATTTTTACAAAAAAACACACAATATATATATATATATATATATATATATATATATATATATATATATATATATATAGAAAGATTTATGTGAGATAAGTATTTATCTGTAAGATATAAAATCATATTTTTCTATTGAAATATTATAATATTTTTGTTATACATAAAAATATAATACATATAGTATAATATTCTAAAACAAAATTGTTAACATCTATATTTTAATATTCATAAACATCGAATTTAAAATATTAAAAATATTATATTTTATGAATACTAAATATTATAAGATTTCATCAAAAATGATCTTGGGTTCTTATAAAAAATGATTTATCTCATTTAAATTTTTATAATTATATATGAAGAGATTCAAATAAAGTAATTATGAAAATGAAAATACAAAAATGTTGTTTAATAACATGTGGTTAATACATATTAATAAAAAATATTAAAAAAACAAAAAAAAAAAACCATATTTTTATAAAAAAGATTTGACCAAAAATAACTTTTATAAAATAAAAAAGGATATATATCACAAATAAGTTATAAGAAAAGACTATTAATGTAATATTTAATTTAATTTATCTTCATGCCTTGTCAAATAAAAAACACAAGTTTCAAGGAGTAATTCGTTCAAATAAGACAAAAATGTAAGATTGATCCTGTGGTATTAAAAAAACTTTAGATATGTTTTAAAAAAATTTCAACTTGCATGGAAGGTTTAAAATTAATTTTTTTTTTTTTGAGTTTATGGTCTATGATACACTTGAAAAATCGACTTTGTCATTTTCATTTTTTTTTATATTTTCATTATTTATTTTGGTATTTAAATAATTAAAAATAAAAAAATAAAAAAAATAAAATTTATCTCCCTCTCTTTCTTTCTCTCTCTCTCTCTCTCTCTCTCTCTCTCTCTCTTTGTGTGTGTGTGTCTTTCTCACATACACACGCACACTCACTCTCACAGTCTCTCTCTCTCTCACACACACACACACATCAAACTCAATAATTTAGCTTTGCGAATCTACATCTCAAACGAAATACAAAATCCTTTTTTCTTCAAAAAAATTTACTCATCGCAACACCAAATTCTTTTAACCAAGTGTCGATAATCATCAGTACATATGAGGTTGCAATCAATAACATGACGATATTACAAAATCAATACTTATTGAAGCAATAACCATAGAAACTGTGGTATTTGTTCATAGCCCCATTGACGAACCCCCAAAAAATATCAAAATAATCTTCCACTTGAGATAATCCAAAATTCTTTCAACACAGGGAATCGTTAACATATTTAAGACCATTTATTGATATACAATTGAATGAAATAAGCACAAAAATCGATAAAATCATAAACTAAGATGAAGAACAAAAGGATGGAGGATGAACCCTAATGCCACCAAAAATATAAATAATCCAAGAAATGGTCAAAGAAAGAGATTAATCGAATTGTTTTAGTGAAACAATGAGCATAACTGATGATCCAAGAGCCTCTGAAATTCGATGAACGATGATCAGAAAATACGGTGGTAGGAGCAGAAATCGATGATGAAACCTTCATCCATGTTCAAAAACCATTACAAAACTGCAACTAAATCAAGACAAGACCCATCAATTCCATGAAATGAAACCCAATGAACTTAAATCACCACATCCAACCCTTAACCTTCAACATCGAATCAATAGAATCAAAGCTCTCCACCCATAAATCGAACCATTAGATGTCTATGGTTGCATATTGGGTAAAGGGTGAGGCAGTGAGCTTCTCAAATTCAGTAATATCCATGGATTCGCTCCATCAGCTCACTGGAAAATACATCATTTAGAGACTAGACAGTAGGCTTCTCAAGCGAGGCAGAGAGAAAGGGGCGAGTGAAGAGTAGGTGATGACAAGTGTAAGAAAGAAGAAAGAACGACAGAGTTGGGGCAGATCATGGGAGGAAGAAAATGGTGGCATCTGGGATGTTGTTGACGGACAATGAGAGAAAAGGAACGAGAGGGTTAGGAAAAATGGTAATGGGTTTTTTTGACTTTCTTGAGAGAGAGAGAGAGAGAGAGAGAGAGAGGGTGTTTGGTGAGATTTTATTTTTTTATTTTTTATTCTTAATTACTTGAGTACTAAAATAAATAAAGAAAATATAAAAAAGAAATGAAAAGGGTAAAATCAACTTTTCAAGTGAATCAGGGACCAAAAACACAAAAAAACATTGATTTTGTAAATTACATGCAAGTTGTAAACTTTTTGGACAATATCTAATTTTTTTTGAAAAGCACAGGGATCAATCTTGCAGTTTTGTCTCCGAATAAAAACTATATATATATATATATATATATATATATATATATATATATATATATATATATATATATACAGAGAGAGAGAGAGAGAGAGAGAGCGAGAGAGAAGTTCAATAGAGAACCATAATTAACAAGGAACCAATAAACCAATCGTAAGCATCATAAATCATAACGATCAACGACCAAGGAAATAGATGTAAACTTGTACATTTGATGCACACACACCGAATTATACAAAAAAATCCACCTCCTTACAAAAACTCATCTCTTTTTCTCGTTAAAAAAAAAAATTTTAAACTACATTTTTATTGAAAAAAAATACCGAATATACCGTTGTTTTCGATTTTTCATTCTCTTTCTATAGAGATCTATGTTGATATATAAAAAACGAACTTTTTTTTTTCCGAAAAAAACTCACTTGATTTTGTTAGTTTATTCAATATTTAAGTTAATTTTTATAAAAAAAAAAAAAACTAATTATACCAAAAAGGGTAAAATCAACTTTTCAAGTGTATCAGGGACCAAATATCTAATTTTTTTGGAAAAGCATAGGGATCAATTTTGCAGTTTTGTCTCCAAATAAAAACTATATGTATATATATATATATATATATATATATATATATATATATATATATATATATAGAGAGAGAGAGAGAGAGAGAGAGAGAAAGAGAGAGAGGTTCAATAGAAAACCATAATTAATAAGGAACTAATAAACAAATCGTAAGTATCGGAAATCATAACGATCAACGGCCAAGGAAATAGATGTACATTTGTACATTGGACGCACACATACCGAATTATACCAAAAAATCCACCTCCTTACAAAAACTCATCTCTTTTTCTCGTTAAATTTTTTTTAAACTACATTTTTAATTAAAAAAAATACCGAATATACTGTTGTTTTTGATTTTTCATCATCTTTCTATAGAGATCTATGTTGATATATAAAAAACGAACTTTTTTTTTCCGAAAATAACTAACTTGATTTTGTTTGTTTATTCAATATTTAAGTTAATTTTTATATAAAAAAAACTAATTATACCAAAAATATTAATTTTTGTACTCTATTAATAAACATCAACACCGACAAAAAAATTGATCACTGTAGATTGATACTGTGAATCTATATTGTAAGTATTTCAATTTTTAACATTCACAATATGAAAATGCTCAATTAGTTCAGATTCACATCCGAGTTACTATTATGTACATTGTAAATCTGAGAAGGTTTACACTGTGAATCTGAATAAATTCACAATATAAATCTAAACAGGTTTACAATGTGAATTTGAAGTGAAATATTGTTTTTTTTTTTTTTTTTAAACATGAATATGAATCTATGTGTAAAAAATAATGAAAAGTATTAATTTTGATATAATTATTAATTTTTTTTCTATAAAAAAATAGATCTTAACTTTTCAACAAATGAAATGAAGTAAGTTTTTCGTTTTTTATATATATCATCAATGAATCTCTATAGAAAGAGGACGAAAAATCGTGAACAACGGTATGTTTAGCTTTTTTTTCGATAAAAAATATGGTCTAAAAACTTTTTAAACAAACAAAAAAAGAAGAAGTCAGTTTTTTTATAATCCAATGCATGTGCGTCAACTTCTTGGTTTTTATTCGATTATTATTGTAATATATAGGTTAATTACAAGTTTAATAGCATATGTTATCGTGTTTGTAATATATATTTTAATTATTAGTTTTTTCTAAAAATACGTTATCGTTTTTTAAAAGTTCAATATATATTTAAAATTTTATATGAATTTGATAAATAAAAAACAAACTTTGTATTTATAACTAATTAATATAATTTAATATATAACAAAATATTATAAGTATTAAATATTATATTTAAATCATAATTAATATGTAAAAATGTACTAGAAATGTAAAAATATATAACATAAAAACTAAAACCGACAACACAAAGTTCACCATTATTTTGGAAGACATAAATAGTATAACACCGTAACACCATATTTTGTGTAATACTATTCATATCACAAAACAAAGGAATAAATGGAAGAAGATTGAAGAAAAATAGAAGAATACATAGGAATAAAATTGAAGATGCTATACTTTTATGTATACTAAAAAATACTTTTATGTATACTAAAAAATACCATGATAGAAAGAAATAAGCGTATGTAATTGTAATGTAATACCTGGCTGCCGTCAGAGAGTCAGTCCGGATGGGAACAGGTGTAATGCACAAAGGAGAGGTTTGGACCAATAAAATAGAGCAACGTGGCAGAAGGAGAACCAAACAAGGATGACTGACACAGTTAGGAAGAGTGGCCGACAAGCGGATAAACCCTGATCTCTGGATTTTGAAAACCTCCGGCTCCGCCTCCGTACACGTGGTTCTCACCCAAATCCAGTTTGATTTCCACTCCACGGAATGTACGGACCCCAACACGCGATTCATACTCGGAATTTTTAAATCTATATTTACAAAAATTTCTAAACCTAAAACAACTTTTTATATCGTTATTCAAAAATTCAGTTTAATAAATATTTAAACAAAATTAAAATAAATTAATTGGATTACTGTAAAGACGAGAGTATTGTTAATTTGTTATTTGGATCGATACTATTTTATATATTAAAGTTTTATATATTGAATTTATTTAAATTGATGTTTATATATTGCTAGTTTAATTTAATTATTTCAGGATATTTCAAGATGTAAGTATGTAATGTTTATTTGAATATATGTGTAATATTTTTTTATTTCAACTTTATATATACTATATTCTGTAAATAAATATATTTAATAACAATTGTAATTAAATTATAAAATATTTTATTATTTATTGATATTTATTTAATTATATAATTTGTAAAAAGTTCGTAACAAGAAACTATTTTGACAATTTTGTTGAAAAGCTAATAAATGGAAGTGATATTTTTGGAAACTGTAAATAACTTATAAAAAATTACACTAAAAAATTTATTTTGATGTAAAAACTGTATTAATGTTGGAGATAAAATCATTTTTTGCGTAATTTATTTTTAAAGATGTCTCTAACCCAACACTCAAAATTTATTTTTTTAAAGGCTAAATATAATGTAAAATTGTTTTAAATTAAAACTAAATGTTATATAGAATGGTGTCGGTGAATTTTATAATATCAAATATAATATCACACTGCTTATTAAAATCAAATATAGTATTATAATATTTATTAACAACAAATAAAATTTTAAAATCTTACCGGAACAAATTAATTATTCAAAATTGTACTCATTTATTTTTATTTTATTCTTTTTATAATAATAATTTATATGTAAGATTGTTACTTGCGTGATTATATGATAATTAATTTTTCTTTATTTTTGGTTATAATTATCTAATTATAGAATTTGAAAAATTGGTGTAATAAAAAGATATTAGCCATGTTTTAAAAAAATTTCAACTTGCATGGAAGGTTTAAAATTTTTTTTTTTTGTTTTTGAGTTTATGGTCTATGATACACTTGAAAAGTCGACTTTGTCATTTTCATTTTTTTTTTATATTTTCATTATTTATTTTGGTATTTAAATAATTAAAAATAAAAAAAATAAAATTTATCTCCCTCTCTTTCTCTCTCTCTCTCTCTCTCTCTCTCTCTTTGTGTGTGTGTGTGTCTTTCTCACATACACACGCACACTCACTCTCACACACTCTCTCTCTCTCTCTCACACACACATCAAACTCAATAATTTAGCTTTGCGAATCTACATCTCAAACGAAATACAAAATCCTTTTTTCTTCAAAAAAATTTACTCATCGCAACACCAAATTCTTTTAACCAAGTGTCGATAATCATCAGTACATATGAGGTTGCAATCAATAACATGACGATATTACAAAATCAATAATTATTGAAGCAATAACCATAGAAACTGTGGTATTTGTTCATAGCCCCATTGACGAACCCCCAAAAAATATCAAAATAATCTTCCACTTGAGATAATCCAAAATTCTTTCAACACATGGAATCGTTAACATATTTAAGACCATTTATTGATATACAATTGAATGAAATAAGCACAAAAATCGATAAAATCATAAACTAAGATGAAGAACAAAAGGATGGAGGATGAACCCTAATGCCACCAAAAATATAAATCATCCAAGAAATGGTCAAAGAAAGAGATTAATCGAATTGTTTTAGTGAAACAATGAGCATAACTGATGATCCAAGAGCCTCTGAAATTCGATGAACGATGATCAGAAAATACGGTGGCAGGAGCAGAAATCGATGATGAAACCTTCATCCATGTTCAAAAACCATTACAAAACTGCAACTAAATCAAGACAAGACCCATCAATTCCATGAAATGATACCCAATGAACTTAAATCACCACATCCAACCCTTAACCTTCAATATCGAATCAATAGAATCAAAGCTCTCCACCCAGAAATCGAACCATTAGATGTCTATGGTTGCATATTGGGTAAAGGGTGAGGCAGTGAGCTTCTCAAATTCAGTAATATCCATGGATTCGCTCCATCAGCTCACTGGAAAATACATCATTTAGAGACTAGACAGTAGGCTTCTCAAGCGAGGCAGAGAGAAAGGGGGCGAGTGAAGAGTAGGTGATGACAAGTGTAAGAAAGAAGAAAGAACGACAGAGTTGGGGCAGATCATGGAAGGAAGAAAATGGTGGCATCTGGGATGTTGTTGACGGACAATGAGAGAAAAGGAACGAGAGGGTTAGGAAAAATGGTAATGGGTTTTTTTGACTTTCTTGAGAGAGAGAGAGAGAGAGAGAGAGAGGGTGTTTGGTGAGATTTTGTGACAATCGTCAATCTTGAGTCAAGTCAAGTCATCAGGTCAAGCCGGTCAACTCGATTAAACCTTGTGTATTAGGGTTTGTGTTATGTTCGTACTGTATAACTTGCTATATTAATGGGAAAACATCACTTGAGAAAAGTCTCGTGTTAAAAATTTCCTAAGCCCTAGTGCTAATCAATGAACTAAACTGATAAAAACCATGTTGCATACTCATTGGGAGTGTGTGGGATCCTTAACCATGACTTAACGGGGCTCAAGAGACTTGCATTGCGGAGCCAAACACTCACAAATGCCACACTTGAAATCTCTCTCAAATATCTCTCTGTATGAGAAATCTCTCCAAGAATGTCAAATCTCTCCCAAATCTCTCCAAGTATGTGAAATCTCTCTCAAATATCTCTTTGTATGAGAAATCTCTCCAAGAATATCAAATCTCTCCCAAATCTCTCCAAGTATGAGAAATCTCTCCCAAATCTCCCTCAAATAGTTCCCGTAACTTTTTAGAATCATTCAGGTCATTCCGGCCCTTAACCGGGTCAAAAACGGCTTAAAACGGGGCAAAAACGAGAAAAATAGGCTTTAGGAACCGAAACCAAGAAGAGAGGCTTCTTAGGCGAGGACCGAGCCTCTGTTGGCTGTGGCATGCGAGGATCGAGCCTCTGTTGGCTAAAGAATGCGAGGACCGAGCCTCTGTTGGCTAAATGCACGCGAGGACCGAGCCTCGGTTCTCTGTCGCCTCATCTGCTCCCTTCTTCTCGCTCTGTCTCTACCCGCCTCTCTGTCTCTTCCCTACTCTCGGTCTCTACTCCGCCCCTCTGTCTCTTCGCGCCCTTTGTTCTCTCCTCCCCCTCTCGGTTCCTTCCCTCTCTATTCTCCCCTCTCGGTTTCTACCCTCCCTCCTCTCGATTTTAGCATCAGAAGGCCGAACCTCGGCCAGACTTCGAGAATTTGTCACTTTTAGCCCATTTTTGATATTTTTAACATTTTAAGCCCGTTTTTTGTGATTTTAAAGCGGGATTTTCTCCAGAAATTATATTTTAACATAATAAACTCTAAATATTCATAATTTAAACATATTTTTATGAAAATCATTATCTAAATAATAAAGATCTAATGGGGGATTTATTTAAGGTGGGGTGTTGACTTTGCCTTAACTTATGACACAAGCAACCACCCCACACCCACTCTATGACCAGCCATACCTCCCCACCTTACCTATGTCACTTCAATGTCCCCTTACACTCAAATTTCACTCACTCCCATGTTTTTTTTGAGCTGGAACAAACAACCACACTCCTCATTTTCTCTCATTTCTCTCATTCCACTAAGTAACAAACACCACTTTTCTCTCAAACTTTTTCTACACAAATTTTCGAGATTCAAGGCTGGTTTCAAGTGTTCTTCCACTCTTAGTAAGTAAAAATTCATCCTCCCTATTATTATTTCACTTCCTTCTACTCAAATCTTTGATTGCTTACACAAACTCCATAACCATAATGTTAGATTCTCAAAAACCTTCAAGGCATCTCCAAGTGTTCTTGAATTAAACACTTCCATTCTTCAACAATCATCTACTGAAATCACTTAAGGTGAGTTCATACCCCTACATTTTCATGTTTTCTCAAGTTTTCAGGGGGGGAATACAAGTTAAAACACCAAGAACATAACTAAAATTTTCTAACAGCCTTCATCAGAAAAGTTCAACTCCATTCACGGACTGTTTTGGGCATCTTAAACATTTTTGTTTTCAAAACTGTACAAGGTTCAAATAGTTCATGTTTGTAGCTTTAAAATGACTACTTGAACATCTCCATACGATTTTTCTAAAATTTATGGTGATTTTTACAAAACTGCCTATCATTTCAAACAATAATCCGGACCAGTCTGTGATTATGGACTTTTTCACACAAGTTGAAGGTCATTAAAAATCGTGATAAAAATTATGAGTAAACTAGACACATTTTGTGAACTCTCAGAATTTACGGATCTAGTTTTCGACTTCGTATGATTTTTCTATGATTTTTCCAAAACAGGGTAGAATGGCTAAAGTTAGCCAACAGCATGTAAATATCATAACACTTTGTATTATGTTGAGCAAAGTGTATAATCATAAGTTCTAATATTTGGATGTGTTTCCTTGTTAGTTTATCATTATGAACTGAAACTAAGTCATTCATACTAAATATTATTCATTCATTTTGGAACACGTATTATTTAACTATAAAAAGTATAGTTTGATAAATTCACAACACTAATACATTTCCATAAAAGAATTCATACATATTACATACATTTTAGATAAACTATAATAGGTATAGTTTATGATACATCACTCAACACACTCGTACAAAAAGGGTACATTCATACAAGAAAGATTTATATTCACACACATTTCACGTAAACTTGTTAACCTATGTTGTGAGACTCTCTCTCTCCCCGTACGTCCGAGTGCGGGATATAATTCCTGGTAGTTATAATCAAAATCTCCTTGAGGGAGAACGTGATACTTGTATATAGATCTATATTGGGTTTGACAGCCCACACCTTGCTGCTAGCTACAGTGGGGCCTGCAGGTCTACGGGTGACAAATGTCATTTCATTTTCGCGACGCCTGAGAAACGTTGTGGCAGGTTCACATAGTCACAGTATGATTATAGCGACTCACCTAGGGAGTTAACAATTCATAAAGTTTACGGGATTTCATAAAACCGAAGTAGGTTTTAGGTTGATTAAAAATTTACTTTCCATATCATTTTAAACTCACGACATTTCTACTAAGTAATGATGATTTCTTATACATTTTGGTCTTTGGTTATAAGGCAACATTTTACGGATTTCAAGGAAAATATCGGATTTTTCTGAAACAAACGCGACATTTACATGTGAAAGACTTCTACTAAGATTATTAATAAAAGCTTATGAACTCACCAACCTTTGTGTTGACACTTTTCAAACAACTTGTATTCTCAGGAAAACACTAAACAGGTAATCAAGTGCTTTTGAGGATGGGACGTTAAGGCGTCAAACTTTTCATATTTTGACAACATATTGTAATTGATTTTGAAACATGTAATTCATACAAGTGATGTAACTTTTTCAATTATATATATGTTGGTTGTGTTTGCTTAAATTACTATTGAAATTGTGGTTATGATACTATAAATGAAGTTCTCCACCCCCAGACGTTTCCGCCATCCTTGGTTTGGGGGTGTGACAGATTTTATTTTTTTATTTTTTATTCTTAATTACTTGAGTACTAAAATAAATAAAGAAAATATAAAAAAGAAATGAAAAGGGTAAAATCAACTTTTCAAGTGAATCAGGGACCAAAAACACAAAAAACATTGATTTTGTAAATTACATGCAAGTTGTAAACTTTTTGGACAATATCTAATTTTTTTTGAAAAGCACAGGGATCAATCTTGCAGTTTTGTCTCCGAATAAAAACTATATATATATATATATATATATATATATATATATATATATATATATATATATATATATAGACAGAGAGAGAGAGAGAGAGGTTCAATAGAGAACCATAATTAACAAGGAACCAATAAACCAATCGTAAGCATCATAAATCATAACGATCAACGACCAAGGAAATAGATGTAAACTTATACATTTGATGCACACACACCGAATTATACAAAAAAATCCACCTCCTTACAAAAACTCATCTCTTTTTCTCGTTAAAAAAAATTTTAAACTACATTTTTTATTGAAAAAAATACCGAATATACCGTTGTTTTCGATTTTTCATTCTCTTTCTGTAAAGATCTATGTTGATATATAAAAAACGAACTTTTTTTTTTCCGAAAAAAACTCACTTGATTTTGTTAGTTTATTCAATATTTAAGTTAATTTTTATAAAAAAAAAACTAATTATACCAAAAAGGGTAAAATCAACTTTTCAAGTGTATCAGGGATCAAAAACACAGAAAAACATTGATTTTGTAAATTACATGCAAGTTGTAAACTTTTTGGACAATATCTAATTTTTTTGGAAAAGCATAGGGATCAATCTTGCAGTTTTGTCTCCAAATAAAAACTATATATATATATATATCTATATATATATATATATATATATATATATATATATATATATATATATATATATAGAGAGAGAGAGAGAGAGAGAGGTTCAATAGAAAACCATAATTAACAAGGAACTAATAAACAAATCGTAAGCATCGGAAATCATAACGATCAACAGCCAAGGAAATAGATGTACATTTGTACATTGAACGCACACACACCGAATTATACCAAAAAATCCACCTCCTTACAAAAACTCATCTCTTTTTCTCGTTAAAATTTGTTTTAAACTACATTTTTAATTAAAAAAAATACAGAATATACCGTTGTTTTTGATTTTTCATCCTCTTTCTATAGAGATCTATGTTGATATATAAAAAACGAACTTTTTTTTTTCCGAAAATAACTAACTTGATTTTGTTAGTTTATTCAATATTTAAGTTAATTTTTATATAAAAAAAACTAATTATACCAAAAATATTAATTTTTGTACTCTATTAATAAACATCAACACCGATAAAAAAAAATTGATCACTGTAGATTGATACTGTGAATCTATATTGTAAGTATTTCAATTTTTAACATTCACAATATGAAAATGCTCAATTAGTTCAGATTCACATCCGAGTTACTATTATGTACATTGTAAATCTGAGAAGGTTTACATTGTGAATCTGAATAAATTCACAATATAAATCTAAACAGGTTTACAATGTGAATTTGAAGTATATATTGTTTTATTTTTACTTTTTTTTTTTAACATGAATATGAATCTATGTGTAAAAAATAACGAAAAATATTAATTTTGATATAATTATTAATTTTTTTTTCTATAAAAAAATAGATCTTAACTTTTCAACAAATGAAATGAAGTAAGTTGTCGTTTTTTATATATATCATCAATGAATCTCTATAGAAAGAGGACGAAAAATCGTGAACAACGGTATATTTAGCTTTTTTTTTTCGATAAAAAATATGGTCTAAAAACTTTTTAAACAAACAAAAAAAGAAGAAGTCAGTTTTTTTATAATCTAATGCATGTGCGTCAACTTCTTGGTTTTTATTAGATTATTATTGTAATATATAGGTTAATTACAAGTTTAATAGCATATGTTATTACACCACCACAACAACGCCCTGGTAGTAATTAAACGCCTTAGATAGTCTCTTCTTCTCGAACCTCCTCAGTTTCTGATTTCTTCTTTTTTGCCAGGTTACTTAGAAAAATAGTTGGTCACCATTTATACCATAATTAACCAAAGAACCAAGAAACCAATCTTTTTTGTAACTTTTAAAACTTATTTTTTATCGAAAAAAACTAAAAATACAGAAATTCATAATTTTGTATCTTTTTTCCAATGATATCAAATTGGAAAAAAAAAAAAATCATCAAATTCACAATGTGAATATTTGAAAATTCACAATGTAAATTTAAATTCATACGGTGAATCCGAAAAATATATTTAACATTCACAATGTTATGTTATGAATTTAGATATTTTTTGTTTTTTTTTTCCGATGAAAGATAAACTTTAGAACTTAAAAAAAATTATTCCTTAAAGAACCAATAATTATAGTTTTTTTATTGACCTTATATATATATATATATATATATATATATATATATATATATATATATATATATATATATATATATATATATTATGCAAATATTAGAAATTTATGCACTTGTACAGTGTATTTGTAGACAAACATAAAAAGTACATGAAGTAATAGTGGCAACGGGAAGCGTCATCAACAACATATAGAGTAATAACGACAAGTCATTAGCAACGATCTTTTAGTGGCATGTTGCCGCTATAACCTTTAGTGGCGACAATCGTGACTATTAGCGGCGACACATGTCGCAACTATTACTAATTATTGTTATAGTGATATATATCTTGAGATTTTTTTTTGTGTGTTAAAATAATATAGTGGGTTGGAGATTATTTATTGGTCGCATCTGTTTACATTATGTTCATCAATTTGGTGTAAATGATTAGAGATGGTCCAAAAATAACACAAATATTTTCGTTGCAGGTAATGAAAGATATCCTAAAAGAAAATACAAGTGCATAGTGCAACATGTATGACTTGGTAACATGTATATGTCGCTTTCAACAATATCCCATATGTGACATCAGATTAACAAAAATGGTACTATTAAAAAGTGGTAATCTATATGCATAATCCTGCATTGGAAAACCATGCACATCTCCTTTTCGAGTAACACATAAACAAGTACATATAAACTGGCTAGTAAGTAGCACTACAAATAAGTCAAGGGATATAAGAGGCATTAGCGTTCTCGTGCTTGCTTTACAAGACATGTGAAGAAAAGAATTTGTTTGATTATTTTGTACTAAAAGTTATATAAACCTTAATTTCTTGTAATTTCGATTAGAGTAGGGCCTTTTAGGGTTCTTGATGTTTATTATAGAGTAAATTACACGAATGGTCCCTATGATTTAGAATAATTTGTACATTTTATCACTAACTTATTTTTTAACTCGGAAGGTCCCTATTATTTGTTTTAGCTACACGCTTGGTCATGTCTTACAAAAAAAAAACTATTTTGCCATTGATTTTTTAATCTATTTAAATGAACACACTCTCAACCTTACCCATTCATCTTACCTTATCTACTCCACTATTTTTTTTTCTATTTAAATAATAGTTTTTTTTAAGTAAGATAGAGACCAATCACATAACAAAAACAAACAATAGGGACCACGTGCGTAACAAAAACAAACAATATATACTTTCCGAGTTAAAAAATTAAGTTAGGGACCAAACGCGCAAATTATCCCAAACCATAGGGACCATTCGTCTAATTTACTCTTCATTATATTATAGCTATCAAAAGGGAAAAGTTAGATCCAAAGAGGTTGCGTGTGAACTTAAGGGTTTAGTTATTTCGTCTCATGCTTTGATTTATAAACTATAAAACCTATTAGTGGTATCAGAACCATTGTTTTCTGTTGATTGTGCATAAAATGAATAGATCAAAGAATTAGGGTTTATTGAAAATAAACCCTAGCCCATGAGATTTTCGACTTTGCAAGGGTTTCTTGAAACTCTTGCCCCATTAACCCTATTTTCGAAAATGGGGGAGTTCCGTTAGGGTTTATCTTGTTTCCTTGTTAATTATTTTAAATGAATTAAAATTTGAATAATTGAACCTGATAAACCCAACCCTAATTTTCAAAAATTAGAAACGTTTGGATTATGATTAAATTTTAATTATTTCATTAACTGTTTAATAAAAAACAATTATTTGATCCATAAATGATTTAAATTATTAATTGTTTAATTAAAAGATAAATATTACATCATATTTGGTATAAATTTTAATTGATTAAAAGTTTGTTTTAGATAATTAACATTTAAACCTCATATTTTGAAAAGATTTAAAATACACCTTATAATATATATAGTTAAATGTGTACTATATTATTTGTGTAAGAAAAGTTAGTTGAATCGCTAGTAAGCCTCATCCACGAAGCCATGCTTTAAAGAGGGTATAGGGAAATGGCGTATAAAATGGTCGTTGAATGAATGTTCACATTCACCCACCACTCTCCTATGTGGTGGAGGGTTGTTATATGAACGGATTTGATAGAACATAATCTCATTAAAAGTATAATGTTATGAACGTACTAGAACTTCCTTTTAAAATCCAAATCTAGTTACTTTAGGAAAATGTGAAAAGTATGCTAATCTATGAAAATGCACATTATTCTTTATAAGTCATTAGTGAAGTGTGTGTGGTTAACCGACACACTAATTTGGGATTATAAAGTTGATATGGTGGCACAAATCAAAAATTATCATTGTTAATGGAGCGTGTGTGGTTTACCGATACATTAATTTGAGATGATAAATAAGATTGAGGTTGTCAAGCATGTTTGGATGGTTATTCACATCTTGTTTGTGATCCTTGGTATCCCATCCACAAATAGAAGAGCATAATCTGAGATTAAACATGTCATTGATAATATTTAATGAATCTCAAAAGATCTAGGACTTTCATAGATTGAAATTGGTGAAATGTTTTGTTGGGTTTTCTACGCATCAAATACACTCTAAACTTGGTAATGGAAAAAATCAAAACTACAGTATATACCTAAGTGTACATGCAACCTATGGGTCTATGATTTCATGCTAAATACATATACCCTATAAAACAAAAGAAAAAAAAAATAAGAAAAACATACCTATTATGTATCCCTTGATCTCCATGCTTGAGATCTCGATCCTTCATGAAGTTGCTTGCATGAGAGGACCCAACCCAGAATCCCTCTATTGGTATCACACCCAATGACACCAAAGAGTGGAATAGAAAATAACTAGGAGAAGGTTCAATTTCACAAACCCTAAGAGGGTTAGAAATCGTCCCCATGGGAAGAGGAAGAAGGGTTGGCAAAACTTCAACCCTAGGTGCAAGGAAGAATGAAATTCCTAAGGCCCTATTTATAGCCTTGGATCCCTTCCTAGGTTTTGTACTCCTTCCCATGTGGGATGGGATCATAACCACGAATTTCACTCCTTTTCCCATGTGGGATGGAGTGTTTTTCGTCCAACCCTAATCACATAAGGGTTCTGGAGAATTCTCGATTTACCAACTATTAATTAACTGAATGTTCAACATTTTAATTAATTAAACTGTCAGTTAATTCCCAAGATATATTTCCAATTAGTTTCTAATTTATTATTAACCATAATAATTAATAAACCAATTTATCCTTTATTTATTCTACTTAATTTGGGTCTTGAGGGAAACCCAAAAGGACCTTGTTATTATTAGAAATATTACCTATAGTTAACGACCGTGAACACTGTTTCCAACATGTTTTACCTACCTTCATAAAGTTGTAATAAGACAACGACATCCCTCTTCTTGATTGTGAATTTTATTTTGGATTCTAGCATGGAATATATATTTTAGGTTAAAATATTAAGGATTTATGTCAACTAACCAAAACTATCTCTCTTATAGACGTCTACTCCTAGAGATGCTACTGCTACTTAATCTTCCACCAATAACTCGAACTTCACTCTTTTATTGATCATATCTAAGGAGAAATTAGTTGGTCCATACTACATGGACTGGATGCGAAATCTAAAAATGACTCTTCGATACGAGGGAAAAGAGTATGTCCTTGATAAACCTCTACTCGAAATCAATGAGTCAACTGCTACTCCACAAGAACAGGCTGCCTACAAATAACACTATGACGATGCAACAAATGTCACTTGCATAATGGTTGGAACCATGGTACTTGATTTGAAAAAGTGAGGAGGTGGAGCATGGAAGAATAAATCTGATCATGGGGAATAGGCAATCTTTACCTATTATCAAGATTGGAACTTATAGTATTGTGCTTGGTGGTAATGTTAGAACAAATTTGATTAATTGTTGCTATTCATCAAAAAGGACATGAAACCTTATTTCTTTCCCTGCATTATTTAGACAAGATTTTCAATATTCATTTGATGATGTGAATGGTTTGATTTTAGCTTATAAAAATGGTGTTTTTATTTTTAAATGTTTACCTTGTAATGGTGTATATGAAATTGTGCTTTGTGTTGATAACATAGGCAATAATGTATTTAATATTGATTTGTCTAATGATGTTGACAAAGCATGCTTGTGGCATTCTCATCTTGGGCACATTAACAAGAAACGCGTTACCTAACTCCAAAAGGATGGATTGTTGGAATCATTTGACTTAAGGAAAGATGATGAATGTGAATCTTGTCTTTTGGGTAATATAACATAATCACCATTCACTGGAACATGTGAAAGAGGTGAAGGATTGTTGTATCTTATCAATACTGATGTATATGCACCCTTTAGATCTGCTACAAAGGATGCAAATCGATAATGCTTGACGTTTATGTATGATTATATATATATATATATATATATATATATATATATATATACTTAATCAAACATAAATCAGAAACCTTCGAAAAGTTCAGAGAGTTTAGATACGAGGTCGAGAATCAATTGGGTAAGAAGATAAAGATGCTTCGATCTAATAGAGGTGGAGAGTATCTTAGTATCAAGTTCCAAGACTACCTCAAGGAATGTGGAATAGTTTCATAACTGTCTCCTCCTTGGACACCACAACTTAATGGTATGGCAGAGTGGAGAAATCAAACCTTGTTAGATATGGTTCGTTCCATGATGAGGCGAGCTTTAGTTCCTATTTCTTTCTAGGGGTACACCTTAGACACAGCCACCCACATACTAGATCTTGTTCCTACTAATAAGGTTGGAAAAAATCCTCATGAGATTTGGAGAAGGAAAGTTCCCTCATTAGCACATGTCAAGGTCAGGGGCTGTGAGGCTCTTGTAAGACAAGAAACTCATGACAAGTTAGATGTAACGCCCCAAAGTCCTTCCATTAATGATGTTAACCTTCCGTTACTCGAGAATTAACTGTAGTAAAGATATTTTGATTCTGAGAGTATTAAAGTGGAATAACTAAAAAAATAATTAATATCTAAATGAAGTAATTTATATTTGATGGGCATATAATAAAATTAGATGATTTTGAGGGAAATTAAGGAAAAATATAATTCATTAAAGGGTTTAATAGGAATTGAGGGGCCAAGGTGTGATAAAAGGAAACTTAATTTGTAAAGTCGTTAGGGTTACGAGTGTTTTGGGTTTACCTATGACACTTAAAGGGATTAATTGAAAAAAAACACCAAAGAGGAAGCCACATGTTTTATTGGCTATTAAGGATTTTTTTTTTATTACGTGAGATTAAGGGGGTTGTCATCGATTGTTTTTTTATGATCATGTGTGTACTTGTGGGTTCTTGCGTGGACTAATATAGGGGAGAAAAAAATAGTGAATGTGAAGGTGAGGTCGAATGAGGAACGGAGTGTTGGCGGGATTTAGGCAAAACCGAGACCAAGGTGGAGAACGACTGCAATTTTGTGACTTAACTGGGGCTAGGAATCGTTCTTGGTAAGCCTTGATTTCCTTCTTATGAAATTCATTCACCAATTGATGTGAATTAGTTGAAATCACTGTGAATTGTCTTCTATCTGACATCATTGATCATTCTTTCTCTTTACTCTCAATTATAGTGTTTTTATGTGGTCAATTTCCAACCACTTTGATCGTATCTTTGTTTGATTGTTGCTGGAAAATTTTATTATGAATACTCTCAAGAATGCTATTGTTCATGGCCTTGAAACATTCCAAGTTTTTTTAGAACATTGTATTCTTTGGTGATTGATAAACCTTATGTTGTTGATACCTTGATTCAAGAGGGCATTTTTTTTGTAAAATACAGCACCCGATTCCTGGTATATATTTAATTCAAGAAAACTTCATGCTTTACTCTGGGACTCAACGAGTTGGAGGCCCAACTCATCGAGTAGACTCATCTTTCATCAGGGGTTTAAATGACCTACTCGATGATTCGGGAGACCGACTCGACGAGTAGGAGCTGTCTGAGTCAAACCCTAAATTTTAGGGTTTGCACCCTATTTAAACAACTTATCTCCTCCCATATCAGCCTCCATTGTCCCTCACACTTCCAGAAGACCTTAAACTAAAACCTTAGCCTTGTTTGAGTGCTCGTAAGCCAATTTTGTGCATTTTTGGTTGTTGTGAAGCTAGAGAAGAAGAAAGGATCTTGGGAGTTCTAGTTGAAGCTAGAAGATCTAGAGATTGTGTTTCATCTTCAGCTCATTTAAGGTAAAAAGATTCAATCTTGACTTTCCATGTGTTTAATCAACTTCAGGGCTTGGATTTTGGTATCTTTAGGGCATTTCTAATCCATTTTCGGGTTGTGGGGTGTAATGTGGAGTTATGGCTTCAGATCTTGGACTTTGAAAGGGTCTCATGGCATAAAGGTGCCAACTCTATTGCTATAAGATCCCCATGCATCTTGTAGGTCTCATTTTTGGTCCTTTTGAGCTTAAAGACCCATGTATGGATGTAAAGTTCGTGACTTTACATGTTATATTGACCCTAAGAGGTCAGATCTACCCTTTGGGTGAGGTGAGCTCCACACAAATTGAGTTTATGAGCATGGACTTAGTGGACTCGACAAGATGTTATTGAGACTCGACGAGTCGGGTAATGGTTCCCTGACCTTTGTTGTTTTGAGGAGTCTGGTCGTAACGTCCCAAAAATACCACCCAAAAGTTTTTGTTTGAAAACTTTACTAAACCATAATATTAAACATCAAAAGATAAAAACCATGAATCGTGTATCTCAAAATGTCATAATAAATTTATCTAATCGAAAATAGTGTCAAGATCAAATCAAAATATCAGAGTATAGCTCCCAGGCTAAACTATGGTGTGTGCCATGCCATCATCCCAAGACCTTCCCTTTGCTAGCTGAAGTACCTGAAACCAAAAACTAAAACTGTAAGCATGAAGCTTAGTGAGCTCCCCCAAACTAACACATACCGTACAATAACATATAAGCACATACTGGGCCTTGCCCACTGCATCGGACCGAAGTCTGGAACTGCATCGAACTGAAGTCCGGAACTAACTAGGGCCTTGCCAACTACATCGGACAGAAGTCCAGAACTGCATCAGACCAAAGTTTAGAACTAACTAGGGCCTTACTCACTGAATCAAACCGAAGTCTGGAACTGCATCTGACCGAAGTCCGGAACTAACTAGGGCCTTGCCTACTGCATCAGACCGAAGTTCGGAACTGCATCAGACCGAAGTCCGGAACTAACTAGGGACTTGTCCACTGCATCAGATCGAAGTCCGGAACTATATGACACATAACATGCATGTATCACAAAGACATCAAGATTACTGAACTACTGCATTAGACTGTAGTCCTGAACTACTGGTAACTAAACAGACCGGCATTGTGGCTGTAGACCGGTTCCTACTGAAAGGAAAACTTACCTCATAACGTTGTCTGCAGAAAAGCTGACCAGGAACTGTCTGACTGCTGCTGCGGTAACTCCCCGGCTATAATCCCCAAAATACACTTAATCAAACACTGATATCTAATCTTAGGGTAAAATGACTATTTTACCCCCTAGTCAAAGTCAATAACCCATTGACCCGACTCGCCGAGTTGGGCCGCCAACTTGTCGAGTCCCTATCTTTCCTTCTATTTCCTTACCCGACTCTACTCGCCGAGTTTAGCCACAACTCGACGAGTTCCCCTTACTTATTGATATCGTGCCAACCCTCATCCGAGTCGCCGATTTGTATAATCAACTCATTGAGTTCACCTTCAACATAAGAATACGTCCAGTCTGTAACTCCCTGAGTTGTATGAACAACTCGTCGAGTCTGTTCTTACGGGTAAGGAGATTGCCTTGGACTCGCCGAGTCAGGGCGTAGACTCACCGAGTCCCTCTTCACTCATATCCATGACTTAACTCACTGAGTCCTAATTCCAATCTCTAAACACACTTGGTACTACTAAACCGGGAATCTAGGACTTACGACTCGACTCACCGAGTCAAAAGAACAACTCGCCGAGTCCTTTGCATTCAGTTTCTATTCAGTTGATTCTACTCAACTTCAGTGCATCCAATTCATAGATCTGGGTTTCTGGGACTATTTGAACACGTAAAGTTGCTAACTTTATGTGTATCTAAGAGGCAATGAGGAAATTACATTCAAAGTTGGCTAATATAGGAGGTTACTTGACTAGAACAAAGCCTTGGCTGCCAAAAGGTGTCCTTCTTGAGCTCCTGGAGCTCAAGAGAGGCTAGATCCAAGATATGTCTTGGTTACAAAACTTCATCACTAGGGAATTTGGGGTTTTTGAGCTCAAAACCATTAATTTGGGGACAAACTAGATCTCGTAGTACAATAATCAAGATAAAAGCTTTATTACAAAAAAGGATGGACAAAGAGGAGTATAATATGGATCTACTTCTTCTTCCTTGAGTTCTTCTCTACCTTCTCCTTCTTCTTCTTGCTCAACAATGCACCAAAAGTTCCTTCACAAGGGCAAAGATCACTCACACACACTTCAAGGATGCTAGTGGTGGTGGATCATTTTTATTTTCTTAATTTTTGTCTGAGACATTGTGATAGCTTTAGGGAATCTTGTTTTCATGCTTGGGGAGATATTCGATGAGTGTCCTATTATGATGGTTAAACATGTTTTACCCTTTGACTTGGACATCGATTGGGATCAAGTCGTGCGACGTTGTGATGTATATGTTTTGGCTGTCTGCCTGTCAGACTAAGGTTCTCTATGCTAAAATCATTTATGATTTTTGAGTGTCATGTGAGGGTATGTTTTCTTTGTGATGAGAGAACTCTAGGTTTTGTCTCCATCATTTGTGCTTTGTGGCGAGCAAGTGTTTAGTGAGGAGGTGTGAGGGTCCCTTGGCTCATGTGATGAAGAGCTCAATGTAATAAGTGGTTGTCTTTTGTGGAGGAGGTCAAGGAGTTTCAACTGTAGACTGTCGAAGGGTGATATTAAAAGACTCTTCATGGATAAGAATTTGATTATTTTGACAATGGAGGTAGGTTAACAATCGAGTCTCTTGCTAATAGACAAGTTGTGACTCGACGAGTTGATACACTAGAAGGGACATGTAGTAGATATATTGGTTAGAGAAAGACCAAGCAATGGGGAGTGAAACAAGTCAAGCTTGTCGAATTCTAATGGAAGGACGAATATAGGTCAGAAGTGACCTAGGATGTCGGAGAAGATATGAACTTTCATTACACTAAGTTGTTCATAATTGTGACTGATTTTGAGGACGATATCATTTCAAGGAGGGGAGAATTGTAACGCACCGAAAGTCCTCCCATTAACTATATTAACCTTATGTTACTTAAGAATTAACTTTAGTAAAGCTATTTTGATGCTAAGAGTGTTAAAGTGGAATAATTAAAAAAATATTAATTAATATCTAAAAGTAGTAATTTATATTTAATGTGCATATAATTAAATTCGATGATTTTAGGGAAATTGAGGAAAAATACAATTCATTAAAGGGTTTAATAGGAATTGAGGGGTCAAGGTGTCATAAAAGGAAACTTAATTTATAAATTTGTTAGGATTAGGAGTGTTTGGGGTTTACCTTTCACACTTGAAGGGGTTAATTGGATAAATTAAAAGCATTTCGTAAGAGTAAGCGACGTGTTTTAAGGGCTATTAAGGATTCTCCAATTTTTTTTATTACGTGCAATTAACAGAGCTACACTCAATCATTTTTTATAGGTTCGTGTGGGTGCTTGGGTCGCCTAACATATGGAAGAAAAAAACAACAAACATGAAGGTGAGGTCGAACGAGGAAGAGAGTGTTGTAGAGATTTAAGCGTAACTGAGATGAAGGTGGAGAGGGGCTATGATTTTGTGACTTAACTGGGGTTAGGAATCGTCCTGATAAGCCGTGATTTCTTTATTATGAAATCCATTCACCAATTGATGTGAATAAGTTGAAATCAATGTGAATTGTCTTCTATTTGACATCATTGATCATCCTTTCTTTATACTCTCAATTCTAGTGTTTTTGTGTGGTCAATTTCCAACAACTTTGATTCTATCATTTTTTTATTGTTTCTGGAATTTTTTTATGAACATTCTCAAGAATGCTATTGTTCACGCACTTGAAATATTCCAATTTTTTTAGAAAGAACATTATATTCTTTAGTGATTGGTAAAACTTATCTTATTGATACCTTGATTCATGTGGGTATTTTTTTTTTGTAAAATACCATGTTTTGAGCCACCTAAAGGTCTTCAAAACAGCTTTAGAAAGTGTTTCCATGAAGCTTTAAGGTGGAGCAAACTTAAGCTTTGGTTGAGTACTCTTTTTAGCAATACACTTTGTTTTTCCTATAAGAGCAATGCACTTTGAGTCATGGTTTGAGGTTGTATTTTCCATTATGCTTCTTGAAATATGGCTACAGTTAAGAACTCAATTTACATCTTTATAGTTGATTTTGGTTATGGATTAATGGGTTAAGCTGTCAATTAACCCTTAAAATGATATGCTGGGAAATTCTGAAAAATTACGAATTTGTCCCTGTTTTGAAAACAATATAGAAAAATCATCAAGAGTTGGATTGGGAATCCGCAAACTCTCAAAGTTTGAGTTTGGAGTCTAGTTTATTCACGATTTTTCCAAAGACCTATTATTGTCCCTAACCAAAGTGAAAATCATCTTTTTCACTGACTGATCGAAAAAATAGCTGCATGGACCTGCTATCTTGTAAAATTCATAGAAAATTATATAAAAGTTATATAGAATTGTATGAGCAGTTTATGCAAAGATAAAAGTCCAATCTACCGGTATAAGAAAAAAATTGCAACTTATTTAGGTTTAAGTGGGGTGAAAGTGGCTGTAAACAGGTTGTTATTTCAGGTAAAAATATGAGAATTTGACCTAATAACTATTTTGCATGGTTGGGTCATTAATTGGCATTCTTTGTTAATGTAAACTTCTAGTAATCCATTTATTTGTGCTTTACTAGGGGAAGGTTTCATACCGAAGTTCCTACAAGAGTTGAAGTGTACAGAGGACGCATTTTTGACAAAGGTAAGTCAATCTTTGTGGTTAATTTAAAGTACTCTTTAGGAATTCTGCATCTTATAGGGATTGGAATGAACCTTTGTTAATATGTTTATGTGAATGATGTTTCCTTCATGCTATTCTTTTTTTTTTTTTGCTATTTTTATGTGAGGGGTGTGATAGGCCCATCATAGAAAGAGGGATTTGGGTTGGTTGTGCATGGTATGTGCATGTTATGACTTTCTAGAAATAATTGTATAAGATGGTTAGGACAATGCATTCTAGTGATATAATATACATTAATGATGAGGGGATTATATGTGCATGATTATATAAAAGATGTGAAATTCCTTAACTTTATGTCTTGTTGTATGCTTACATATTATAAAGTAAGGAAGTAATATGCCATTTAATATTAATAGAAATTGAGCATGATTACTTAGGGAGGTTTGTAGTGTAATCCTTATGTGATGAATTAATAATATATTAAATAAAAAACGGAATACACTTAATGGGGCGTAAACGGTAGGAACCTAGACTTAGGTGTGTACCCTATCCGGATACTTGTGTGGACCTTATAGGTTGAAAGATACCTAAAGGGAAAGAGCTTAAGCTAATAGTGATGCCAAGGGATTTTTCTAGACCACCACTTGGTACATGGTTCATGGAACTAAGGTGTTCGAGGACTGGAGTGACATTGGCATAGTGATGATGTTGGATCAAATATCATGTTCAAGTGAGAAGTTTATAGTGTTGGTAAATAATAACAAGTACCACTCTCGAACAACAACACACATACTTGTATTTGCAATGTCGGAGTAGCGAACACAATGAACCGGGAGTAATGTTATGAGTGAGAGTTGCACCTCAGTTACTGGATTAGGTCGAGGTTGGTACATTAGTAGTGAATGAGGTTTCTACCTCTTGGGTTAGTGATGGACTCAGTAGGGAAGGATTAGGCTTATTACTTAGTAGTGAATGGCTTTTGCCTTCAGGTTAGTGATGGACCAACATGTTGGGTGTCTACCTTACGGGTTAGTGATGTACCCATGTGTAGGGTGTCTACCTTCCTGGGTAGTGATGGACCCATGGATAGGTTAATAATAATTAATATTTATCAAATATAAAAGATAAATAATAACGAAAGACCCTAATGGTACTCTAGTGATGAGCATGCGATGTATGCAATGTATATGATGTGTGTGATGTATGCGATGTATTTGATACATGTGATGTATGTCATGATATGATATGTGTGTTTTCCTAACATTGTACTTATGGTTGAATCACTTATCATTTGCTGACACTTGTTTCTTTGCTTGTTGTTGGCTTGTAGTGGTACATGTAGCATAACTTTTGTACTTGGTGAGGATAGGGATTTTGGGTAGTTATATTCCACTTTATGTCTTAGTATTGATACTATTTGGACATGTTGTTGGGTTTTCTTAACACTTGTTTTTTAGAACTTGTTTTGATTTTGTTAATGAACTTTACTCTAATGAATGATGTTTTTGGTAATAAAAGTAACATTGGTTATGTTTTCATAAATTTGAAAATAAGACCTCTGCTAACGTATTTTATTAAATAAATGTTTTAAAAAACTAAAATAAATTCAGTGAAAAATCAGAATGTTACAAATGGTATCAGAACCAAGGGACGAGTCGATGTGTTCATTAGGGACGTCGAACCTTATAATGGGGGGGGGGGTGAAGGTGAGTTCCACCTTATCCCGCATCGGCTGGGTAGGAGAATTAAGCATTCCTTATATGGGGTATGGATATCTTCCTTATCATAACACGTTTTAAAGCCATAAGGACAACATATCCCATAAGAACTATACAGTTAAGCGTGCCTGGGCGAGAGCAATTCAGGGATGGGTGAATCCCTGGGAAGTTTTTGTGACGGGAGGAAAATATTGTGATATGTGCCAGAGGTGGATGCTATATTAGAACCCCAGAGCTGAGAGGTGTATTTTCATTGGCTACCCACATAAGTCTTTCAGATACTTGTTCTACAGACCTAGTGAGAATGTGGTCTTTATAGCTCTAATGGGAGTCTTTCACGAGAGAGAAAGAGAGAGAGAGAGTGAGTTCATATTTAAATAGGAAAATAAGAGTGCATTTGACCTTGAAGAGATTCAGGAGTTACTAATGAAGGAAACTTTGAAGACACTAGCTCTCAACTACAGGATGAGACTCCTATTGAGCATATTAACAATCCATTAGCTTTTCGTTGGTCCATTAGGGTTAGCATGCCACCTTTGCTTTGTGGTTTCCATATAATGTTAGATGGTGACATGTTTATCAGTGATGGTACACTAGTAAATATAGATGGGCCAACTAACTACAAGGAAGCGATAGCAAGCCCTGAGGCTACTAAGTAGAAAGAAGTAATGATAGTGGAATCCAATCTATGTATGATAACCAAGTTTGAAATTTGGTTGATCATGTACCAATTCGAAAGAAATTTAGTTGCAAATGGATCTTCATGAAGAAGACTGACATAGATGGAAAGGTACACAAATTCAAGGCGCGAATAGTTGCGAAGGTTTTTACTCAAACCCAAACGACGTTATATTAGAACCCCAGATCCGAGAAGTGTATTTTCATTGGCAACCCACATAAGGACTTTGGATACTTTTTCTACAGACCTAGTGAGAACATGCTCTTTATAGCTCTAAGGGTAGTCTTTCATGAGAGAAAGCTCATATTCATATAGGAAAATAAGAGTGCATTTGACCTTGAAGAGATTTAGTAGTTATCAATGAAGGAAACTTAGAAGACAATAGCTCTCAAATAGAGGATGAGACACCTATTAAGCTTATTGACAATTCATTACCTCTTTGTTGGTCCATTAATGTTAGCATGCCACCTTTGTTGTGTGGTTTCCATATAACGTCAGATGGTGATGTTGGGTTTTGAGCATTCTAACACTCCTAAGTGTACATGCAACCCTAAATACCTTGGATCTATGTTTTCTCTATTATACATGAAAATATGAACTTTCCAAGGTATTCATCCTAAATAACATAATAACATTGATTCATATGAATATATCAAGTTAGAATTACATACCTCTTTGATGAAGAATGTCTTCATGAAGCTTGAGTGCCTAGAGCCCCAAGTGTGACACCTCAAATGGTTCACACAACACTAAATACACATGGAATGACTTGAGAGAAATTCACACTTCATGAAAATTGGCTAGCAATTCCTATCACTCATAGTGTCCGATTTTTCCCTAGAATATGATCTTTATATAGTGTCACAATTAGGGTAAACCCTAATTGTCATGGCTTTCCATTTCCTTGGATCCATGGGTTCAAATACACCATGGAGCATCTTATGGGTTTTATCCCAACTTGACAATCCATGAAACATTAGCCCACTATACAAGTATGGATGATTTACACAATCAACCCACATATTTAATTAGTCTTCTTTTGATCACTTAATTAATCCTAGATTAATTCTTGATTAATACTAATTAAATAATCTTATTAATATATTAGAATTTATAATATATTAACAAACATTAAGTGTTATTTCTCTCGTTATAGTCTATCCAAATGCATGATGCCATGCAACCCAAATGGACCATGCCGGGTCGGGTCAAGTCTTACCAATTATAGTTATGGACTTAGACATTAATCCAATAGTCTCCCACCTGGATAAGTCTAAAAACATTATTGCAAGTATGGCTTCAAGAACCGACTGGCAATCGTAGCTCTCAAAAGCTTCTATCAAACTCTGACGTTGCTGATGATCTCTGACCTTTGTCAATGACTTGTCCATTAGATAAGGGATCATATATTCCTCCATTCTAGATATCATATAGACTGAGACATGGATTATAATCATTCTCTTTGTCCATTTTGTTGTTTCCCGATTTACGACTTATGATGAGTGACTAATTGAACAAATCAAATGAGTCTAGGCCCGACCAAGCACTTACATTTGTCATCACCAAATCATCTAGGGGCTCACATATATCGCTTTTATCCCGAAGGTAAAAGGAATGTATAAACTTAGATTCATATGGTCTGTTCTACTACTTGTTGAATCATACACAAAGGCACGTTTTATAACATCGACTTACCAAATGCGTTTTCGTGCAATCAATGCATAACCAACTCATAGTAACAACTCATATCTCTAGGTTTGAAGAATATAAGATATTATCGTCTCATGATCACCTGTGATAAAATCCATGAAGTGATTCCAATGAGCGCGGGTTGAAGCCAATACTAAGAACTTATGAGCACTCATGAGTGTTGTATCCCTTTGTCCAACATCTTAGACCTCTACAAGCCAACCCATGACAGTCTTGATTCATATCTACTTCCAACATATGACCGACTGTGGATGGTTTGAATAACTTAGTCATCCATAACAATGACCTCGTTATTCTGGATGTTAAAAACATGCAAAGTGAAAGACAATAATAATTGAATCCAATATGGTATCAAAACCTATGAACATAAATAAAACACCTTTTATTTATCACCATATGATTACACATTATTCATTGTATACTGTTTCAGCTATCAACTTTATTCTTGAATTTAAAACAATAGTTGTCCCATGCTCCAAGCATGTACACTATGTTTTCTAAACACTAGTCATGCCATACACCAAGTATGCATACTATGTTTGTCTATGATCTTTACTTTGTGAAATAGGTCAATTGAACATAACTCCAATGATCCTCTTTTCACAGTCCCAAATCCTTACCGCAGGTGCAAGAATTCCAAATTCATGCCATTTACTGAAATCTGTTGGATTCTTAAACTTATATGAATTGATCCTCTTGTAATGATTATGCACAAAGTCACATGGACTTAACAACAAACATTACAGAGCATTCCAAAGGAGATCAGCTCATTGGAAACATCCTTCTTGCATTAAGTTACATAATCTTACATAGATTGAATAATTTCTAACTTTGAAACATTTCCATATTCCAATTTGACTATCACTTCTGGACAAGAGTTGCCTCCTTACAGATTATGTCAATATGGTCCTTCCAGAATTATCACTATACTTCCAACTATCCTTGAGCAACCAATCTTTGGTAAACCTTAGATTGTCTTCGACAATTGTTTAATCCTTTTATTCATATCCAATTCTAGACCTTTTCCCTTCTTAATGCCCCAGGCATTTGGAAAATTTTATAAAGGATGAATATAACACATGTAATCGATCCTATATCCGAAGCATATGGGACACGATTCATGATGTCTCACATAAAGACTAAACCAGTCTTTTGCTATAACATTTCCATTTCTATTTGCCAAGTTCTCATAATTCAGATTATGAAAAGGGATACCGTAATCATAATCGAATTTGAGGATGCAAATAATGGACCCATATACAAAATTTTCTTATGTTCAGCCATTCCAACATATCATTCATATATATACTTGACTAAATTGGTTAAAATCTCACGATCTAAGCTTATAGATTTGAGATGAAGTATAATTTCCTCTCCCTTAATTATAGTAAAACAACTCTTTCCCAATTGAAACCTTTTGTTTTCTATAATTAACATTGCTAACTTGCAATACTTATCAAAATTATCATGCTCCCACTAACATGATGATTATTAGCATAACACTTATGCTCCCACTAGCTTTGACATGTTTTTAGAAATCAACTGGACTTCTAGAAATCAATACTTTATTGACTTTCTTACCAAAGTTCAGATTTTCGATACTAGATTGCTTTGATAAAACTTTATCAATATCATACACCTTATCTTAGATAGCTCACAGGTGTGTTTAAATAATTTTAAGAACTATGAAAAGGGATGCGGTAATCATAGTCTCAATTGTTTAGACCTTTGCCACTTCTCACAAGTCTGTGTTAGTATGCCGGTAAACCACACACGCTCCACTAATGACTTCGAGAATGCAAATATTACAATTGCTATCTAGCTAAAATCTACTTAATGAAAGTGTTTCCTCACCATCATTTTCATGAATCGGAGAGAAACCTTATTACAATTAGATTTAATAGTGTATGTGTTCTTATCCATGTGAACTATCAAAACCATAGTCACAAGACAAGGATAATGACAAATCCAAACTCATATGGATTGAACTCAATCTTAATTTCTTGCGACCTGGTAGCTCAAGGGCCTGCCATTGCTTCCAAGTTGTTGTGCAACCTATTGAAAACTCTAAGAAATCATATGCAAAGCCAACTTTAATTGGAATGGGCACATAATATGTCAACATGATAGGTTACGAACCTCAAGGCGTGTGCTAGTGAAGAACTTCAAGTTTTATTCATGATTAGTTCTTGAGACTTTCAAGACCTTTAAGATTCCCACTGTTCTCTTGACATATAAGGCTTTCTTTTCAGATATTCAAGAGATAGCATGGATTCTAATCAAGACAAACACTTCACATAATTGGCCTTATTTGGTCGTTGTTTTATCCAAAACATCACAACTTACCGATTTCAAATGTACAAGAGTAGAAAACTTTTACTCTTACATTTGACCAGTATTTTAAACCTTCTTTAAGACATGTCACTCAAGTTACGATCTTAGAGTATAACTCTAAGAATTGTTTTGGAACGAAGTGTGACTCATCTTTTTGATTTAACCATTTCAACAATCCATAGCTCCTATTCTTAGCTATCAGAATGCACTTAGAGGATAGATTGTGATAAGGTCTCTTAATCATTAAGATGATCATATAACATGATACTAAAGTACTCTCCCATCTTTTCAGATTTGAGAAACTTTTATCTTTCTGCCTAAGTTGATTCTTCTTATTTGCTCTGTCATACATTGGAACCTTTTCAATGTCTCATTAGTACACTTAAGCTTGTAAGTATAACCATATTTACTGAGCTATAGTAAAGTATGGTGAATAGTATTATTGATCTTTTGTGGTGGACTTGATCAGTGCACAAGAATGTGTACTCGATCCGTTAATCCTTCACTTGACTTACATATACATGTGAACAAGGAACTTGTCTTAATTTTCCAAAGATGAAAATTTATCATTCATCATGCTATAAAACTTTCATGATTCCAAGTTTCGGTCCAATTAAAACTTGAGTGATGAGGATCTTTCCTTATTTGGTAAATTTAGACATTACCACAAATGAGAGAATCAAATTCACTTTCCAATATTGCTATCAGTGGAATCTTATAAGCAACAATTTTCCACAAACGCCATTGTAAGGATACATAAAATATATAAAATCAAGAATTTCCTTTTATTTTAAAACTTTGCGGAAAAAATTATCCTTATAATCCATATGATAACTTGTTGTTATCTATTCCTAAGCAATATCTTAACTCCTAAGAAGTAGCTCAAGAATCCGATCTTTAAACTATGCGATAGAAATCCATCTACACGATCAGATTCAACATATTCTTTCTTTAAGTTTCTTCACTTTCATTGATTCTTAAAACATTAACATGTGACCTAGTCACATTATATATCAAGAATCTCATAATAGAAACTTAGCAGAGTTAGATAGTGGAATTTACCTGAAGTAGAGTCAAACTTATTGACTTTAACACTCTTAGGTAAATTGGCAGCTTCGCAACCAATGCCCCTTCCTTTGGCAATTCAACATATGGATGTTTTAGTAATGGAACATGGGACTATCACAAACTTAGTCTTTCTCTTTACCATTTGGTCAACTGAGTTGACTATGGCCGATTCCTTTCCATTGGGAAGAGAGAGCTTTACTGGATATCCAATGTCATTAGTGTCAATGCCCATAAGTTTTAGGAAGTTGATCTTAGAAAATAGATAAGATCATTAAGGGTCTTATCATAGTCTGTTTCATATGAGTCCCAAAGGAACTCACTATGTAACTTAGAAAGTGGTTGAACCACCAAATTTCTCAAGACTTTGACACCCATGTCTCCCGACTGTTCAATATGTGACTTCATCTCCAAGATGTGATCACACCTAGACCTTGCCTTGCCAATAGGGCTTGAGTGACCTTAAACTTGTTGGATAGGGAGAATAATTGGAGGAGGTGGAGGAAGTGAAGTTCCAAGAGATTTGGGAGGATCATAGATGTATGAACTAGACAAATTTTAGGAGACATTCAAGATAGTTAATTAAAAGTCCTTAATATAACACCCAATATGAGATATTAAGGCTAGGACCCTACAAACTATTTTATAACTTGGAAGAGGGATGCCGTAATCCAAGGTATAAAATATTTGAAAGTAGGTGAATGACGATTCACCAATTTCCACCAAGAAAACAAAATGTATTATTAGGTTTTAATTGGTTTTTGAAACTCCTAAATTCTTTTGAGATTCATTGAATTGTTCAATGGCATGTTTCAATCTTGAGTGTGCCTTCAGGTTTTGTGACTGGGATGCCGAGGATCACAAAACAAGGTGTGAAGTAACCATGCAAATATACTTGGTATCCAAAATATTTACCCTTTAATCGATGTGCTGGTTAACCACACACACGTCATCGATACTATGATAAATGTTAAGTTACCCTTTTCCTACCTTGTTAAATACGAGTTAGTGTGCCAGTTAACCACACACGCTCCACTAACCGACTTAAACAAAGTGAAAAGTGTAATTTCATGGATTAGCACCTTATTCACTTTTTCCTAAGTAACTAAGATTAGCTATTTATAAAAGGTTTAGTTACTTAGTATTTATCATTAATACTTTTAATGAAAGGAGATTTATAGTCCTTGTCCTACTCGTTCGGCTAACGACCCTCCACCAGTCAAGGAAGCGGTTAGTGAGAGTGGACACCTATTAAATTGCCATTTTATAGGCAATAACCTTATAACCCCCCCTTCTAGACCGGCTTCGTGAATGAGGCCTACTAACGGTAAGACTGACTTTTCTCTCTTATATATATATATATATATATATATATATATATATATATATTATTAAATTATAATATTATAAAGTATAAGGGTTGAATTTTAACTTTTAAAATTCTAAGGGCTAACTTGGAATTAAAGTATTCATAAGTGAAAACTTTTTAAATTCCAAAACGTGTGGGCAAGTTTTGAAACTATTCAAAACTAATTAATTTCATAACTTATGAGTTTAAAGTAGTTTTAATTAAAAGACTCTTCAAGTTCCATAACTTGAGGATAAGTTATGGAAGACTTTAAACTAATAAAAGAATGAACTTTACTTTATTTTGGAACTTATGGAATTAATTAAGGTTACACATTTTGTTACTTAATGAAGTGACTCTTGAACCTCCATAACTTGAGGACAAGACTCTTCATTTTTGTAACCATTGCCAACTTTTATGAGTTTTATGAGACTTGAATGTGACCTTTCATGTAACTTGAGGATAAGTTACACAAACACATTTTAGAATAATCTCTTAGATTAAAATGGATTGAAAAACACATAATCAATCAACTTATCATTAATCTAAGCATCTCATATGATCAAAGGTAATTCACATCAAACAATTTCATGTAATTAGAATAACTCTTAAAATAATACAAAACATGAATCTATTGATAATTATCTTTGAAATTGGATTAGCATGAACATTACCACATCAAAAACAAGCTTATAAGTTCAAAAACAGCTTACGGTAATGTTCCTAGTCCAATTCCAGCCAAAACAGCAAATAGCAAGCTGTCAGAACCCAAAACTCGTCAAGTTCCTTGAGAAACTCGTCGAGTTCATGCCCAATATAATGAACTCGTCGACTTTTTTGCATCAACTCGTCGAGGTTTATGGTATGGACAGATTCAACTTTGAAAAAACACATTTGCATCAAGCATAAGAGAAAGAAAGCCTTGGCTTTGATACCACTGTTGGGTTTTGAGCATTCTAACACTCCTAAGTGTACATGCAACCCTAAATACCTTGGATCTATGTTTTCTCTATTATACATGCAAATATGAACTTTCCAAGGTATTCATCCTAACTAACATAATAACATTGACTCATATGAATATATCAAGTTATAATTACATACCTCTTTGATGTAGAATGTCTTCATGAAGTTTAAGTGCCTAATGCCCCAAGTGTGACACCTAAAATGGTTCACACAACACCAAATACACATGGAATGACTTGAGAGAAATTCACACTTGAAGAAAATCGGCTAGCCCTTCCTATCACTCATAGTGTTTGATCTTTCCCTAGAATATGATCTTTATATAGTGTCACAATTAAAGTAAACCCTAATTGTCATGGCTTTCTAGTTCCTTGGATCCATAGGTTCAAATACACCATGGAGCATCCATGGAGCATCTTATGGGTTTTAGCCCAACTTGATAATCCATGAAGCATTAGCCCACTATACAAGTATGGATGATTTACACAATCAACCCACATATTTAATTAGTCTTCTTTTGATCACTTATTTAATCCTAGATTAATTCTTGATCAATACTAATTAAATAATCTTATTTATGTATTAGAACTTATAATATATTAACAAACCTTAAGTGTTATTTCTCTCATTCTAGTCTATCCAAATGCATTATGCCATGCAACCCAAATGGACCATGCCGGGTCGGGTCAAGTCTTATCAATCATAGTTATGGACTTAGACATTAATCCAATAGGTGACACGTTTATCAGTGATGGTACACTAGTAAATATAGATGACCCAGCTGAGTACAAGGAAGCGATGGCGAGCCCTGATGCTACTAAGTCGAAAGAGGCAATCGATAATGAAATCCAGTTTATTTATGATAACCAAGTTTGAAAATTGGTTGATCATGTACCAATTCGAAAGACAGTTAGGTGTAAATGGATCTTTAAGAAGAAGATCGACATGGATGGAAAGGTGCACACATTCAAGGCGTGACTAGTTGTGAAGTTTTTTACTCAAACCCAAGCGATTGAATATGATGATACCTTCTCACCTGTGGCTAAGATAAATTCTATTAGGTTTATGAAATTAGTAACAACATTTCATGATTATGAAATATGAAAAATAGATGTTAAAACTGCTTACCTAAATGGGATGTCGACTGAGGATGTTTACAGGATTCAGCCAGAGGATTTTATACATGCCAAGTTTCCTAATAGAGTGTGTAAGCTTTAGAAATCAGCTTATAGATTGAAACATGCATATCCTACCCGTAATTTTTCCTTACATGAGAAATTCAAAGAGTTTGTGTGTATGTGAAGGCTATATGAGTATAGTAACTTTCCTAGTATTGTATGTTGATTACATACTCCTTATGGGAAATGACATTCTGACCTTGAAAGATGTGAAATCTTGGATTGCCAAGTGTTTCACTACGAGGGACCTAGGGTAAGCAACCTATATTCTCGGAATAAGGATTTTGATGGATAGACAGAAACAACTTATTTGCCTTAGTTTGAGTATATACTTGGATAAAATCCTAAAATGTTTTAGTATGGTAAATTCCAAAAAAGAGGATTTACCCATATGCTTCAACTGTGGGTTCGGTCATGTATGTTATATCATGTATTCGCCATGGTGTGTCTTATGCTTTGAGCATGGTTATTCGATTTTAGGCCAATCTTGGCAGAGCTCATTGGACTGCAGTTAAGAATATTATTAAGTATCTACGAAGGACGAAGGACATGATTATATTCGATAATGGCAGTAGTATGTTAAGTGTAAGTGGATATAGTGATGCTAATTTTTAGATAGATCAAGACAACTTCGGTTCTCAATCATGCTGGGTGTTTGTGTAAAATGGTGGAGCGGTGACTTGGAAAAGTTCCAAGTAGGATACGATGGTTGATTTTACTTGTGAATCCGAGTACATCGCAAAAAGTTAGGCATCAAAGGAGGTGACTTGTTTGAAGAATTTCAATAGAGATCTTAGATTAGTCCCAACCATTCAAGAGCCATTGGAAATTTTTTCCGATAATGAAAGGGAAGTTGCTTTGACAAAATAACCAAAGGATCATGGTAGATCCAAGTATATCGACATAAAATACCATTATATTAGACATAGGGTTAAAAAACGTTAACTCCTGGTGAAGCGGGTGTTATCAGAAGGCAATCATGCAGATCCTTTCACGAAGGTTCTGAATAGGGTTATACACAACCAACATGATAGATGCATTGGTTTAAGAGAAGACGTTAGTTTTAGTAGTTAGTTGAAAATTTTGAAACTTTGTAACAAAATAAATGTAATTTCTTTTCGTGATAAAATATTAGAGAATTATTTATGAGTATTGTACTGCCTTTTTCAATTATTTATTCTTGTGTTTCACTTTGCATGTTTTACTTCCTGAATGATTTGACTATTCGAAGTAAGTTGTGAATTAAGACTGTCACGAATAGATTGTAGATTGTTGATGGGGATTAGACATTGCAATGGGTTGCTACAATATTCATGAGCACTTAGAAAAATGGAGATTTTGAGTATTGGATAAACCTACACTAAGAGAATTACTTCATGGATTATAGCACAAGTAATTCTAAGATGATAATATCTTTTATGCTTCAAACAAATATATATAAGTTGTAATTTACAAGTCAGCTGTACATTAGTATTACAAAAACACATCAGTAACATGATGTTATAAAATGTAATGTCATGTATGACTTAGTGAGTAAAAGATACACGTATATATGCAAAAGTTTATTCGTTCCTTTTTCCCTACTAGGAAAAGCAATATCTTTGGACCCCTCTATGATTTGGTGTTGACATTATAGTGCTGGGTGTAGCCATGACTGAATTAATTTGTTCAATTAGTAGTCTAACGATGTCATCATAAATAAGGAAATTAGGAAATAGAATTTTGGAAAATGAGAATGATTGTAATCCATGAGTCATGTCCATACGATATCTTGAAGAATGAATGAATACTTGATCGCTTATCTTAGGGCCAATGTCTGACTGGATTAAAGTTTGGTAGTTGCTTCGGAAAGAAAACTTCGTTCTTTAATTTAGAAGTTATACTTGCAATTGTAGTTACAGAATTATCCATGTGGGAGACTGTTGGATTATGGTGTCTAAGACAATAACTAAATTGGTATATACATGAATTAAAATCAAAGGCCTTTTGGGTTTTCCTCAAAACTAGTAATTGACTAGAATGACTTATATATATATATATATATATATGTGTGTGTGTGTATGTGTGTGTGTGTGTATATATATATATATAGAGAGAGAGAGAGAGAGATAGAGAGAGAGAGAGAGAAACCGATTTATTGATTTATTATAGGATTAATAAATCACAATAAATAGATTTATAGTATACTATGAGATTAATATATTAAGTAGAAATAGTATTATTTAACAAATAATTAATTAGAAATTAATTGGAATAATTTTGGGATTAATTAAATTAATTAAAAGTGCAAGGACTTAAGCTGTAATTGTTCAAGAGTTGAACAAGAGAGATTCTAGAACCTTCCATGGGTAATGGATGGTTTTTAGGAGTCTTTTAAGGGTTTTTAATTACTCCATAAAGATAATTAAGGAGTTTGATAATTACCAAATTTGAAATAATAGTATTATATTCAAATTAAGGTTTCCAAAGCTCCTTGTATCAGTTATAAACGAAACCCCTTGGCTCCTCATTTTTGTCCACCACATGTACCAAAGCGATAGCCGAAAATCCTACTCCCTCTCATTCTCTCCTTAAGTCTTCTTATTTAGTAGGGTTTGGGTACAAACCATTAGAGACATTAGATTTCTAGTGCTTGCTTTCCAAGACATTTGAAGAAAGGAATTAGTTTGATTATTTTATATAATAATCAAAAGGTTTGTAAACCCTAATCCCTTGTTAATTTTGATTATAGTATGGCCTCATTAGGTTTCTTGATCTTCATCAGATTATAGCTATTAATAGAGAAAACTTAGATTCAAATAGGTTGCATGTGAACTGAAGGGTTAAGTTAGTTCGCATTATGCTTTGATTTATAACCTATAAAACCTATCATGACCGTTATATGCTATATCATTAGGCCCCATAGTCTAGTAATGATGACATAGCGTAATTAGTCATTATGTTCTAGACTTTAGGATACACATGTCTTCTTACTGTCCGTCGAGCAATTATGATTTCTTCGAACATGTTCATTTTTTCCTGGACGTTTGATTGCCTTATGATTGTCTCCATAAATACATGGTTTCTTAATATATTTCACTCTTTTATGTGCTCTCGCTATTCCTTCTTCTTCTTTGTTCTTCAACCTCTTGAGAAATGGATTTCCCTGGTACCATAGTTTTTACTTTCGGTGTGACCCCCACACTGGAATATGCTGATGCTCTTCATGAGAAATATGGTTTCCAACTAGATGATGTAGTGCTAATTTCTTTGGATGTAGCTTCATTTCTAGAGCCTCCCCATAGGAAGGTAGGTATATTTCTCAAAACTTTCGATGCTGGCTATTGACTTATGATGACTGAATTTATGGACTAGGTGCTGCATAACAATGGCGTCAACATATACGAACTCACTCTCGAAACAATCAATAAGGTTATGGATTTTCAGATGTTATTCCGATCCCATAGTTTCCTTCCCCGCATTTGGGTGTTCAAGATTTTCTTTTTCTGGTTTTCTACTATTGAGGATAAGTTTACTTTTTATGCTCGATAGAACGCCCATTTGCTTATTCTTGAAGGGAAGAGTAGTCCGAAGAACTGGCAAAATCATTAGTTCTGGGTGAACGACCCTCGCGTTGGTGGTACTTACTTTCGTACCGATCCAACTTCTAATATCACCCCTAAATTTCACCCCATGATCAAGAAGTTGTTTGTCTTCTGAATAGTTTTACAGTTGTTCCTAAGGAGTTTCCTGAGCATATTCTCGCCGACATTTGGATGAGCATAGAATGGCGTCATTGTCAAAAGATGCTTGAGTTTTTTTATAGTCAATGTTGGTAATGTAACATACTGATTTTTAGCACAAAATTTTTCAGTTTTAATAAAGGAAAACATCAATATTATAAAAATGATGTCGTAAAAATCCCAGGTGAATAAAATATATTCATCCTAAATCAGAGTATCAAAATACGGAAAAATCATAAAATCTACAAGTCGAAGTGAACAGTCAAGCCTTCGCTTACCTGTGATCATTGGATGTACCTGAAACATACTTAATCCACAATTGTAAGCACGAAGTCGATTGAGTTCCAAAAATATTACATACAACTCAGAAAGTAAACAGTTTAGGGTTATTAGCAACCTTGTGGATTAATTTCATATTTCATGGGTTATTAACAACCCTAGAGGCTATCAGGAGTCCCGTGGACTCACTGTTGTCCAAGAGATATCAGCAAACAGATACACACATGTGTCATCCCCATTTTCACGGCCAGAAAAGACTGATTTTTGCTTATGCTTTGTTTAAATGTCAGAGTAACATTTTTAAGATAAGTGTTGCGGAATTTGTTCCCATAAAAACATGATAAATGTATTATCAAAGCATTTCTAAAGAAATGTATTTTATTATTTTCAAAACACTTGGGAAGTCACCGTCAATACAGAAACATAATCATAAACATAACTTACATTCATTATCACTACTGATTTATATCTCCTTAATCTCCACTGTAATGTAACTTCATATCGACACCTGTGATACAAATAAGCTTGAGTGGGCCAGGGTGAGAAACCTAGTGAAGACATAGGAATTTCAATCCCACAATGTTTTATCATATATCTAATTTACAACTCACAGAATATACAATTATATATGTATATATATATATATATATATATATATATATATATATATATATATATATATATATATATATATATATTCAAATCCTACCCCACCCTGTTAATCCTCACAACGAGACTATCCATACTCTCGGACCTCAGATTTTACCTCTTACTCTCGGATCTAATCCGTGTTCTTGGATCAATAATTGGGCTCATTCCATACTCTCAGATTAGGGACAAGTGTCTATGTTTAAATCCATACCCCCAGATTAGTGACGAATAAGTATGTCCTATCCATACTTCCGGACTAAGGACGACCGACTATGTCTTAGTCCATACTCCTGGATTAATGACATTTGACTATGTCCAATCCATACTCTCGGACTAGGGATAATGCCTACGTCTAATCCATGCTCCCGGATCAATGCGATATATTAAAGTTCTATTCTCTGAGTATAACTCACTCGTACTCGTAAGAGGATACTACCCAATGTTGATCATAATTAATTTAGGATTACTCTTGATCCTAAATCATCATATATAATCATGTATGTTCTTTAACACATATTTCAGGCAACATCAAATAATCTTCACATAAACATATATTTAATACATCAATCAATACTTGTATTAAAATCATGTTCATGAAAGGGACTATGAACTTACTTGTTAAGGTGGTGATTCCGAACTCAGACAGCGGTTTGCTTCTTAAAAATAATTTTCTTCGACGAAACCTAGTATTATTACCACTAGATTTTAGTCTAATATTTACCGCGACTAATTATTAGTCTTCTTCTTCTTCTTCTTCTTCTTCTTCTTCTTCTTCTTCTTCTTATTATTATTATTATTATTATTATTATTATTATTATTATTATTATTATTATTATTATTATTATTATTATTATTATTATTATTATTATTATATAAGCATTTAAACAATACTTTTCACCCACTATGTACATACAGGGTCCAAACATGAAATACTGGAGGGTTGGACCATTTTGGCATATAACACTTTTGAAATCCAACAACCCAAGTGGCTCTTCAAACCAGATTCCCCGTATCGCGAGTGGTTAAAAATATATTATGATGGCACTTATATAAGTAATAATAATAGCCCAAATATTTATTATAAGTTCATAATAACAATACTATTTTTTAAATATAAGATATACTTAAAGTAGGGTAAGCATAACTTACTTATAAGGGGGTTTTAGCAAAGAGACGAGCTCTGCAGTGGCAGGACTTCATCACTGAATCTTTCTAAGAAATATTTGTGTAGTGCTTCAGCGCTCACTTTACTAAACTAAAACTACAGAAAGAGAAGCCGAATCACGAGGGACCGAAATGCTCAAGGGATAAGAATAGAAAGACTCTTGAATCAAGAGAATGGTGTAAGAAATATGAGAGCTAGAGGCTCTTATTTATAGTAATTGAATTTTCAAAAACTACCCTCTAAGTTACTTAATGACCTTATAGTTATATAAACAACTAAACACCCCTTTATAATACTATTTTAAATACACTTAATGATATTTGTATTAAACTAATGTCGAAAGTACGCAACACTAGTCCAATAATGACCGCATCGTCGATACCTTTCTAATGATATATATATATATATATATATATATATATATATATATATATATGTATGTGTGTGTGTCTGTCTGTGTACGTATATATGATTTATACTTTATTTTAATACATAAATATGTTATTATAATTTGTAACTCATTCCTACAAACTCCATTTTTGACAATCTTTATATCCATGCGTAGGTGGAGACGTACTCTACAACTTTCATTTAGACTCCGTCGACAAATTTTGACATTATTTTTAAAGTTATATTTTTAATAGGCCGGGGCAAGATAAGTCCGTTAAAAATTCATAACTTCTTAATCCGGAATCGATTTTAGTCTGTATTTTTACCTTTGCGCTATTATTAATGATATCTTCAATTCTCATTTAGGCTGCGTTGGCCAAAAATCGATCGATCTAAAATTCAAATTTTAGGCTGTGCACTGTTATGCCAAATCTTAGAAAAATCATAACTTTCTAATACGAAGTCAGAATTGGGTGTTCTTTTTAAGCATGCTCTTGGTTTAACGTATGCTACGACTTTTTTTTTAGATTGCTAGGGCTAAAAAGTCCCCTATCGTAAATTCACCATTTATGTCATGTTGTGTCGTGTCGGTTTTGCTGTAAAACTTCAACGGGCCATAACTTCTTCGTTACAACTCGGATTTTGGCGTTCTTTATATTTACGAAACCCTTGTAACATATACTAAAACGTGGTTAATATTAATCCTTCTAAATAGTCTTCCATCAAAAACTCATTTTTGATGCTCATTATCTATAAATTGACTAGCCTAGATCTACGGGAGTTACAACAAAACACATCAACAAGTAATACCCAACTGGCCAACATGCATACTCTACTACATAGGTAATATAATGAGAAGACACACCTTGCGAATAATAGCTAGAACTCCAATATCTCTCACATACATGGTAGATAGGACCAATAAGAAAACTAAAAACAGTAAATACATACCCTTTCAACCTACATCCTTAAAACCCTAACTTGACCCAAAAGTCAACCATGGTTAAAGGTCAACCCTGGTCAACTTCAGCCATCACTAATGTAGGGACCACCCATAGGTCATGTTGTGAATGGAAGAGGAAAAAATAGTCGTGAACACCAGATCTCACAATGACACATGCTATCCCTCACGTCGTGAGATCCGTTATGGACAACTTTGAGCATCAAGTTCTTAATCCCTTAAGCTACTCTTTGATACTTTTCACAGGGTATTTCCCAACCCCTAAGGAGCATAAAAAATCTTGGCTTTTTAGTCATGTATGTCCAATGCATGACTTGGACACTAACTAGGTCAATAAGAAGGAAATGGGATAAAGACTCATGCTTGGAGTCTAAAAGCAACACTAAACCTCATATCTGGAACTTACACTAAATAAAACGTCTCAATGATCCTTAAATTTTCTAATTTAATGGATTCAATGCATGCTACCCACTCTTATTTGGGATAAAATTTATCTCTAGCATGAATAAGTGATAAAGGCAAGAGATTTAGGACATACAAAGGTCCAAAAGCACTGAAAGATGATGAGGTAGGAGCATGATTGCCAAAAGAATGCACCCAAGGAGGCTGATGGGTTTTGAGCATTCTAACACTTCCTAAGTGTACATGCAACCCAAATAACCTTGGATCTATGTTTGTCTAATAATCATGCAAAGTTATTTTCCAAGGTTATGAACCTATCTAGCATACATGGGGTACAATTTTCTTTGTATAAAAGATAGAACTACGTACCTTGTTGTTCATAGTGTTCCTTGAAACCTTGTGAGCCTAGAACCTCAAGTGTGATGCATCAAATGCTTCACACAACACCAAATGCATAGAATAAACTTGAGAGAATATTCTAACACATGCAAAATCGGCCAAGACCTCTTGTTTTTTAGTGTAGCCGATTTTGGGGAGAGTTACATTGCTTATATAGTGTGTTACATTAGGTAAACCCTAATGTTCCATGACTCTTCATTTCTTGATCCATGGGTTAACTCCATGGAGCATCCATGGAGCATTCTATGGGTGGAACCCAACTTGACAATCCATGGAGCTTTTTAGCCCACTATATAAGATATGGAAGATTTACTTAATCTACCCATATATCTAATTAGTTATCTTTTGATCACTTAATTAATTCTAAATTAATTCTTGATCAAAACTAATTAAATATTATTATTAATATATTAGAACTTATAATATATAAATAAACCATATGTGTTATTTCTCTCATTTAGTTTATCCAATTGAATGGTGCCATGCAACCCAAATGGACCATGTCGGGTCGGGTCTAGTATTTACCAGAAATAGTTATAGACTTAGACACCTTATCGAACAGAGGCTTCTTCTTCTTCAAAGAGCCAAAAACCACCAAATGAGCTATTCAAGGTCACTAATGCAGGCTCAGAATGATTTGTGCAAGAATGAGGTGATGGAGGCTGAGGGTGTGCAGACCCTAGCCTCCCACCTCTCTTAAATAGGGTGAAATACAAGTGATTAGGGTTAGCCTGACCCCACAAACATGAATACCTATGTTTCACATCATAAGCCTTAAAAGGGCCATGTGTCTCAAGCGAATGACATGTTGTGAGATACTAGGTCTCACTTCGTGACCCTCCTAAACCCAAATCTCTCATTCTTATTTAATTTAAAACTTTGAAAGTTCGAGTACCTATATCAGATGTTACAATCCCCTACTAGAATCAGACTTCAACCTCAAAGTCCTCAGTCTTGAACAAAGTAGGACAATGGGTACAAATCTCTTCTTCATGTTCATAAGTCCACTCTGACCCTTTTCAATGCTGTCACTGCACATTCACCAAACCCACTTCCTTGTTTTGCATAGTCTTCATCTTCCAATTGATAATCTCTACCAGCCGCTCAACATAACTCATGAAGTAATCCAACTGAATATCATCCAAAGGTACTACAAAAGTCTCGTCAGTCACACACTTCAGTAACTAGGAAACATGGAAGGTGATATGAATCTGATTGAGCTCATCTGAGAAGCCCAATCGGTAGGCCACTTCCTTGAATCAGATAAGACCCTTCGAATGTGACACCTTCTGGAGTACTATATCCCGAACCTGGAATTGTAACTCGAACCTACATCAATTGGCATAACTTTTCTTTTGGCTCTGGGCTATTGGCATTCTCTATGTAACATGTTATATAAGTTTCTTCATGTTGAGCACTATGTATGTGTTGCCTATGATCCACTAACCAACCTCTTTGCAACAAATTGGGGACTGAGACTTCTCATAGTGAAGCTCAAAGGGGGTCATACCAATATTTCAATGATAGACATTGTTGTAAGAAAACTCAGCCAAAGGAAAATAGGAGTCCCAACTCCTACCGAAATCAATGATGTAAGCCCTCAGAATATCCTTGAGTGTCTGAATGGCCCACTCGATGTTACTAAAGAACTCCAAGTAGCTTATACAGATGCTCCTCGTGCTGCTCCTTGGTATTCGAATAGACCAAGATATAATCGACTCATAATCCCCATAGCAAGTTTGGAATGTCGTATTTGGGATATCCTTATCCCGAACCCTCATCTGATGGTAACCGGATCTCAAGTCAATCTTGGAAAACTAACATGCCCCATAAAAATAACCAAAAGGTCTTCAATTCGCGGTAATAGATACTGGTTTGTTCAACTCTTGGTAATCAACAAACGTACGGAGTGAACCATCCTTCTTCTTGACAAAAATGATCGGTGCTCCCCATGGTGAGCTACTCAGATGAATAAACTCTTTCCACAACACCTCCTTGAGATGCTAGGATAACTCCTACATCTTTGGTGGCACAATGAGATATGGTGCCTTCGCAATCTGGGTGGCAGTAGGGATCAGATCGATGCTAAACTCCAGCTACCTCTTAGGAGGCACACCAGGAAATTCCTCTGGGAAAACTTCAGGAAACTCTCCCACTATAGGGACATCAAAACTAACTTCTCCAACTTAACCCACACGTAGACCACATCTGTAAGATATCCCATACATCCGTGTTAAAGGCACTACCTCACCTTAGCGGCATAGAAAGAGGCGGATCCAACTCTAGTACCTTCGCCATGGATAGTCAATACTCCCCCACTAGGGTCATGAATCATTAGTAATTGCTTTTCACAGTCTATCAATGCTCCGAACTGGCTCAATCAATCCATACTTACAATCACACAAATATCTCCCATCACAACAGGAATAAGATCAATCAGAAATTTAACACCAAAAATCTCTAATATACAATCCTGATAAATCTCAGTTGTTGAAACTGTGCAATCATTAGCTATAGCGACCTTCAAAGGTTGATCTGGGGCCTCATGAGCAACACTAAAACCTCTACAAGAAGATGTAGACACAAAATACCAACTCACACTTGAGTCAAATAACACTAAAGCAGGTACATAGTTTACTAGGAAGGTACCTAACAGAATTACATAAATGTATGAAAATAAATAATTCAGCAAAAATATAAAACACACACATACCAGCAATGAGATCGGGTGCTGCTTTGGCTTCCTCTACGGTCAACTGAAAAGCTTGACCCCTAACCTTCGGGGCATCAAGCTTTAACTAGGGCCCATCAGTAATGTGCCAGATCATAGGAGTAGGAGTCTAAATTGTCTTCGTAGCAATTAGCAGACATTCGACCTTCACATGGCCTAGTTGGTTGCAGCAAAAACGAACTTGAAAAAACTTAGGGCACTGCTTCGCAAAGTGTTCGTACTTGCCACATAATTAGCGTACCGATACTGATCGATAGGGACCCTCGTGACCCTTTCCGTACTTACTACATGTGCATCTCGTCTGATTCCATACTCTCGAATCAGCGGGCTTTACCCGCTTAGTTGTCGGCTGCGAATGGACTGGCCTCTTATCCTCCTCTGAGTATCTATGCCTGACTCCCTCCCTACAAATCTAACTCGATCTCCCTCTTCCTGGCATTATACTACATCTCATCCAATTTCTGGTACTGGGATGTTGTCATGGACTCTTTCATATCCTTCTTGAGCAAACTCAAGTAGTGGGTCATCCGTGCGTGTTCAGTAGATACATACATACTCTAGGAAAAATATAGCCCTATCATGGAACATCCTGGTGATCATGGTCACTATCTCTATCATCTTCCTAATCAACATGTGTTCATGAACCAATTGCTCCTTCTCCACCAAAGGAGCACACTCCTCTCCAAACATCTCAACAAATTGGTCCTAAATAAACACGGCTTTTTCCACAGGTGATAAATTAATAATCATAAACTTCCACCAGTCCTTCGCCCTTAAGTGAAGCAGGTTTAGCGCAAAGTGAACCCTCAAATCACCTGGACAGGAGTAAGTTTAAAAGAACCTCTCAACCACAATCATCCACCTTATAGCAGCAATTGGATATTGGTCTCCATCAAACTCCGAGGATTCATGTTGTTGAACTCTTGGTACCTCATTGAATCACCCTTGTGAAGCATTGCAGTAGGGGCAGATATGGTGGATGTAGAGACAACAACCTCAAAGACAGAAACCTAGTTCTCATCAAGCATCTCAATCATCGTGGCCTTGATAGAACCAAAATTATCTGGGATAGCATCCCTAACCGATGTAGCTATGTCCATAGTAATGATCCTATGGATCTTATCATCACTGATATCATGCCTCTCCGAACTACTGGAGCCTGAACCTCGGGTATAAACCATACTAAAATACACAAGGAAAAAGGACAAACTAGAATAAAATCACTAGCATGCATACATACCAAACAACCCCTCGACATCCTAAATATTCCTTATATATCTCATACAGATCATATTCTTTCAGTAGTAATTGCCAATACTACCTTCCATATCTCTCCATAGTTGATTTCGATCTCCTCTGAAGGTACCGAGCCACAAAACACTTTGTGTCCTAAAAGAAGTACATACATACACCTAGGTCCTTTAAGAGCCACATATGATCCTCTAGATACCTATCCTAGGTTCATGCTCCGCTACAGTTCTGTCTTGTGAGGTGTCTCTGCTAGCCTTAGCGAAACGTTTACCAGAATCTCCTAGGATATACGGCATCACATATTCAAAAACTTTATCCTACAAGTCTGAGGGATCCTTAGCCTATCAACTAGCATGCATTTCTATCAACTCAAATAACATCAATTCAAATTCAACATATAACACAGTCATGGATATTTTAGAAGATCACTGCTTCAGGCTTTGGTTTATGGTACACGCTGCTTCCTTAGTTTCTTCCATGATATTCATTCTTTTGTGAAAAGGGTTTTTATAAAACTGTCATATCCTTATATAATTATACCATGCAACTTTTATTTGCAAAGGTCATAATCCTATGATCTCAAACGAGACATGACTAAACTGCCTGTTATCCTACTGAGTCGGGTAATGACACCTTGAAACTCTCTTTGGTAAAGTTTATAATCCTTTGAGCCAGAATGAGAATGGAATAAACGGCATGTTATGCTATAGAGTTGGGTAATGACACCATACAACTCTCTTTGAAAAATTTTATAATCCTTTAAGCTAGAATAAGATAGGACTAAACAACCTGTTATGCTATAGAGTTGGGTAATAACACCATGCAACTCTCTTTGTCAAAGGTTATAATCTTTTAATCCAGAACAAGACAAGACTAAACTGCTTGTTATACTGTAGGGTTGGGTAACGACACCATGCAACTCTCTTTGGAAAAGTTTTTTTGAGTGAAAAACTTGAGAAACGCACTTGAAAAAACGTTAGAACAAGTTATATATTGCATAATAAAGGTTATCTCAAAGGATCATAAACCTCAACAATAATAAGGCAATATAAAATGACAATAAGTTATATATCAAGTAAACACCAAAATGATTCTTAACAAGGTTTGCAATCAAACACAAGTTAGTATATGTGATCCGTTTAAGGCAATTGAAGTCATAAGGACTTGCTCTGAAGGAGAGTTATATCTTAATATGTTTGAGAGTAAGTTCAACAAGATCTTAGAGAATGAGAAGATATGAATTCAGAGAGAATAGTGATGTAATTGAGAGATAAGAGGTTAGAGGTGATTTCATTCAGAAATAGAGTACTCTATTTATAGAGTATCGAGAAATTACATGAGAAACAAACAAAGACTAAATTTCTTATAAAAGTGTCCATGCAAGGCACACTGGACAATACAATGCAAACATATGAGTTAAAAAGCTATGTCTTTCTTGTTGATGACACTGCGGATGATAGAAGTTGATTGTGGCTGGGAAGGTTATTGCAGTTGCTGAGATGACTTCTGATTGACAAGGTCACTTTCATGTTTCAACAATTCCCCCCTAAGTGACCTCTTAACTTCTTCATTTGTTGAGCTTTAAGAATTTGATGAGCACCCATTAGAATTTCCTGACATCTCCTAGCCGTTTGATTCTTCTTGAGATTTCAAACTTCACTTCTTTTGTTGTATCTTTTGATCTCTGAACCGAAGTCTGCGTAATATTCAATTTCCTGCAGGTCAAGCGATGCATTGTTGTCATTGGAATGAAGTACTTGACTTTGCTGTTAATCCATTTGAAGATGACACTGAGCTTAGTAAAGTTTGTTGCTCCTAAGGAACTTTCTTAGTATCCTTCGGTGAAGACCAGAGTAGGTTCGAGAGATGGAAGATTAAACTTCTGAGCAAGGGCTGGATGTATGTCTGCATCAATTTTTGAAAAGTCGCACACTGCAGACATGGAATATTCACACGCTTACTCATAAGCAATATTCATCTTTGAATGCTTCTCAAACTTGATCTGGAACACCCTGGCTATCAGAAATACTGCTTCGGGGTTCATACATGGAAAGTTTGCTTGGGTTAGGATGTAGTCGATACCTCTTCTGGTGAGCCTGAACTCGACAAAGTTTGTTTTCATAAATTTCCTGACCTTCTAACTCTTCACTGTGGAGGGCTTATCATTTGACCAGATACTCTCGAATTTAGATCCAAGCTTGGTATGAAATCTTCTTAGTCGCTCGAATTCAGGAGGTAGACTTTGATCATCAAGGAGGCTGTGGTCAAATGGTTCAAACACAGTGAAAAACATGGAATTTGGTGAGATGGGGATATCCCAATAACCATCAGAAGGAGGTTCCACATAGGTTAACACAACCTATTGCCTTTATCCAACAATCTGATGGGTTTTGAGCATTCTAACACTTCATAAGTGTACATGCAACCCTAATAACCTTGGATCTATGTTTGTCTAGTTATCATGCAAAGTTGATTTCCAAGGCTATGATCCTTTCTAGCATACATGGGGAACAATTTTAACTTAAATAATAGATAGAATTACATACCTTGTTGTTGTGGGTGTTCCTTGAAACCTTGTGAGCCTAGCACCCCAAGTGTGATGCCTCAAATGCTTCACACAACACCAAATGCTATGGAGTAAACTTTGGAGAGAATGTATAACACTCAAAATCGGCTCTAGCCCTCTTGTTTTTTTGTATAACCGATTTTGGGAAGAGCACATGAGCTTTATATACTGTTGACACGTCTAGGGTTACACCCTAATGTGTCATGACTCTTCATTTCCATGACCCATGGGTTTGTAACTCCCATGGAGCCTCCATGGACCATCCAATGGGTATAACCCATCTTGATTATCCATGGAGACTCTTAGCCCACTATATAAGTTATGGATGATTTACATAATCAATCCATACATTTAATTAGTTGTCTTTTGATCACTTAATTAATTATAAATTAATTCTTGATCAAACTAATAAAATAATATTATTAATATATTAGAACTTATAATATATTAATAAACCATATGTGTTATTTCTCTCATTTAGTTTATCCAATTGCATGGTGCCATGCAACCCAAATGGACCATGCCGGGTTGGGTCAAGTATTTACCGGAAATAGTTATGGACTTAGACACCTTATCCAACAGTCTCCCACTTCAGGAACCGATCGGCAATCGTAGCTCTTTCATGGTCTCTCGGAACTGAGAAGATGAAGGTACGCCATTTCAGATAAGGGATCATATAATCCTTTGTTCTAGATATTAGCCAGACAAACACATGGAACATGGTCTTGCTTATTGTCCAACAGTTTGTTTCCCGATTTCTGATTTGTTTGACAAAGAACTTAATTGAACACATCAACTTAGGTCTGACCGGGCCTGGTACATAGGTCAAAACAAAATCATCGAGGTGCCCAAATATCAGCCTCTAATCCAAGAAGGAACATATAAACTTTGACTCATATGCTTGTTCTACTACTTGTTAAATTACACACAAACACACGTTTTATAATATCGAGTTACCAATGCGGTTTCGGACGTTCAATGCGTAACTAACTCATAGTTAACAAGTCATAACTCTAGGTTTGAATACTTATATGATATTATTGTCTTGCGATCACTCGAGATAAATTACATGAAGTGATGCCAGCGAGCGTGGGTTGAATCCAATACTCAGAACTTATGAGCACTCATGAGTGTTGAGGCCATGTCCAACATCTTAAACCTCTACAACCAGCTCATGACAGTCTTATTTCATATCTACTTCCAACATAGGACCGAATGTGGATAATTTGAATAATATATAAAACAACATAAATATTCTGGAAGTCAAAACATGCAAAAGAAATAATAGTAAATGATTGACAAGTGATAGAAATACTTTACTCATAAATAAACACAACTTTTATTCATCATGAAATGTCAATTACATTTTACAAATTTCAAAATTATCTAACTACTAAAACTAATATTATCCTTCAGCCCTATGCTCCTAGCATGTTGGAGATGCTTAACCCTACCCAGTCCATTCGTGAGGGGATCTGCCGGGTTCTCATCCGATGATACTATCTTTGCCATGAGAAGTCCTTCTTCTATACGATGTCTGGTGAAATGATATTTTCTGTCGATGTGTCTGGATCTCCCATGATCCCTTGGTTCCTTTGCTAAGGCAACTGCACTTTCACTATCACAGAAAATCTCTATAGGCTCCGATATAGCTGGTACAACTCCAAGGTCTCCAATGAAGTTCTTTAGCCACATAGCCTCTTTTTCCGCCTCGCTTGCCGCTATATACTCTGATTCACAAGTTGAGTCAGCCACTGTCTCCTTCTTGGAACTTTTCCAAGAGATTGCTCCTCCATTTAAGGTAAAGACACAGCCTGACTGAGAGCGGAAATTATCCCTATCAGTCTAGAAGCTAGCATCACTATACCCTACAACTCTCAAGTCATCACTCCCACCAAGGGTAAGGACCCAATCCTTAGTCCTCCGCAGGTACTTGAGAATGTTCTTTACCGCTATCCAGTGAGCCTTACCAAGATTTTCCTGATACCTGCTAACCATGCTTAAAGTAAAGGCTACATCAGGAGGAGTACAGGTCATAACATACATGATCGAGCCTACTGCCGAAGCATAGGGTATCCGACTCAATTCTCCTATCTCATCCTCAGTACTCGGGCTCCGAGTGCTACTCAGTCTAGTGTTAATCTGGATAGGTAACTCTCCTTTCTTGGAATCTTGCATGCTGAATCTCTTCAACACCTTGTCCAAGTAGGTACTTTGACTAAGTCCAATTAGTCTTTTACTTCGGTTTCTCAAGATCCTTATCCCTAGAATATAGGCAGCTTCTCCTAGGTCCTTCAAAGCAAAACTCTTCCCAAGCCTGGACTTAACTTCCTGCAGAGTTGGGATGTCATTTCCTATGAGTAGTATGTCATCCACATACAGTGCCAAAAAGCTAACTATACTCCCACTAGCCTTGACATATACACATGATTCATCTTCACTCCTAGAGAAGCCAAACTCTTTGACCTTCACATCAAAGCAAAGATTCCATATGCGAGGTGCTTGCTTTAATCCATAGATGGATTTCTCAAGCTTACACACTCTATTAGGGTACTCTGTGCTGACAAAACCCTCTGGCTGATTCATGTAAACATCCTCAGCCAACTTTCCATTAAGGAAAGCGGTTTTGACATCCATTTGCCATATTTCATAGTCATGAAATGCAGCTATGGCTAACAATACCCTAATAGACTTAATCTTGGCTACTGGAGAAAAGGTCTCATTATAATCCACTCCAGGAGTTTGAGAGAAGCCCTTTGCAACCAGTCGTGCCTTATAAGTGTGTACATTACCATCCATGTCGGTCATTTTCTTGAAGATCCATTTGCACCCTACAGTCTTACGACCTGGCACATTGTCAACCAAGTTCCAAACTTGATTGTCATACATGTATTGTATCTCACTATCCATTGCCTCTTTCCATTTAGCAGACTCAGGGCCTGCCATGGCTTCCGCATAGCTGTTAGGTTCATCCAGACCTACTAGTGTTTCATCACTAATAAGTGTCTCACCTTCCGTAGTAATATAGAAACCATAGTAATGTTCAGGTACATTCCTAACCCTTGTGGAACGCCTCACAGGTACAATTGGAGGTATAGTTGGGTAAACAGGAGATTCATCCTCTAGTTGATTGCTAGGGTTTGAGGTTCCTTCACCACTTGACTCTTGAAGTTCTTCAAGGTCAATTAGCCTCCCACTGTCTCCTTAGCTTATGAACTCTCTCTCTCTCTCTCGAAAAACAGCCCTTCTTGCTACAAAGACCACATTCTCACTAGGTTTGTAGAAGAGGTAACCAAAGGATTTTTGTGGGTAGCCAATGAAAATACCCTTCTCGCTTCGAGGTTCAAGCTTGTCATGAGTCTCGCGTCTCACAAAAGCCTCGCAACCCCAAACCTTGATGTGGGCTAGATTCGGAACTTTTCCAGTCCACATCTCGTGAGGTGTTTTGGCAACCTTCTTTGAAAGGACCAGATTAAGGATATGGGTGGTAGCCTCTAAGGCATACCCCCAAAATGAGATTAGTAGCGTAGCTCGACTCATCATGGAACGAACCATGTCCAACAAGGTTCGATTACGCCTCTCAACTACACCATTCAACTGTGGTGTCCTGGGAGGTGTCAATTGTGAGACAATCCCACATTCCCTTAGATAGTCGAGGAACTCAGTACTAAGATACTCACCATCTTGATCGGATCGAAGCATCTTAATGTTCCTGCCCAATTGATTCTCTACTTCTTGTTTAAACTCTTTAAACCTTTCAAAAGTCTCTGACTTATGCTGATTAAGTAGACATATCCATATCTACTATAATCATCTGTAAAAGTCACATAATAACGATTAGCATTCCTTGTGGCATGTTTGAAGGGTCCACACACATCCGTGTGTATAAGGTCCAACAAACCTTCACCCCTCTCACAAGAACCAGTGAAGGGTGACTTTGTCATTTTCCCAAGTAATCATGATTCGCAACTATCATCTGACTTTAGGTTAAATGACTCCAAGACTTCATCCTTTTGGAGTTGGCTTATGCGTTTCTTGCTTACATGTCCAAGACGACAATGCCATAATGATGCTTTATACAAATTATTATTATTAGTAGAATCAATACACATTACATTATTTCCTAAGTTATCTACAGCAGACACAACTTCATACACACCATCACAAGGTAATGCTTTAAAATAAAACACATTATTAAAGAAAGCATTTATTTCACCAGTTTCATTATCAAAAGAAAAGGTAAAACCTTGTTTATACAAAGCATGAAAGGAAATAACATTTCTTGCCATTTCTGGCGAATAACAACATTTATTCAAATCTAAAGTACACCCACTACTAAGCAATAAAGTATAAACTTCAATCTTGGTGACAGGTGAAACTTTCCTATTCGCCATGATCAAGTTTATCTTTCCATGCTCCACATTCTCACTTCTTCTTAGTCCCTGCAATTCAGAACAAATATGAATATCACAACCGGTATCAAGGACCCAAGAGTTAGAATAGAGTGAATTATTAGATGAGATAGTGTAAGTACCTGCATGATTGGGTTTAACCTTCCCATCCTTCACGTCGTGCTGGTACTTTGGGCAGTTACGCTTCCAGTGTGCCTTTTCGTGGCAGTAGAAGCATTCAGCCTCTTTGGGATTAGAAGAAGGTATAACGAAACCTTTCTTGGTTCCGCTAGAAGAGGAGCCTTCAAGGGTCTTACCCTTGGTACCCTTCGAAGGGTTCTTTCTCTTCTTCCCTTTACCTTTCCCGATTGCCAGGACAGGTGCTGAGTTTGGAGTAGTAGCAGGAGTGGTCACAACCGACTTTCCTTTAAGACCTGATTCTACGGTCTTTAGGAGTCCCTGAAGTTTGCTAAGTGTAACTTCCTCCTTATTCATGTGGTATATCATGTGGAATTGATCATAACACGAAGGTAAGGAGTGCAAAATAATATCTATTTCTAACTCCTCAGGGAAGTTCACATTCAACTTCATCAATCTATCCACATACCTTTGCATTTTCTACATGTGGTTTGTGATGGGTTCGCCATCTTTCATACGGGTTGTGATCATAAAGGAGATGATTTCATATCGCTCTTGACGAGCACTCTGATGGTAGCGGTCCATCAAATCTTGGTGCATCTCAAAAGGATAGTAGTCCTCATAGGACTTTTGGAGCTCGGCTGTCATGGTAGCCATCATGATGCATGCCACTTATGTAGCATCTCTTTCATGTGCCTCATATTCAGCAAACTCCTCAGGAGTAGCAGTTGGCTCAGGCACCTTGAGCTCCTTATCAAGAACATATTCCTTATTCTCATAACGAGTGACCATCCTGATGTTTCTGATCCAGTCAGTAAAGTTGGATCCATCAAAGATGACTCTCCCACAAAGGTTCATGAGAGAGAAGGAGCCAGTAGGGTTTGAGCCAGGAGTAACATTGTTGGAAGACATTTGAAAGGAAGAAAGTAAGTTTAGTTTAGATATAGGGATAGTCCTTAATAAAACAACCAAATGTAGTATTAAGGCTAGGATCCAATCACAATATATTATAACCTAGAAGAGGGATGCCGTAATCCAAGTTATAACATATTTGAAAGGTAGGTGAATGACGATTCACCAATTTCCACCATGAAAACGAAATATAAATTATTAGGTTTTATATGGCTTTTAGAAATTCCTAGATTCTTTGAGATTCATTGAACTTTTTAATGGCATGTTTCAATCTCGAGTGTGCCCTTCATGTTTTGTGACTGGGATACCGAGGATCACAAAACAAGGTGTGAAGTAACCATACAAATTACTTGGTACCCTTAATGTTTTTCAATTAATCGTTGTGCTGGTAAACCACAGGCGCTCCTTCCGACCTCATGAAAAACCTTAAGTCACACTTTTCCTTCCTTGTTAAGTCCAAGTTAGTGTGCCGGTAAACCACACACATTCCACCAACGACTTAAACAAGGTGCAAAGTGTAATTTCATGGATTAGCACCTTATTCACATTTTTCCTAAAGTAACTAAGATTGGGAATTTATAAAACATTTAGTTACTTTATAATAATGATTATACTTTTAATGATAATTTATAAATCATTGTCTTACCCGTTCGGCTAACGACCCTCCACCAGTCAAGCAAGCGGTGGGTGAGAGTCGACACCCATTAAGTTGCCATTTTATAGGCAACAACCTTATACCCACCTTATAGACTGGTTTCGTGAATGAGGCGTACTAGCGGTAAGATGACTTTGTTCTTATATATATATATATATATATATATATATATATATATATATATATATATATATAATTATTAAATCATAATACTATAAGTATAAGGGTTGAATTTTAATTTTTTAAAATTCTAAGGGTTGGAACTAAAGTTTTAATCAAGACTTTACTTGTTCCAAAACTTGAGGGAAAATTTTGTAAACTTTCAAAACTTTTCATTTCTTGTAACTTATGAGTCTATTAGGGTATTTAAAAATGAGGACTCTTCATTTTATAACTCATGAGTTCTTTTAATGGTTTTTAAAGCAAAGTGACTTTTGGGTTTCCATAACTTGAGGACAAGTTATGGACTCCATTAAAACACATAAAGATCATGAATTAATCTACCATATAGGTTACAAATAATTCCTATGATCATCTAAACATCATAAGATCAAGAACATGAATATGAATACATTCATGAATCAAAAATTACACTTAAAAACTTGTAATTTTGATAACTTGTTGTTGTAAATGGATTAGCATAAACATTACACCAACTAAAAACATGTTTACACAAACCAAAAGAATTTAGGGTAATGTTTCTAGTCCATTTCGAGCAACTAAAATCGAAATTCTGAAACTGCAGCTTCTACTCGTCGAGTGCATGAACTGACTCGGCGAGTAGCTTGCATTTGGTCATGGACTCGTCGAGTCCCCCATGGACTCGGCGAGTTCATATGGGCAGAAAGTAGAAAACTCGATTTTTTCAAGTAGTTTGCACAAAAATCAAACAAGCAAGCCTAGACTCTGATACCACTGATGGGTTTTGAGTATTCTAAAACTTCCTAAGTGTACATGCAAACCTAATAACCTTGGATCTATGTTTGTCTAATTATCATGCAAACTTGATTTCCAAGGCTATGATCCTATCTTACATACATGGGGAACAATTTTAACTTAAATAATAGATAGAATTACATACCTTGTTATTGTGGGTGTTCCTTGAAACCGTGTGAGCCTAGCAACCCAAGTGTGATGCCTCAAATGCTTCACACAACGCCAAATGCTATGGAGTAAACTTTGGAGAGAATGTATAACACTCAAAATCGGCTCTAGCCCTCTTGTTTTTTTGTCTAACCGATTTTGGGGAGAGCATATGAGCTTTATATAGTGTTGACACATCTAGGGTTACACCCAAATGTGTCATGACTCTTCATTTCCATGACCCATGGGTTTGTAACTCCCATGGAGCCTCCATGGACCATCCAATGGCTATAAACCATCTGGATTATCCATGGAGCCTCTTAGCCCACTATATAAGTTATGGATGATTTACATAATCAATCCATACATTTAATTAGTTGTCTTTTGATCACTTAATTAACTCTAAATTAATTCTTGATCAAACTAATTAAATAATATTATTAATATATTAGAACTTATAATATATTAATAAACCATATGTGTTATTTTTCTCATTTAGTTTATCTAACTGCATGGTGCCATGCAACCTAAATGGATCATGCCGGGTCGGGTCAAGTATTTACCGGAAATAGTTATGGACTTAGACACCTTATTCAACACAATCTTCTTTATAGGATTAACCCAGGAAAGAATGAGGGTCGCATCCTTAGTAGTGTCAAATCCACGATCTCTCCATATCATTTCTTCAAACTTTTCTGCTTTCCAATCCGTTTTTCATTATTCGGTTGCGGGAGAGTCATAGGAGTGTTCGGATGACATGCTTGGCTTTATATTTTTGAAGTGGGGCAGAGATTCTTGATGAGGGGAAGAATGATGTTGATCATCTTGATGCAGAGAAGAAGGATATTGCAGTGGAGACTCATGAGATTGAAATAGGAGTGGGCGTCTTTAATTGATCCACAGTTGGAGGTATTCCATGAGGAGGAGACTAATGAAATTGATCATCTGCTGTTAAAATTGGAGGATATTGATGGCTTGGGTTCTCACTTCCACCTTTTGAGGAAGGAACATCTTGTTGCTCCTCAAACCATTGCTTAAGATCGTCTATTTTTTAGAAGGAATCGTTAAACTATGATTTAAGTACTTCACTCAGTTTCTAATTATTGGGGATAGAAGTGTTGAAAAGGAGTTTGTGTATTTCCTTTGTGAGCTTTAGAATCCCCTGGCCATGTGAACTTGTGGAAAGGGAGCGATGTAAGTTGTTGATTGTGGATTTAAGGACCGAAATTGTTGATTCATAAGCATTGTGAGTTTCCTCAACAAGCTTCTTTGACTGGACTGCTTGATCCACAATTGTAGATTGGAGTTTTGCTTTTATTGCAGATACTTCTTTGATCAGCAGTTCAACAGTTTCCATGAATTCTTTATGATCGCAGTTATGTTATTATCGAGGGCTCTTATACCCATTTCAATTTTAATATAAATCCTCTCAACAACCATTCTTTCACGTGCTTCCAATCTCTCGACACATTCGGCTAGGGATTACGGTCCAGGCAGATCATCTGACTGCGGTTAGCTAATTTTGACTGCTGCCAAGATTTGATCAACTTTGGCTTGTATGGAGAGAAATTCTTTGTGGGTTACGACCATTTTCTTTTTCTTTTTTTCTTTTGGTTTGGAGGTGGAATTCTGAGATCCACTTGAGTATTCTTCATCAAATATCATCATGAAGTACTTAGACTTAGCTAGCTGCGCAATTTACCGCATTTCCAAATCATCCAGACCAAACATTGGTCCGGAGCTGATCTTGATCATTGTGCCATCATTATTTGAACCTTGTGTTGCGGAAGTCCGGAGACGTTTAGACGAACCAATATCATGAAGATTTTGAGCGTGTTTCACTTTTGCTTCCATGCGAGACATCCAATCTTGAATTTGTAGAAGTTCATAAATAGCCTTGGCATTGCTGAAAGTGTCTGCCAAATATTTTGCATTTATTTGAATCTCTTGCTCCTTTTGCTGCTGTTGTTTTCTTTATTGATCCTAGTGAGCATGGAAGGCCATGTGGAAGGCTTCGTACTTCCTGACTTCAAACTCAGTGTTTGGTTGATATTGGGTCTAGGAGTCATCTGAAACATAGCTGTCAAATCCATGAGTTCGCACCAATGTGTCTCCCGGGTTTGTGGATCCTTGCACATTTGTGCTCACCACACCTAAACCACTCATCTGTAATGTAGGAAGAGTTGGATTTCGCAGGCTTCGTTGGTCTTCTTGACCCGTAGTCATGTAACACCATAAAATTTCAAACAAATTTTCACATTTTTAAAACCATTTAATTCACAATATTATAAGACACATGGTTTCATATATTCAAACATAAGTCAAAAATCCCAAGATCATATCATATAAATAAAACTCCGTGTGTGTATGTGTGTACTGATCATGCCGGCGCCTTCCCGTGATCCTCACTAGTACCTGAAACACATAACACAAAATATTGTCAGCACGAAGCTTAGTGAGTTCCCTAAAATACCACACATAGCATATACTAGCCACTCGAGGCTATAACTCTGTGGGCCCTTAGGCCCTAACTCTGTGGACCTTCTGGTCTTAACTCTATGAGCCTTCCGGTTCTAACGCTGATATACCCTGATATTCACCCGACATAAATCACATAGAAATAATGCAGTGCAACACATCACATATAAAGCATACAACAACTCTGTTACATAACTCTGATTACTACTCAAGGTAAAATACAATGAGAAGACTCACCTCGGATTTCTCCGTAATATCTAGCTTGCGTAACACTGATCTAGTCTTTGCCTAAATACATAAACGATCATCTCAATTAATAACGGCTCTCTAGGCTAGACTAATTCCTCACACGTCCTCTAAGAAGGCTAAATGGCCATTTTACCCTTCAAACAGTGCACAAGTCCAATTGTTAACCAAACCCTAATAGTCAACAAAAGTCAACGGTCAACCCTTTGACCAGACTCACCGAGTGCACAATTGTGACTCGGCGAGTTCATTCATGAACTCAAGTCCTCAAAATCCCCAATGACTCACCGAGTCACTTCCCCAACCTCCACGAGTCACCAACTGTGCAATTCATGGGGAAAACCTATCCAACTCGCCGAGTTTGTTCTTGGACTCGGTGAGTTCATGCCATGCTCAAACTCAAATGACCTCCTGAGGTCAGATCCGTTCCTCTAACTGATAGATCTAGCATCCTTAAGTAATATAAACACGTAAACTCTGGATCTTGATGCCCATGCAAGGACCTAACGGATCTATTTGAAGAAATGGCCTCAATATGCCACCCTAAGCTCATAACTCCCAATGACACCCATAAAGATCAAGAAGTTAAGATCTCTGGACCTCTTTGGATCCAGATCCAAAGTCTCAACACAAAAAGGGACCAATTGCTCCACAATTCATACTCTAAAGGGGCTAGGAACTCTAACTCTCAAAGATTAACACCAAAATTCAAGAAGGATCGAATATGTACCTCAATATGAAGTTCCTAGGCTGTGAAATCCACAAAATAGTACCCTCTTCAGTTCCCTCTTGCCTTGGTCACCTTCTTCTTGCAAAAACACCCACACAAAGATCAAAAATGGCCTCTTCTTCCTCACAAACGCTCTAGATCTCTTAGGGTTTCACTCAGGGGTCTGGTAGCCGCAAATGGTGGCTATAAGCCCCTTTAAATAGGTCCCAAACCCCAAGAATTAGAGCTTCATTAAATAGCGTGGACTCACCGAGTCCGATCATTAACCCAGATAGAATTCGCGATCCTACTCGGCGAGTCTAAGCGTCAACTTGCCGAGTCCCTCCAAAATATCCAAAATAAATGAATAATAATGTACCTGGAAATCCAGATGTTACAAGTCAAGTCTGGCGTCGGCTTGGTTCCGACAAGGGTTGAAGAAGTGCCCTGTAGTTGGATACGTGTATCAAGTGTTTGGGTTACTGCAAGGAGTATGGAGTGCAACTCCTCTGAATCAAATAAATGAATATGGGAATCCCTAGAGACCTTAGGGAGTTTTGAACCAATGTGATCATCTTGGGGATCTAGTCGGGTTTGTGTCTCCACTTTCAGTTGAAACAGGCACACTTTCTATGTCTAAGTAGTCAGATAGGGTTGTAACTAATAAGCCTGCGGGGGCTCCAAGGACTACCAGAGTCTTTTGAGAGACCATGATATCAGTCCGGTCATGCATATGGATAGGGCTTCAGATGGTCTTCTGCCTTTTGTGTCGAAGAGTTGGACCGGAGTCATTATCAGACTCTTCTTCTACGTTAACTGGAATGCTTTGTGTATGGGAAGAAGGAGCTTCATCCAAGGGAACAACAGTCCTGGATTTGCGTTTCTATGATGTTTCTCCCTTCTTGAGCTTACTATGGGGATCTTTTTTGGATGACACCAGTTTCTTGATTCGTTTGGATAGCGGTTGACTTGACTGCGTTTTGGTTTAAGGAACTGATGTAGAAGTAGGGGCTGATGTACTCGTTGGACCTTAGGGTTTTGTAGAGGCTAGTATGGACTGACTGGGGTGAGGCGGGGAAGAATGGTATGGGTCAACACCATCTGTAGCCTCCATGTGATCAATGACTTCTCTTATTTCAAGTCCAATAGTTTTTAGAATATGGATAGATAGTCTCCTGAGAGGTCCAACGATTGATTAATCTTCTAAGAGAGTGTACCTTTTCAGATCGCGGGTGACGAAGAGATTGATGTCCAGAAGTAGCGAAATGTAAGCTCAGTTGGATCTTGTCTTGGGTTCTCCATGGGAACATATTGTAGAAAGTTATCCTATAGTATTTGGCTGTGGTTGACAGTATTGTCCGTGAAGATGCTCCACACGATTTCCAACAATTTCAGACCTATATTATCCATGCCTCTGGTTCGGCCAGAGAGACTGTGGATGAAAAAGTGGGAAATGAATTGCAAAATAGTAGGCAGTTGGTTCTTCTTCAATCGCCAATCCCTTTAAGATTCTTTTGATAACCCATATGGTACACGGTGGAGGTAATGTCCTTTGCTTTAGTCATAATGACTAAAGAATGACTAAAGAATCATCGATGAAATTCATATGATCTTATTGAGGGTTTGAGTCTGGGTGATATGCTGAGAATGTACATTTGAACAAAATGGAAAGAGGAACCATGTTTGTGAAGGATATGAATGTGCCAAATAATGGATGGGAGGACAGAGACTTGATCATCAGTAGAATTGATTCATTGTATGAAGGATGATCTTCAAAAATAGCCCTAAAATTTGCTTGAGGCTATAGTCGGTGATTGATTTCTTATGGTTGATTCAGAACTAGTTGGTTGCACTGACCCAGATGCTTTTGATTTGTTTTTTGAGATACCATATTTCACCATTTTGAAAAAGTTTGAAGAACTTGTAGAAAACTTGAATGCAAGAAGACGAAGAAGATGAAGATCGTCTAAGGGTTCAGAAAGCATAAAACTTTCCTGGGAGGGAAAACATGTTTATATAGTTCTGGATTTCAAATGATTATTGGATTTACCGTATCTATAGTTGTTAATGGTAAAATACTTGGGTTTAGCCATTATCAACCACAAATAAAAATACATTATGAAGAAATATTTATTGTTTTTCGAAAATGGGGCATTTTGTGAAATGCCAGAACCATTATCACACGTTTAGGGAATGTGTGGTGAGGGGCGTTAATCCATTGAATAAAGGTAGAATTTGCAATGGATTAGACATCTTGGGGGGAAAAGAGATTTGACAGTTTAAGGAAAAGATTTCTTAAAAGATTTCTTTTATAGGAAAAGATTTATTTTTCATTTAACCTAAAGTATGTCTGACACAAAAAGCGCTTTTGAAAAGAACCGAAACGTTTTATGCTACAAAAAGAATGTTTGAATTGAATATTTAATAAAGAATTTTTATTTAATGAAAATCATTAAATATCACACAATGTTCTGGGAATTTATGAAGTTATCATTTAATGTGACTGCGGGTAAACTCGCCATTGCGAATGCATTCTTCATTGTGGTAGAAGCTTGTGAGATGAGACTGCAGTTGTGACATGGATGATTGCGGTAGCTTGAACTGAAAACACTTGATCAAATGGTTAGAAATAAAGGAATTAGGGAACTAAAGAATATATGGATCATATGTAATTGCATTATACCAGATATACCATATGAACATATGATTGATATATTTTTCTAGAACCATAGTGAAGATAATGCTTCAAGAGTTTTTTTTTTAAATGAAAAGAAGCATATTCTTCATACTATGAATGCTGTAGCTATCAATTCAAAAAGAATTGTGGGTCTAGATTCATCATCCCTAACATTTCTAGAAAATTGTTCAGTTTTGTTGCATCGAGTTCCTTTGTGAACACATCAACAATCTCTTCATGTGTTAGAATAAAGATTAGTCCAATGTTACCTTTGAGAATGTGGTCCTTGATGAAATGGTACCGAAGTTCAATGTGCTTCGCCTTCGAGTGGTGGATAGGATTGTGAGAAATCGCTATAGCACTCTCTGAGTCACAATAAATTGGTATCCGCAACATCTTGTATCCGTAGTCTGTCAGTTGGGTTTTCATCCATAAGACGTTAGAAAAAGAGCTAGTTGCGGCCACATACTCGACTTCTGCGGTAGACAAAGAAACACAATTTTGTTTCCGTGAAGACCAGCTAACCAGTCTTCTTCCAGTAAATTGACAGCAACCGGAAGTACTTTTTCTATCCAATCTGCATCCTGTGTGATCTGTTGGGTTATGAGCATTCTAACACTCCTAAGTGTACATGTAACCCTAAATACCTTGGATCTATGTTTTCTCTATTATACATGCAAATATGAACATCCAAGGTATTATCCTAATCTAGCATACAAAATAATGGATATAACAAGATAGAATACATACCTCTTTGATAGTGCTTGTCTTCATGAAGCTTGAGTGCCTAGTGCCCCAAGTGTGACACCTCAAATGGTTCACACAACACCATAAGCACTTGGAATAACTTAGAGAGAAATTAGAACACTTCATGAAATCGTCTAGCCCTCATACACACACATATTGTCGATTTCTTTAGCCATGGGTTTCTTTTATATGGTGGCTATTAGGGTTACACCATGTAACTCATGACTTTACCCATTCCTTATGGTCCATGGATTTTAACCTCCATGGAGTATCCATGGGTCACCCCATGGACTTAGTCCAACATAAGGAATCTTGGATCACAAGCCCACATATATAAGAATGAATGATTTACACAATCAACCCATATATTTAATTAGTCTCCTTTTGATCACTTAATTAATTCCAAATTAATTCTTGATCAATACTAATTAAATAACCTTATTAATATATTAGAACTTATAATATATAAACAAACCTTAAGTGTTATTTCTCTCATTTTAGTCTATCCAAGTGCATGATGCCATGCAACCCAAATGGACCATGCCGGGTCGGGTCAAGTCTTACCAATTATAGTTATGGACTTAGACATTAATCCAACAGTCTCCCACTTGGATAAGTCTAAAACTATTATTGCGTATGACTTCAGGAACCAACTGGCAATCGTAGCTCTCAAAAGCTTTTGTCGAACTCTGACCTTGTAGATGAACTCTGATCTTGTCAATGACTTGTCCCTTAGATACGGGATCATATATTCCTCCATTCTAGATATCATATGGACTGAGACATGGATTATAATCATTCTCTCTATCCATTAGTTGTTTCCCGATTTCCGATTTATGACGACTGACTAATTGAACAAATCAAATCAGTCCTGGCCCGGCCGAGCACTTCCATTTGTCATCATCAAATCATCGAGGGGCCCACAGATATCGCTTTTATCCCGAAGGTAAAAGGAATGGATAAACTTCGACTCATATGGCTTGTTCTACTACTTATTGAATCATACACAAAGACGCGTTTTATAACATCGAGTTACCAATGCGTTTCGTGTAATCAATGTACTATCAACTCATAATAACAACTCATATCTCTAGGTTTGAAGAATATAAGATATTATCGTCTCATGATCACTCGTGATAAAATCCATGAAGTGATTCCAATGAGCGCGGGTTGAATCCAATACTCAGAACTTATGAGCACTCATGAGTGTTGTAGCCCTTTGTCCTACAACTTAGACCTCTACAAGCCAACCCATGACAGTCTTAATTCATATCTACTTCCAACATATGACCGACTGTGGATGGTTTGAATAACTTAGTCATTCCGGAAGAATAACCTAGTTTATTCGGGAAGTCAAAACATGCAAAGTGAAACACAATAATAATTGAATCCAATATGGTCTCAGAACTTATGAATATAAATAAAACACTTTTTATTTATCACCATATGATTACACATTATTTATTGTATACTGTTTCAGCTATCAACTTTTATTCTTGAATTTAAAACAATAGTTATCCCATGCTCCAAGCATGTACACTATGTTTTCTAAACACTAGTCATGCCATACACCAAGTGTGCATAATATGTTTGTCTATGATCTTTATTTTGTGAATTAGATCAACTGAACATAACTTCAATGATTCTCTTTTCACACTCCCAAATCCTTACTGCAAATGCAAGAATTCCAAATTCATGTCATTTACTGAAATCTGTTAGATTCTAAACTTATATGCATTGATCCTCTTGTAACGATTATGCACAAATTCACAAAGACTTGGCAACAATCATTACAGAGTATTCCAAAGGAGATCAGCTCCTTAGAAACATCCTTCTTGCATTAAGTTTCCTTAATCTTACACAGATTGAAAATTCTAACTTTGAAACATTTCCAGATTCCATTTCGACTATCACTTCTGAAAAAGAGTTGCCTCCTTACAGATTATGTCAATATGGTCCTTCCAGAATTATCACTATACTTCCAACTGTCCTTGAGCAACCAATCTTTGGTAAACCTTAGATTGTCCTCGACAATTGTTTAATCCTTTTTAGTCATATCCAGTTCTAAACCTTTTCCATTCTTAACGCCCCAGGCATTTGGAAAATTTTAGAAAGGATGAATATAGCACATGTAATCGGTCCTATATCTGAAGCATATGGGACACGATTCATGATGTCTCACATAAAGACTAAACCAGTCTTTTGCTATAACATTTCCATTTCTATTTGCCAAGTTCTCATAATTCATATTATGAAAAGGGATGCCGTAATCATAATCGAATTTTAGAACGCAAATAATGGACCCATATACAAAATTTCATTATGTTGAGCCATTCCAACATGGAATTCATATATATCCTTGACTAAATGATTAAAACCTCACGATCTAAGCTTATATATTTGAGATGAAGTATAATTTCCTCTCACTTAATTATAGCAAAACAACTTTTTCCCAATTGAAACCTTTTGTTTTCTATAATTAACATTGCTAGCTTGCAATACTTATCATAATTATCATGCTCCCACTAACATGATGATTATTAGCATAACACTTATGCTCCCACTAGCTTTGACATGTACTCAGAAAGCTCGACTTCTAGATATCAATACTTTATTGACTTTCTGACCAAAGTTCAGATTTCTGATACTAGATTGTTTTGATAAGACTTTATCAAAAAACATACACCTTCCCTTAGATAGCACATTTGTGTGTCTAAATAATTATGAAGAGGGATGCCGTAATCATAATGGTTAGATCTTTTTGCCACTTCTCACAAGTCCAAGTTAGTGTGCCGGTCAACCACACACGCTCCACTAACGACTTTGAGAATGCAAATATCCCAATTGCTATCTAGCTAAAATCTACTTAGTGGAAGTGTTTCCTCACCATCATTTTCATGAATCAGAGAGAAACCTTATGACACTTAGATTTATTGGTGTATGAGTTCCTACCCATATGAATTTGTCAAAACCATAATCACAAGACAAGGATAATGACAAATCCAAAACCATATGGATTGAACTCAATCTTAATTTCTTGCCACCTAGCAGCTCAAGGGCCTACCATTGCTTCCAAGTTGTTGTGCAACACATTGAGAACTCTAAGAACTCATATGCAAAGCCAACTTTAACTAGAATGGGCACAGAATATGTCAACACGATAGGTTATAAACCTCAAGTCGTGTGCTACTGAAGAACTTCAGGTTTCATTCTTGATTAGTTCTTGAGAATTTCAAGACCTTTAAGACTCCCACTGTCCTCTTGATCTATAAGACTCCCTTGTCAAACATTCAAGAGATAGTGTGGATTCTAATCAAGACAAACACTTCACATAATTGGCCTAAGTTGATCTTTGTTTTTATCCAAAACATCACAGCTTACCAATTTCAAATGTACAAGAGTAGAAAACTTTTACTCTTACATTTGTCAAGTGTTTTAAACCTTCTTTAAGACATGTCACTCAAATTACAATCTTGGAGTATGACTCTAAGACTTGTATTGAAACGAAGTATGACTCATCTTCTTGATTTAACCATTTGAACAATTCAAGATCCCTTCTTCTTAGTCATAAGAATGCACTAAGACTTCCTTAGAGAACTAATTTTGATATGGTTTCTTAATCATTAAGATGATCACAAAACTGATACTAAAGTACTCTCCCATCTTTTCAGATTTGAGAAACTTTTATCCTTCTGCCTAGTTTGATTCTTCTTATCCGCTCTGCTATGCATTGGAACCTTTTCCAATGTCTCAGAGTTACACTTAAGCTTGTAAGTATAATCATATTTACTGAACTCTAGTAAAATATGACGAATAGCCTTATATCTTTTGTGGTGGACTTAATCAGTGCACATGACTATGTACTCGATCCCTTAGTCCATTACTTGACTCACACATCCATGTGAATAAGTAATTAGTCTTAATTTTCTAATACTTGAAAGTTCTCATTCATCATGCTATACAACTTGCATGATTCCAAGTTCCGGTCCAATTGAGACTTGGGTGATGAGAATCTTTCCTTATTTGGTAAATTTAGACATTACCACAAATGAAAGAATCAATTTCATATTTCCACTCTTGCTATTAATGGAATCATATCAGCAACAATTTTTCCTCAAATGCCATTGTAAGGATATTTAAAATAAAATCAAAAATTTCTTTTATTTTAAAACTATGCGGAAAAACTTATCCTTACAACCCATATGAAAACTTGTTGTTATCTATTCCTAAGCAATATCTCATAACTCCTAAGAATTAGCTCAAGAATCCGATCTTCAAACTACGCGATAGAAATCCATCTATGCGATCAGATTCAACATATTCTTTCTTTAAGTTCCTTTAATTTTCTATGATTCTTAAAACATTTCCATGTGACCCAGTCACATCATGTATCAAAAATCTCAGAATAGAAACTTAGCAGAGTTAGATTAGTGGACTTTTACCTGAAGTAGAGTCAATCCTATTGACTTTAACATCCTTAGGTAAATTAGACAGTTTCGCAACTAATGACCCTTACTTTGGCAATATAAACATATGGACCCTTTGATAATTGTACACGGGACTATTACAGACTTAGCTTTTCTCTTTACCATTTGTTCAACCGAGTTGACTATGGCCGATCCCTTTCCATTGGGAAGAGAATGCTTTTTCTGTATTTCCTGTGTCACATTGTCAATGTCCATCAAGTTTTGAGGAAGTTGATCTTAACAAATAAATAAGATCATTAAGGGTCTTGTCATAGTCTGTTTCATAGGTGTTCCAAAAGAACTCACTATGTGACTTAGAAAGTAGTTGAGCCACTAACTTTCTCAAGACTTTGACACCCAACTCTCCCGGCTTGTCAATATGTGACTACATCTCCAAGATGTGATCACACCTAGACCTTGCCTTGCCATTAGGGCTTGAGTGATCTTAAACTTTTCCAGAACTTGTGTGTTAGGGAGAATAATTGGAGGAGGAGAAAGAAGTATGATATCCATGGGACATCATCTTCATTAGGAATGCTTGTTTCAAGAGATTTGGGAAGATCATAAATGTCTAAACCAGACATCTTTTGGGAGATATTCAAGATAGTTGATCTAAAGTCCTTAATATGACACCCAATATGAAATATTAAGGCTAGGACCCAACAAACTATTTTATAACTTAGAAGAGGTATGCCGTAATCCAAGCTATAAAACAATTTGAAGGTAGGTGAATGACGATTCACCAATTTCCACCAAGGTAAACGAAATGTATTATTAGGTTTTAATTGGATTTGAAACTCCTAGATCTTTTGAGATTCATTGAACTGTTCAATGGCATGTTTCAATCTCGAGTGTGCCCTTCAGGTTTTGTGACTGGGATGCCGAGGATCACAAAATAAGGTGTGAAGTAACCATGCAAATTACTGGGTACCCTTAAGTGTTTACCCCTCAATCGATGTGCCGGTTAACCACACACGCTCCATCGATACTATGATAAACATTAAGTTACCCTTTGCCTACCTTGTTAAATACGAGTTAGTGTGCCGGTTAACCACACACGCTCCACTAACCGACTTAAACAAAGTGCAAAGTGTAATTTCATGGATTAGCACCTTATTCACATTTTCCTAAGTAACTAAGATTGGGAATTAATAAGAGTTTAGTTACTTAGTATTTATCATTAATACTTTTAATGAAGGGAGAATTATAGTCATGTCAAACCCGTTCGGCTAACGACCCTCCACCAGTCAAGCAAGCGGTGGGTGAGAGTGGACACCCATTAAGTTGCCATTTTATAGGCAACAACCTTATACCCACCTTATAGACCGGCTTCGTGAATGAGGCGTACTAACGGTAAGACTGACTTTACTCTTATACATATATATATTATTAACTTATAATATTATAAAGTATAAGGGTTGAATTTTAACTTTTAAAATTCTAAGGGCTAACTAGGAATTAAAGTATTCATAAGTGAAAACTTTACAAATTCCAAAACTTGAGGGCAAGTTTTGAAACTATTCAAAACTAATTAATTCCATAACTTATGTATTTAAAGTAGTTTTAATCCAAAAACTCTTCAAGTTCCATAACTTGTGGACAAATTATGGAAGACTTTAAACTAATAAAGAATTAACTTTTCCTTTATTTTATAACTTATGGAATTAATTATGGTTACATATTTTTATTTATTTATTTATTAATGAAGTGACTCTTGAACCTCCATAACTTAAGGACAAGACTCTTCATCTTTTGTAACCATTGCCAACTTTTATGAGTTTTTATGAAACTTAAATGTGACTTTTCATATAACTTGAGGACAAGTTACAAAAACACATTTTAGAATCAACTCTTAGATTAATTTGGATTGAAAACAACTTTTTCACTCAACTTTTCTATTAATCTAAGCAACTCATAAGAACAAGATAATTCAAATCAAACTTTTTCATGTAATTAGTCTAACCTTTAAACTAATACAAAACATGAATCTATTGACAATTATCTTTGAAAATGGATTAGCATGAACATTACCACATTAAAAAACAAGTTTATAAGTTCAAAACAACTTAGGGTAATGTTCCTAGTCCATTAAAAACCTCGAAGATATGCTGTCTGGGGTCCAACTTGTCGAGTGCATGAACTCAACTCGGCGAGTTGGATGCATTTTGCATTGGACTCGTCGAGTCCCTTCATGGACTCGGCGAGTCAGCTGGGCTGACAGCATCAAAACTCGATTTTTCAGCTTCTATTGCAGGTATAACAAGAAAACAAGCCTAGGCTCTGATACCACTGTTGGGTTATGAGCATTCTAACACTCCTAAGTGTACATGAAACCCTAAATACCTTGGATCTATGTTTTCTCTATTATACATGCAAATATGAACATCCAAGGTATTATCCTAATCTAGCATACAAAATAATGGATATAACAAGATAGAATACATACCTCTTTGATAGTGCTTGTATTCATGAAGCTTGAGTGCCTAGTGCCCCAAGTGTTACACCTCAAATGGTTCACACAACACCATAAGCACTTGGAATAACTTAGAGAGAAATTAGAACACTTCATGAAATCGTCTAGCCCTCATACACACACATAGTGTCGATTTCTTTAGCCATGGGTTTCTTTTATATGGTGGCTATTAGGGTTACACCATGTAACTCATGACTTTACCCATTCCTTATGGTCCATGGATTTTAACCTCCATGGAGTATCCATGGGTCACCCCATGGACTTAGTCCAACATAAGGAATCTTGGATCACAAGCCCACATATATAAGAATGAATGATTTACACAATCAACCCATATATTTAATTAGTCTCCTTTTGATCACTTAATTAATTCCAAATTAATTCTTGATCAATACTAATTAAATAACCTTATTAATATATTAGAACTTATAATATATAAACAAACCTTAAGTGTTAATTCTCTCATTTTAGTCTATCCAAGTGCATGATGCCATGCAACCCAAATGGACCATGCCGGGTCGGGTCAAGTCTTACCAATTATAGTTATGGACTTAGACATTAATCCAACATGATCCGCATCTGTGAAGGCTTGAGGTTGAAGTCGTTCCCTACGGGATACTAGAGGCCAAGAGTTTTTCTTCCTTTCAAGTATCTGAAGATATTCTTGACAGTGGTCAAGTGTGATACTTTGGGATCGGTTTGGTACATGGCACATAGTCATGTTGCAAAGACAATATCCAGTCTGCTTGCAGTGAGGTAGATCAAAGAACCAATCATTCCTCTATAAGTTTTGTGGTCTACTCATTCTCCGGAAGGATCAATAGAAATCTTATATCCGAAGACCATAGGAACCTTGGCTGAGGAATAATTGTCCATTCGGTATTTCTTCAACAGTTTAGAGGTATACTTGTCACAATTAGAATTTTTAGCTAGGAAGTTCTATTGTCAGGTAAACATCATCTGTTTTAAGGCATGTACTCTAAGTGACCATCATGCTCTATGCTCAATCAAAACCATCTATTTGAATCCAAACTCACAATTTAAGTTCAAAACCATATGTAAAACATGTCATATAGATTGAAAACCTTGAAATCCCGGTCCAAGTAATTATGGACTAGGAACCTCTTATTGGGTCAATAAACCTTAAACTTGACTATTTTGGGCCTAGGAACCTAATTGGGCTCTAATTAGACCCACATTCATGAAACTTTAGCATTTTGGGCCATGTGGGCCTAGAATAATCCATCTTACTTCTAATGGGCCATGATGGGCCATAACTAGTTTCATTAGCCCTAATGGGTCGTAAACTTCATTATTGGGCTTCAATTGGGCCATGAACCAATGAGAGACCAATGGTATGAAAACTTGCATAATTGGCCCTTATATTTTTAAGAGTATTCAACTTGTGGCCCAACATATCTCTTATCCCCTCGCCTCACCCTATTCTTGGTTTTAGAAAAAAAAGGAGAAAAGATGGGAAAATCCTAATGAAGACAACTCATTATGTACTAGAGGTCTTCCATGTTGATTATCTCACATATTTCCATAATTAAGCATCTTAAACCATGTGGTAATAAACAAGTAGGTCTTTCTCTCTCTCTCTCTCTCTCTCTCTCTCTCTCTCTCTCTCTCTCTTCTTATCTACTTCTTAGCCAAAGCCAAATCCCCCACCACTATTCTCACTTGAATCTACTCCAAACATTTCTCCCTCTAGCACATGAGAAATCCTTTATCCATTCCTTTAAATTCGTGAGATTGGTGTGAGTTAGATTAAGAAGATCTTTCAAGATCATCATTTTTGGTAAGCTACTCTTTAAGTTGATGATTAACTTCATTTTTTGTGTTAATACTTCACTCGTTAACACACCACTTCGTGATCCATGCCCTTAGATGTATCTTAAGTTCGAAAATCTCCTCAAGAACACATCTAGGGCCGAGATCTCATCCATTCTTCATCAAAAACCGAAAACATCAAAGCCAGGTGAGTTCATACCCCTTATTTTTTATTTATACTTTGTTTTGGGGGAGAATACAAGTTTGGTGTAGATCTATGTGTAAATGCATTACTATGTGTGTTTTCATGAATTATTTGGTGATTATGTGTTGTTTACTTCACAAATCTAAAAATATGTTAAGAATATGAAGTTTATCACTTGGATCTTCATAAAAACCTTGAGCAAAATATATGTGATCACATATAATACATGTAAACTTGTATATCTGGTATTTATACACATAAAATAGGAAAAACAAGTATTGTGGACAAACATGGATAACTTAAACTAAAAAATCATCCTATGACAGAAAATTTATGGTCCAATCTCGAACTGTTTTAACCACCTTAATGGTAATATTTTCAAAAATATTGTACATGCAAAAAGTTCAGGTTTATACCTTTAAAATGACTACACTCACATTTTCATACGACATTTCTACAATTTTTGGCGAATTATACAAAACTTCCTATCATATATGAAATAATCTAGGACCAGCCTATGAAGTTGAGCAATTTCACACTGGTTTGAGGTCATTAAAAATTATGAGAAAAATTCAGTACAAATTAGAAAAAGTTTCCAAACTTCCAGAGTTCATGGATCCAAATTTCGACTTACGATTATTTTTCTACAAATTTTCCAACAAATGGGTCAGAAAAGTCAAAAATCAGAAAAATGTGTATTTTCACAAAAACCAAGCCAAAAATGATATTTTTGACAAAAATGGTTTAAAATGTTATTTTACGAAAAACTAGCCATAAATACAAGTTTTAAACAGAATAGGGACGAAGGTGTTATTTTTATTACGATTGGGCCTTAATTGTAAATTTTTGGCTTTTTGGCCAAGAATGTCATTTTTTACAAAAAGTGGGCTTCTTATTCTATTTTGGTAAATAATTTGACCAAAACTAGCAAAGATAACGACAAATTGGCTAATTAGGGAAAAATTTCATGTTTATTGGGCCTTAGTGACTCATTGATAAATTTGATAGGTACTGAATACTATTCATATGTTTATTGGGCCTTATTGACCCATTAACATGTGCGACGGACCTTGGATACTCTTTGCATGCAATTTGGGCATGAAATACCTTACATGTGAAATGGGCCTTAGTTGTCCTTTTACATATATTTTGGGCCCATTTTATGTGATCTCATTCCTATCGGGCCTTGAAATGACATAGATGTTTAGTGACGCCTTAGTGGTTCACCTACATGGGCCATTTGGCCTTGAATGAGTTTTATATCTTTATCTTCACGTAAATGCGATTAAGAATCTAGTGAGACTTGTCGGTTGACACCTATTGAGTGTACGATCGTAGCCTATAGTTATAACCAGAGTCTCTTGGAGGGAGGGCGTGAGTTTGTGTATAGATCTATGCGGGGGTGATGCCCCATAGCTGAGTTGTTCGCTACAGTTAGACTAGTCTAGTCTAGGGTGACAAACCATACCTTAAACAAGTTAGCAACTTTCAGACGTCAAGACAGGCGAAATTGTCATCATCAAGTATGTTTATAACGACTCACTTATAGGAATTAACATTATAAATTTACGGGAGATCACTCCTTTGTTTTCTTCTTTGGATTACTCAGGAACATACTCGTACTGGTAGTCAACCTCAGAGGTAGCTCTGGAAACATTCTCTTTTACATATAACATAGGGTTGTTTAGGGCCATTCTCTTTACATTCTCTATACATTCCTACAACATCTTTATACATTCTAATAAACAATAACACACATGCATTAATACAAGATCTGACGCAAACATACTAAAATGTTTTTAAGAAAATATAGAAATTTATGGTGGTTTCAAATTTGTAAAAATCATTTTCACAAACATGCTTATGAACTCACCAACATTTTTATGTTGACCTTTTTAAATTAACTTGTATCCTCAGGAAACCATTGAAGCAGGTTGAGTGCAAGAAACTAATGGATATTTTGTTTATATTTGGTTTTATCATACGCTGACTATTTTGGCATGTAATATTCTAATACAATACTCGATGTAATCAATGAATGTTGTTATATTACATGTGTGATGATGATGGTTTTATGTTTCAATTATATACTATGTGATGATACTATAACAATGGAGTCACGCTTAAGCCCCCAGACTTTTCCGCCGTCTGGTTCGGGGGTGTGACAATACTTTTACTGATGAATGAATATCCCTTGAGGGACTTGTTTCACTTGTAGTTTTAGAAAGAAGTTAATCTCTTTATTCATGCTTATTAGGTACTTGTTGGTCATGAGCTTTGCAAATTCATCAACCATACCCTGATCTGTTGACCCAAATATGATATCATCCACATAGATTTGGACAAGCATAAGGTGATTACCATTTCCCTTTCTAAATAATGTGGGATCAATCACACCTCTTTTAGATCCAGACATGACAAGAAACTCAGAAAGAGTTCACACCAAGCCCTCGGTGCTTGGTTAAGACCATAAACTGCTTTCCCAAGCTTGAAACAATAATATGGGAAATCTTGACTTTCGAAGCCTGGAGGTTGTAGTTAGCAAACCTCTTCTTTCAATTCACCATTCAGGAAGGAACTTTTTACACCCATTTGATGTAATTTGATATTTTTGTGTGTCATAAACGCTAAGAAGATACCTATTGCTTCCATCCTGACTACAGGTACGTACGTTTCATCATAGTCAATACCTTCTAGTTGATTATACACCTTAGCAACTAATCTTGTTTGTTTCATACGAACGCACCAGATTCATCAAGTTTATTTTTGTACACCCATCTTGTTCTAACAATCATGTGACCTTTTGGCATCGGAACGAGTTACCACACTTTGTTTATTTTAAACTCTGCTAATTCTTCTTTCATGGCGATGATCTAGTCGTGCTCTAGAAGAGCTTCCTTGATGGATCGAGGCTCGACTGCAGATATAAAGGTTGGATAGTGACAGTGGTCTGCTAGATCAGTAGAAGATCTAGTTTGTACGACTACAAATAGGTTTCTGATGGTTTGACCCGGTAGGTGTTCTTTCGTTTAAAAATGTAGACGTGGTAGTTGATGATCAACAGCTGTGGTGGAAGGAATGACAACAATGTCAGATGATTATGCGGTTGGAGAAGGTAGTTACCCCTCGACTTGTAGGCTGCCTATAAACTTGTATTGGAGTTGGAATGTAGAATTAAGAACAATAATTGAATGAGGCTCCCTCTGGATTGCGGATGGGAGATCCTATCAAAACAAAGATGGTTCCCCCTGGATTAAACAGTAAGTGATAACCCTCGGATCAGTTCTTGTGTCTATATTTTCTTCTTCTTCATCGGAGTCTAAGGAATCATTTGATGGAGTTGAGACTCTACGGGTGGATATCGGAGCTGCGTCTTCAAGCACTGGAACCTCAATTGTTGTCGTTTTAACCGAAGTTGCGCTTTCCACCTTAACCGGCGAGGTGGAGGTTTCGTGTGACAAATCTTCAGACATTGATGAACCAGATACTTTTGCGTGTTGTTGTTGAGCTTCTGGTGACACAAGAACTTCAGACAGTTGATCAGTCTCTACGGGGTAAAATAGGTCGTCATAGTCAAATTGAACTATGTTAAGAGGACCTAAAGAGGCTGGTATATCACTTTCTGGGATAGCTTTTGTTTCACTCGATGGAGCAGTGTTGCGGACATAATAACATCGAAGCGTTCGACTATTAGTCTCGTGCATCTCATGAGAACCCCGTAGGCTACCTTATTTGTTGAGTAGCCATGAAAAATGCCTTCATCTGACTTCGGTGTAAATTTGTTAAGGTGATCCTTGTTGTTGGTCACAAAACATCTACAACCAAATATGTGAAAGAATCGGACATCCTGTTTTCGATTGTTGTGGCCCTCATAAGGAATTTTGTTGTGACGCTGGCAACCAAAGCTTCGGTTTTGGGCAAAGCATGATGTCACAACTGCTTCAGCCCAGAAGTATAGAGGATGGTTTGCAAAGCTTAACATGGATCTGTATTGTTCTACTAGAGTACGATTTCTTCGCTCTACATCTCTATTTTGCTGCGATGTGTAAGGAGCAAAGAATTTGTGACTAATACCTTTGGAGACCAAGAAACTATTCAAGAGATGATTAGTGAACTCGGTTCCATTGTCACTATGGATTCTGCGAACTGGTAGCTTGGTTTGGAGTTTAATTGATTTTATGAAGTCTATCAGGACCCATGATTTTTCGGATTTGAGTCTTAGGAAGAAGACCGATGTGAAGCGAGTAAAGTCATTAAGTGTAACCAGTATGTGCTTCTTGTGATGGAGACTGGTTATGAAAGTTGGACTGCAAAGATCAATATGCAATAGCTCTAGGGGTTCAGAAATTGATGAATCAATAACTAGTGGATGACTTCCATTTGATTGTTTCCACACATACAAGCAGGGCAGAGTGTATCATTATTTTACTTCATAATTGGAAGACCTCAGACGAGTTCTTTTGTGACAAGGTTGTTGATATACCAGAAGTTTAGATGAGCTAGTTTGCGATGCCATACCTAGCTACCTTCGGATACTACTTTGGACAGAAAGCATAACTGCGGTTTCCCAATGATCAATAAGACATCCAAAGGGTACATGGTCCCATCAGACTTGGATATGATCAAATAGGTGCTTCTATCGCTTTTCATGATGTAGCAGTATTCATTATCAAACTCAATCTGATGGCTTGGTTTGCATAGTTGGCCTACATTGATGAGATTATGCTTGAGGCCTTCTATGTAAGCAACCATTTGTATTGAGAAGTTCCCTGTTGTTGATAGACTGTAACCTCGGATGATACTATTTGCGTTGTTACCAAAAGTGACATGTCCTTCATTATACATAGGCATGAAATCCCGAAGGTACTCTAACCTTCTGGTGATGTCCAAGAAGCAGGCACTATCGATCAGCCACTCCTCTTCTTGTTCCTCCTTACACAATAACTACAAAAATTAATGGGTTAGTTTGGGCACCCAAACGAGTTTGGAGCCCGGGGACAAACCATAACTTTTCTGACTAGCTACATGAATACATGGTTCATGGATAGGTTTCATCTAATTCTTGAGACCTAGACCTGGGTATTTTTGAACTTTTGGAGTGTTGCGAGATTTTTGAAAAATACGAGGTTTTGCAGGACTATGATGTTGGAGTTGATATGGCCATTTCTGATGATAAAATCCAAATGTAAGATTTTTCTCATTTAGCCAGACACTATACCTGGTTGGCGGTCCAGAGGGTGTGGTATGAGGATTGTGACCAGTTCGAGAGTGAGGTGTGAATGATTTCCCCAATTGGATTTGAAAATGTTTACGCATTTGATTTCCTCCAAGGTTTAGTCCTTTTGATGAACTAACATGTCTTAAAAGGTGTAGGAGCTGGCAAAATTGCTTTCCATATTGGATCATCCAAGGAATAGTTTTGAAAATTATATCTTTGAAAATATTTGACTTTCTTTTGGGATTTGTCAGAAGAGTTAGAAAAAGTTTTTATTATAGAATCCCTTTTGTCTGAAACCTTGACTGGTAGTGCCTTTTTAAAACGATTAGAGGAAACATATTTTTCAAGACATTTTTATTTTAAAACATTGGTTTGTTTGAGGGTTTTATTTTTGAAATCATTTTCCCGCTTTTTACCACAGGATCTAAAATCCTCTTTGAAATCTTGTTTTGCTTGAGTTTTTGGAGAACCGCAGCCAGAAGTGTTCAACTGCGGTGTCTTGGAAAGCTTTGATTTTTTTGAAAACTTGGAATTGAGTCATCTGAACTAGAAGATTCATGATTCTGAGAGCATTGATCATATTCGAAATTTTCTATGGGTAACTGTTGGGGTACAAAGTTATTCATGATTGACTTTGTAAATGTTTGACTTTTGTAAAACCCACTTGCATGTGGTGCATTAGCCTTATGACTAATGAGTATTTGAGAGTGAGAGAGAGAGACATGTAAACACATCTATATAAGGTGGGTTCATACCACTTCTAGACTAGATCCCGTTTTGTACTCATTTACTATGATCGAATATATCTTTTAGCACCAAAATCACCATGTTCAATTCTGCAAACTTTAATTCCGCATGCAAAACCATGTTCTATAATCACTACAATTGGTATTAGAGCGGGTCTTCAGGATCAAGGTGATTTTTGAAGAATGATTCTCGGTTTGGAAAACTTTTGTCTCAATTTGAGCAATTTCGGTGAGTCTCTCTCTATGATCTGTCTTAATCTCATTGAATCGTGCATTGCGTTTTTGATTTGTGATCATTTGACTCTTCGGATCAAATTTTTCTTGAAAAACCCATTTCTTGTGATCCAATAATTTTTTTATTGATAAGTCTGACCTAATCATATTCTTTTGTTCGATTCGATTTTAAAAATGCATTTATTCATTTGAATCGACATTTTACCCAAAATCATATTAGATTCATGATTGTTTGAAAAACCCAAACTCATCGAGATTCAATTTCGAAAGTTAGTCCACAATTCGATTCGAAGTCTCAATATTACTGTTCAATAATTGATCCATTGTTATCAAGCCCAAATTTCGATCCATTATCTTGAAAGAATAAGTCCAATTGAATCCGTTTTAAATGATTAAATCCCATTAATTCATAACAATCCAGTCGAAGTATGTTGATGTTCGTCATCCAACTTGTACACAGGCATTATTTGTTGTATAATTGTATCATACGACTGTTCTTGAATTCTTGTTCTCATTTTTTCGTGTCTTCTAAATCATTTGTGGGTGATTGATAATCTGAAAATGAGATTCGATTTTATATAATTGATATATGATAAAATTAATTTTATTCATATCTAGTCTTAGAAATCGGAAATTGAGTTTTAGATCTTATAAATCTTAATCTAGAACTTTGAAATTTTCGTGAAGAACATGTGAAGAACAGATGGTTTATCATGTTTTTCGATCCAAAAATTGGTATTTGACTCATCGATTTGGTGTTTGAATTCGAAATGTCAATCTCAGAAAAAGTCAAACTCAAATTTTCAAGGGTGATTCGATGAATTGGATGTTAAAATTGTTTGATACAAGTTGAATATTGGCTGTGAATGTCAAAATCTTAATTGATTTGGGATTCAAGTTCAAAAACCTATTGGGTAATGTTCTTGATGTCGAGTAGTATTAGAATGAAGAAACGTACTGGGTCTCAGTCATTGTAGTGGATGTTTCGAGTGTTGTGTGTTGGCAAATGACGAACAGAAAGAGGTTAATTTCAATGGTGGTTGATTCGAAATTGACTCTTGATTTTGGTCACAGTGATTGTCGATGGTTTGGCATCTGTGATTTTAAATGAACGATTGAATGGTTTTACAATCGAATGGGTCTATCAATGATCAATGGTTAATAGCGTCTAAAACGAAGATTTTGATTTAAAAGCTTTTGGGAATAGTCGAATTTCATGAATTGATTGTTGATGTGAAGAAAAAGCGAGGTCTGGAATTTCGAAAGTTTGTGTGTTGATGTTCGTTTTGGTGATGGTTAAAGTTGAATGATTTATTGTCAACTGGGATGGTTTGGAAATCAATTTTGGATTCAATCAAAAAGCGAAGGCTTGGAGGTGAGATTTTGGTTTTGAAGAGTCGATGATTTTATTGATTGGGTTTAAAACAAGAATCGTTGATCTTGAGAATTTCGAATGATTGATCGATGCTTGATAACGAATCTGTGACTTTAAGAACGAAGGCTAGTTTTGGGTTAGAACAAATGATCGACTGGGTTGGAATTCGAATGGTTAGCTGGTATTGGGAGTTTGAACGAAGGATATAGTGATTTTCATTCGAAGGGGTGTTTGTTTGGGAAATATACAAAAAGGGGTTTTTGATTTCACACAAAGGGTTACTGTTCACTGGATAGGCTTCGTATTCTTCATATGAATTGGAAGGAATGCAAAACGAATTTTCATATATGGCCTTTGACACTTCGTATGTTTGTCAGTTTTCACCGGAGGATATTTCGTATGAATAATCAAATTTCGTATGAATTGAACAAATGGGAAAAGGTTTCGAATTTGACCCGTGTACCTTCGAATTTTTGACATTTCGAAAATTAACCCAAGTTTCGAATGTTTGACACTTTTCACCCAAATTCGAAAATTGTTTGGAGCTTCGTATATTCGGGTGATTCTTCGTATGATTTGAGCACAAAGGGAAGAATTTTCGAAAATGGTCTCCAAGGTTTCGAAAGTTTGGCAGTTTGCACCCAAATTCGAAAAAGGATTGTTTTTGTTGAAAATTGAAGAAAGTGCATTTCAGGCCCCTGAAGTTTATGCAAATTGATGCTTTTTACCCAGATTTTAAAAGGGGGAGAGATTTGCATATTTTGCTATTTTGGGCGCAAGGGGTCACTACAAAATTTTGAAATTGACAATTTCTACCCATTTTTGAGAAATTTTGTCATAGGCGATCCACGAACGAAGCTAAAAATTGATTAGTTTTTGGATTTTCCGGATTGAAGCACAAAATTAATGCCACATGTTAAGGGGGAGTTTTGACATGAAAAATTCCGAATAGAGCATGTTCTTTTTCATTGGGAGTTTTATAATCAAATTTCGATTATGAAAAGGGGGAGAAGTTTATATATTGAAATTCGAACTTGAATGTTTCATATTACACGGATTTGAAGACCGAAGTGATCTTGAACTTTCGAAGCCTATGAGGTGATGCAATTGGAAGTTTGGAAATGATGTATTCGGAATGGATTTGGTTTTATTGAAGATTTTTAGGGTGTGCTTTATGCTCAACTTTTGGTGATCAATTTAGAGTTTAAGAAGCTCGTGATCATTCGTTGATGCTCGGATTGTGTGTTTCACATCCTACAGCCCAAATCGAAGAATCATGGAAGAATTGAAGATTGAAGTCGGTTTCAACATGTGTCACCTTTGAGGCTCGAGCCGTGTAGTCGCTCGACTTTGGAAGAATTGAAGTGGATCATTTATTCCTAACTTTGAGGGGGAGAATGTTGGGGTACAAAGTTACTCATGATTGACTTTATAAATGTTTGACTTTTGTAAAACCCTCTTACGTGTGGTGCATTAGCCTTATGACTAGTAAGTATTTGAGAGTAAGAGAGAGACATGTAAACACCTCTATATAAGGTGGGTTCATACCACTTGTAGAGGTGTGCTTGAGAGATGTAGTCATAGTGATTAGTCAGTGAGATATTTATGAAGTTCTAGACTAGATCCCTTTTTGTACTCATTTACTATGATCGAATATATCTTTTAGCACCCAAATCACCATGTTCAATTATGAAAACTTTAATTCTGCATGCCAAACCATGTTCTATAATCACTATAGTAACTCATGGAGAATGGGTTGAATGGTCACTGTGCTCTTGACTACGGTCTGCAGTAAGGAAGACTGGACTACCGTAGAGTAAGTAAAATATGGTTCCTTCGTGGGACACTTTATAGAAGGTAGTTGAGTAGAATGTTGTCCAAGACTGTAGTGAGTGGGATTGCGATCTGAGGATAAAGGTGGACATTTCTCAAGAACTTCGGGTCCTTGCATAAGGATTTCTTCATCAACTAGTGAAGTGGCCTGAGAGTTGGGATAAATTGTGCCAGTGATGGTATTTGATCACATGGATGATCCAAGGTTTCAGGAAGAATTTCCTTGGTGACACTATTATTGCTCAGGTTATGAAGTCTACCGAAATGGGCTCTAATGTCTTCGGGAAATGTTTTGTCGTTGACTAGAAAATGAAACAATCTATCATGAGGGACATAGGGACGATATTTGTTATATCAGGGTGATGAATCCTTTACAGTGTAGTACACATCGTACCAACCCCAATTGTACGTGTTATCTACTGTTCCATTATTCAAAAGATTTTCAATGGCTTCGTTTTTATTAAAAAAATTTTCGATTAACAAATTCAAACGTACATTTTCTTTTTGTGCTAGATCTCTCTAATTTAAAGCTATTCCTAACTGAATTTCACATAACATGCTAGCATCCTTTTCTAGCACTAAGTCTTTTTCTAACATGGCCACTTTGAGTCTCTTGTCTTTTACTCGACCTCTTACATGAGAATTTTTTGGGACGCTATGTTCTTCTCATCTAATGCCTTGTTATAGTCTTAAAGGATCGCATCACAAGTGTCATTAGGGTTGTCTAAAAAGGGTTGAAAATCATGCATGCTATAATTATTAGTTTGGATCATGAGTTTTACCGGTTCAACAAGGCTTAGAGTTCTATCTTTTTCCATGAAGTAGTAGTTTTTCTACAGCTTTGTTGATACATCTTCATCAGTAGTTATTAGAATGCAGATTTTTCCCTTGCCCTTGACGTTGTTGAAGTCTTCATCTTCGTCCCCTAACGACCATACTTGATGATCCCTCTTCACCTGGGCCACATATTCCCTTCCCTTTTCCTTTTCATCCATCTCCTATGGTATTATAAGATAGAAATCTTTTTCCCTCACCATACTGTCTTTATAGTCTTTAGCAAAATGGTTTTATTTGTTGCATTTTTGACAAATGACAACATCATCTTTAACTTCGATTGAGGTATCAATGTCAGTTGGCTTGACAGGTTGCGGTGCCTCCTTGGTTTAATGAGTGTTCAGAGGTTGCGAAGATTGGTAAGGGTTTTTAGGATACCGAGAGTGATTGTTTTGAGGATTCAAGTTTTAGTTGAAGGGAGGTTTGGTGAATTGCCGATTTTTGCGAAAGGAGGTTGGTGGTAGCCTGTTGAACTATTGGCTAACAAGAGCAATTGCATTTTGGAACTATTATTCATCATCATACTCTGTATCAGCTTCGTAAGACTGTGGTGGGTTCTCATATGAAGAAGGGTAAGATTCATATGGTTGGATGGTTTTGTGTTGAGCTATGAGAGCAAGTGGACCTCCAAAGTCTACCCACATGATTCTTGTGCTTGGAGTTCTCCATACAACTTGAAGAGAGACACTGAGTGAATCTTCCTATCACCTTGGACTATCATTTTCACCGTAGTCCAGTGTTTCCCCAAACCATTGAGAAACTGAAGGTTGATTTCATGGTTGCTTCAGACTGTGCCCCACATTTGATAACTTGGTGACAATGAGGTTGAATCTTTTGAAGGAGTCTTCAAGACATTCATGAGGATGAGCTTTGAAGTTGTTAAACTCGTTGAGTGCGGTGGTGAGTTTCTTCTCTTGAGCTAGCTAGGAACCTTAATACATATTTTTGAGTGCATCCCAGATTTATGTAGCTGATTTGTAGTTGATTATGATGTAAAAGTTGTCTAGGGCCACTCCACATGAGATCTCGTAGAAAGAAATAGCATCACTTTCCATGTTATCAAGATCATATTTAGTGGGACAATTCATCGCAGCCTGAGCTCCTCCAAGTCTGGCTTGAGCAACACCAAATTGAACATGAGTGAGAATAAGGACATGAGGTCCTTCTTCTGCAAATCTCCATACATCTTTTCCAAGGCTCTTCAGATACCTCTCCCTCCTTTGGGAATAGTGGTGATACTCTCTTGCAACAAGTATTGTGTCTCGATTAGATCCTCCAACACTGTTGGAAACGTTAAGAGATAATGCCTGTGCCATATTTCCTTGTTTATTTGTATTGGTTTTTTTTTTTTTTTTTTTTTTAAGAAAATGAGCTTTAGTGGTATAGATGGCTTTTCAAAATCAGGGTTTTGTTTAAAAAGCAACCACTTTGGGTATGATACCAATTGTTGAAACAAAAACTTGAGAAACACACTTGAAAAAACGTTAGAACAAGTTATACAGTACATAATATAGTTTATCTCAAAGGATCATAAAGCTCAACAATAATAATAGTAAGTTAGAGATGTTAGAAAGTTAGTTGCACAATATTTAAATGTGGAAAAGTAAGGAAATATAAATGACAACATGTTATATATCAAGTAAACATCAAACTGATTCTTAACAAGGTTTGCAATGAAACACAAGTTAGTATGTGCGATCAGTTTAAAGTGATTGAAGTCACAAGCACTTGCTCCGAAGCAGAGTTAGATCTTAATACATTTGAGAGTAAGTTCAACAAGATGTTACAAAATTAGAAGATATGAATTCGGAGAGAATAGAGATGTAATTAAGAGATAAGAGGTTAGAGGTGATTTCATTCAGAAACGGAGTACTCTAGTTATAGAGTCTCGAGAAGTTACATGAGAAATAAACAAAGACTAAATTTCTTATAAAAGTGTCCATGCAAGGCACACTGGACAATACAATGTAAACAGATGAGTTAAAAAGCTAAGTCTTTATTGCTGATGACACTGCACTTGATAGAACTTGATTGAGTTTGGAAAGGTCATTGCGGTTGCTAAGATGACTTCGGATTGACAAGTTAAAGAGGGTCACTTTCAAGTTTCAACAAGTTTATAATACTTTGAGCCATATAGATGGTGAGACAAATGCATTGTAAGGTAAACATAAAAAATAACGACCTATGGTCGCCAACCATGGGTTCGTTTGTCATAAACATCATTTTTTTTTTTAAATTTATTACATGGAAAAAATGACTTCTCACTTTTTGTCTTATCTATTGTCTATCCCTCTCTCTCTTTTTTATATGGAGAACTTCTTAAGGTGGTGAATGTGCCAAGTGCGTGGAATTATACGTTGATCCATGGTGCTCATAAGATCCATTACAATGTGCTATGACTACTCTGTATGACCATTCCCTTTTTGGGCCCAATTTTCCTCTTGGATGGCTGTGGCTGACCTTATTTTCCCTTAGGACTAAATCTCCAACTTTCTCGTCTTGTCCTTGTGTTCATTTATTGTAGTAACTGTGTGTTTAGGATTTAAGTATTTCCTGGTTCAACTAACCTCTTTTTCTTTTTTCATCGAGTAAATCAAGGTTGTGCCAGATATCCTTGTTTTATGACTCTTCATTACATCTTGTTGTGCACAACGATCCCATGAGTAACTCTGGTGGCAAAACTGCCTCCGTCTCGAATGCAAGACTAAAGGGAGTTTCCTTTATGCTAGTTCATGAGGTCGTTTAGTAGGACCATAATAGGTTGGGTAGCTTCTCCAACTAATTTCCTTTGGCTTTGCTCAATCGATTCTTGATTCTATTTACCAATGTTTTACTGGACACCTCTGTCTTCCCTTTTGCCTATGTGTGAGCTACTAACGTGAAATGTTGCTTAATGTGTCTTTCCTGGCACCTACCCTTGAATGGGTTCTTGGAAAACTATAGCTTATTGTCATTGATAACAGTTTTTGGCATCCCAAAAAGAGTCAGGATGTTCTTCCACATGAATTTGGTCACGTGTCTCCTTGTTATACTTACCACTAGTTCTGCTTCTATCCATTTTGTGAAATAATCAACTGCTACTAGTAAGTATAATGTTGTGATTTTTACCATAACTTTTTTATTTTAAAATACTTTTTAACAGAATATGTTAGCAGAAGATTTGGTTAGTTCAAAATATTTTGAAATCAGGATGTTGCCTCAAAATTAAATCATAATTTCAAACCATTTTAGAGCACAAGGTAGTTGTTTAATTTGATAAAACATCTAATTTGACCAAAATGGTAGCAACTAATTAGCATAACTACCCCATAAGGAGCCCCTCACACAAAGTCCAAACTTCTAAGCTACCTACACCAATCATAAGGCACAAAAGAGAAAAGACTCAATTGTCAGCCCCTACTAAGTGAGTTCATAAAGGTTGCATCAAAACATACAAATCCTAAATGGGTTAATCATTCACTTTACAATGAAGCAATAATATGAAAACATATACCGCTTATAAATTAACGACATATCATAATTATTCAATAGCATGTTCGAATGCTTACATGCATAAATGTTTAACGAAAATTCTACTACATAATGTATATGATCAACAATATACAATACAAACAACCGCATTCCAATATACAATCACATTTCATATAAATATAATTTCATTATTTATTCAACCTTTTTATTAAATAGCCAACATTTTTTTTAACATTTTTATATTCACCCTTTTATTAGATAATCAACCAAATATAAAAAAACATTCAACCATATATATATATATATATATATATATATATATATATATATATATATATATAATTCAATTTACCATGTATTATATGTCATTCCTTCAACCGATTATAGTTATCAACTTAATTAAACTAGTTATTACAATTTAACCAAATATATTTATCAACTTAATTAAACTAGTTATTACATATAATTCAATTAAACATTCAAACATTTAACGAAATATAGTTATCAACTTAATTAAACATTCAACCATTTAGAGTACAATGTTTCACTTTATCATTTTAATTTCAATTTAACCAAATATAGTTATCAACTTAATTAAACTAGTTATTACATATAATTCAATTTACCATGTATTATATGTCATTCCTTCAACCGATTATAATTTACAAGTTCAATTCAACCGATTATTATATATAGTCACCTTCCAATGGATTATATACTTTGGGGTTTCTTAGTGGCATCCTATCTAATATATTTAACCCGTTCACTACTCATTTGCTTAGCCAGTAAAGTGCTCTTAGTAGCTTATGACTTTCACTTGAAACAACAACTCCAAAACTTCGACTTTCGCCACTTCGACCTGAAAAGTTCAAGTACATCATGTTTTCTTTAAATATCGATACAAACGGTGCCAATTCTTCGGTTACAACTCCTAATTCCTATGTGATTCTTGATCCGACTATTGAACAACAAGAACACTCAAAGCCTAGGTAATTTCAACAATTATAGAAGGAACGAGATACCTTTTGATCATTGTAGTAAACAATTAAGAATCCTTTCTTCAATAACTTGGAAGCTTGCATCACAAGTGTCGTGCTTCTTATGGTTCACACCCAACACTAGCAACAAGAAGCTTTTGAATGAGGAAAAAGGGATGATATTCGGACTTGGCTCTTAGAATCAAGTGTTAGCCGAAAATTGAAGGCTAGGGGTCCTTATATAGTGCAACTTAGAAACCCTTAATAACCCTAAATGAATAAAATAATACTTATTCAATTTGGTAACTATCCAACTTCCTATTTATTTATAAGGAATATTCCAAATGTTGTAGAATACCCTAGAGTTCGTCCACCTCCTCCCAAGGAAGGTTATGGACTCTTTCTTGTTCAACTATTGAACAATTAAGTTTAACCCTTGGACTTTTAATTAATACAATTTGTTGTAAAATTATTCTAATTAATTTCTGATTAATTACTAATTAAATATTACTATATCTAATTAATATATTATTTCCATAACATATTAATAAATTCATTTATTGCTATTTATTAATCATATAATAAATCAATAAATCAGTCTCTATAAAAGCCATCATATTTAATAACTAGCTTTCAAGGCAGCCCAAAAGGACTTTTCTAATAATTCAAGATTATACTAATTCAATTATTGGTTTAGACACGTAATCCAAATTTCTCCCACTTGTATAAGTCAATAACTGTAATTACCAATAGAGCTTCTAAATTAAATAGCAAAGAGCGCTTCCATAGCACCTACCAAATGATGAAATAAATATACATTGGTCCTAAGATAAATGATCCAATATACCTCTGTTCTACTAGATATCATACATATATGAGACAAGGATTAGAATCAATCTCATTGTTCAAAATTTTGTTTCATGATTTCCTAATTTGTGATAATGACATAAGACTTCAAATTGAACATCAATTGAGTCCTGGCTGGGCCCAACACTATAAGCCAACACAAAGTCACCGAGGGGCCCAATGATATCTCGTTTCCCGTTAGAGCAAAAGGAATGAATAAAATTTGACTTATGTGCTTGTATCCTTTACTCACCAAATCATAAATAAGATTGTGTTATATAATATCATGTCCCTAATGCGTTTGCGTAATACCAATGCACAACCAAATTGTAAATTACAACTCATATATCTCCGTTTCAAGAAAATAAGATATTATCATCTTAGAATTATTTGTGATGTAATCCATGATGTAATTCTCTGAGCATGGCTTTATCCAATACTTAAATCTTAATTTCTAAGTACTTATGAGTGTTGTAGCAATACAATTGCAATGTCTAACCTCCTTAGGCAATCTACAACCCAATCCATGACACTCTTAATTCAATACTTACTTCCCAAAGTACGAGTGACTGTGGAATATGAATAAGTAAATTATTTGGGAAGTAAAACATGCGAAAATGAAACAAGAATAAATAATTGATAAAGGCAATAAACAAACTTATAAATAATTTCTATTATTTAATCACGAAAAGTCAATTACATTAATTTTGTTACAAGTTTCAAACTATTCATCAAACTACTAAAACTAATGTCATCTCTCTATCCAATTATCCTAGCATGTTGTCTGTCCTTAATCCTACTCAGAGCCTTCGTAAGAGGATCTATAGGATTATCTTCTGATGATACTCTTTTCACTATGAGATGACCTTCTGCAAATCTATGTCTGATATAATGGTATTTTCTGTCCATATGTCTTGATTTCCCATAACCTTTCGGTTCTTTGGTTAAAGAATCTGCTCCTTCATTATCACAGAAAAATTTCCATTGGTTCGTAAATGGTTTTACAATGCATGATTCATGGTACATATTTAATTATAATTTATTCAGTTTTGCAGAGCTACTCGACGAGTTGGAATCCCCAAAATTTGTCGAGAAGAAACCAGAATGGACGTAGGATTAAAGTGATCTACTCAACAAGTTGGGAGCTCTGAATCAAAGAGTAGGACTACCAAGATGAAAATCTAATTTTGGGGTTTCGCACCATATTTAAACCTCTTAATCCCCACCTTATGGCCTCATTTCCAACCTCCAAGTCCAAAACCCTAATCCAAGAAACCCTACAACTTTGAGTGAGATGTGAACCATTTTTGTGTGATTTGAAGCTTGTAGAAGAAGAATAAGTTAGAGGACTCCAAAAGGAGATTGAAGATCCAGAAGTAACGTTTCATTCCTTTCCTTTTCTAGTAACAAGGTCTATAACTTGATCATTTATTCATTAGATCTATTTATTTTCCACTTTTGAGAGTTTTGCGTCAAAGAAATTGACCCTTGGGGATTTGGACGCCCTAAGCAAGGATCCATTTAGATATTGGGTTCATTAAGGGTTGCTAAGCCATTTAGGGGAAAGCTTTATGCCATTAGAGCCCCCATGCAAGCCATAGAGTGTTATTTTCCCATTTTTAGCTTAAAAAGGCCATGTATGAAGAGAATGGTGGGAGCTTTATGTGTCCAAGTAATGATAGGGGTTAGATCTATGGTTGTAAGCTGTAGTTTAGTGCATGGATGGGTTAAGTACCAAGTTTTAGGTCCCAAGGAGTTAGGGTTTGAGCAAAACCCACTAAGAAAAGGTATTAACAGGTAAAGTTGGAAACTTTACCCACAAAATGAAATTTTCTAGGTTTATGTGGAGTATAAATCATGGATCTGAAGTGTAGGGGCTGAATCCATCCAGATAGCCAATCAAACAAGATGTATCGGTGAGTCTACAAGGGGGACTCGACGAGTTGATTCGATTTGTTCTGATTCCATACCAGGTGGAACTTGATGAGTCTGCGAAGAGAGTCAAAAGTTGACTCGGTTTATCACGAGTCTGAATAGCCTAGGAATTCAACGATGTAGAAGGTAACTCGACGAGTTAGGTCAAATGGAAGTTGACCTTGACTTTGACTTTGACCAGAGTGTTGACTTTGACCAGGGGTAAAATGGTCATTTTACCCATAGAAGGATTTTTAGTTTTAACTAAGTTTTCCTCGTAAATTTATAGCAAGGAGTCGTTGGAGCAGCCATAAAAGATTCCTCACTTGAGATTTTAGCAGCCTACTTGAGAGGTGAGTTTTCCTCCAGTAGGAACAGGTCGAAGGCACCAATGTCGGGGTTAGTCCAATGTAGATTAAATGTTTCTAGACTTCGGTCTGATGTCGAAGCAAGCCTGAGGAATGTTTTATGCTTGATGTATTCATGATTCTTGCATGTGTTTGTTTATGTGTTCCGGACTTAGTTTCGATGTCGGTGAAAGACCAAGGAATTTTTAGCTTATATGTTATGTGTTATGTGTTCCAGACTTCGTTCTGATGTTTGGGCAAGCCCGGGGAATGTTTTCTTTTATGTGATTATTTGTACGGTATGTGGTAGCTTGGGGAGACTCACTAAGCTTCATACTTACAGTTTTCAGTTTTGGTCTCAGGTATTTCCACTACCAAAAGAAGAGCTCATGATGACTACATGGCAAACACCACAACTTTTAGCCTTGGATTATTTAGTTTGACGTTTTGACATGATTTTGATATATTGACAGTTGATTATAATATTTAATAGATACACGGTTTATGATTTTTATATGATATATGATACTCATGGTTTTTATTTTTGGATTAAAACAAAAATTTTTGATTGAATTTATTGGATGTTACAAGTTGGTATCAGAACCATGGTCTAAGGGATTCAATCACACTTTCAGGTGTGTCTGAACTAAAACTAAGGAATGGGTATAGAAATTCTCAAAAGAAATAGGAAAGAATTTTAGATAAAGAGAAAAGAACTTCATAAAATAGAAAAGGGTGTGGTGCATGCAATCATCCGAGCTCAAGTAAGTACTTCCTAATTACCCACACAAGTTTATGTAATGATATGTTATGAGAATTGCATGCTATATTTGGCCTAATGATCTAGGAAGGATTCCTTATGTTCCTGTTATATGTGTATTAGCTTTATGAACGACATGTTAGTACATATTAGTCAATGTGATGACATGAATAGTATATGCTTGATTATGTTTACTCAATGCTCGAATACGACTTGATTTATGCTTTTAGGAGTGCTAGTTATCCTTTACTAAATACTAAATGGATATGTTAAGTTACATATTGCGAGTCATAAATAATTTCATAAGGATAGGTCTAGATCTATTTCGTAGCTCTTGTTTGAGTCCAACCATTTTAGGGTAGGATATCTCATTCGAAGTATTATCTAGTCTTAGTGATACGTAATGGTATTCGTGAGCTAGTTAGTTAAGGGGAGATAGCAGGGACTTCTTGTTCAACTGATGGCGAAGAGTGGGATGGTGATTACCCTAGTGCAAGCCTAGGATGAGAGTAGCGCATGAAGAATTAGTAGTAGAAGGGACTTGGTGAAGTCAAGGCAGTTCTTCAGGAAAGTACGGATAGATATGGAAGGTAGTATGAGACCATATACTGAAAGCAGAGGCTCCGTAATCGAGTCAAGGAAGGCTGAGATGAATCCAAGGAACTTGTAGAATATGTGATACCTTGAGACTTTATTAGTATTCTGATGTATATAATGATGTGTTTTTCAGAATGGTGGTTTTACGCACTAGACCAGTCAATAGTTCAGGCGCCAGTGAGGGATCAGGCTCATGCTCAAGAGCTGGGCAACTAGATGACCAGACTAGGGAGTTTATTTCCTATGAGATCACGTATAGTATCTTGGGTCAGACTCATGTGATCTTCTGCACGATCAAGGAGGCTATTTTAGAGCTTTTGGATGAGAGATTGAGTGCTTTCCGTACCGAGTTGGCGACCATTATGGGGTGGAACTCACTGAATTTCAGGGAGTTTAGAGCTTGTGGAGCTCCTGAATACCATGGGGTTTGGGATCCTATTGCATGCACTAGATGGATGGCGGATGTTGCCAACGCATTCCACACTAGCAGGTGTCCTGAGGGAGACAATGTTCGACTTGCATCATGTGTTCTGAAGGATAGGGCCCGTGATTGGTGGAAGGAGGTCGGACATGCCATTGGTGATGATGTAGCTCTTGACACTATGACTTGGAGTAACTTCATTCCCAGGTTCAAGACCGAGTTTTCACTTGTGATAGAGGTGCAACAGCTTGCTAGGGAGTTCTAGGATCTGCAGCAGACGACTGAGATGGTGACTGAGATCACCGTGATGTTCATGGAGAAGGACCTTCTCGTTCCACAGTATGTGGCAGGTAAGGAGATGAAAAAGGCCCGATACCATGAGATGTTGTGGAGTGATATCTGTCATTTTGTGAGCTGCTCTAGCTGTAAAACACTAGAGGACATGATTGCTAGGGCCTGAGAGAGAGAGAGAGAGAGAGAAGGAGGGAGAGAGAAATAGAGTTCAATTTAGAGATGGAGAGGAAGAGGAAACCCGAGGGGGTTCAGTCAGGGAGTTCGAGCAAGAAGCCCAAGGTATGAAACCACAGACCTAGGAGCCAGCAGGGCCACAACTGTTGTATAGTTCCTCCCACCACCATGACAGCATCAGATCTGATATGCTTTCAGTGTATTTAGAAGGGACCCAAGTGGTCCCAGTGCCCAAGTTTAGCAGCAACAGGGCAAGTGGAAGCACCTACCCAATTACAAATGGCCGTCAAGGCCAGGTTGAGGTGCCTTTAGCGAAGATCAGGGTGTTTCAGTTGGTAGCTGAGGAGCCATGAGTAGCTCTCAACATGGTGACGAGACCATTCTTAGGGAACGGTATATCAGCTTTGGTATTGTTTGATTTGGGTGCCACCCGATCTTTTGTGTCGCTCGTACTCAGTAAGCAATTCTTAGGGGCTCCTGGGGAGATGGATTGCCCAATCGAAGTAGATATAGCCGATGATAGGACCGTGAAGGTTGCAAGGGTTCACCGAGGATGTACACTGCAGTTCTTTGATTAGCAGTTTTTTTGTGGATCTACTCCCTATTCCCCTTAGAGGGAATAAGGTGATAGTCGGTATGGATTGGTTGAGCCCCAATGGGGCAGTGATTGACTGTGAGTAGCAGATAATGAGGCTTTGCACTCCTAGTGGGGAAGGGTTAGTGATTCAGGGCAGCGAGGGCAATGCGCTATCTTCAGTGAGGTTATGCGAGTTTCGTTGCCTATGTCAAGGATACCCGTGATAAGGGTAAGGAAATAGTTAAAGATGTACTGATAGTGAGAGAGTACCCAAACAGATTCCTGGAGGATTTACCTGGGGTACCTCCAAAGAGACAGGTTGATTTTAGGATTGACCTAGTCCCTGGAACAACTTTGATAGCGATGGCACCATATCGGCTGGCCACTCCCGAGAGGCAGGATTTGTCTACGCAATTGCAAGAGCTGTTAAACAAGGGATTTATCAGGCCGAGCAGTTCGCCATGGGGAGTGAAATATCCCAAAAATACAGGCCAAAAATTTCATTTGATAACATTACTAAAACTACAATATCCACATATCATATAACAAAACCATAAGTAGAGTATCCAAAATGTCATAATAAATGTATCAAATCAAATCTGGTGTCATGATTGTTTCAAAATATCACAGTCTAACTACCAGTCTAAAATGTGGTGTGTGCCATTCGATCAACCCGAGCCCTTCACCTTGCTAGCTGAAGTACCTGAAACCAAAACTAAAAACTGTAAGCACGAAGCTTAGTGAGCTCTCCCAAACTACCACATACCATACAATATCATAAAAAGCACATACTGGGCCTTACTCACTACATTGGACCGAGTTCAGAACTGACTAGGGCCTTGCCCACTGCATCGGACCGAAGTCTGAAACTAACTAGGGCCTCGCCTACTGCATCAAACCAAAGTCCGGAACTAACTAGGGTGTTGCCCTATGCATTATAACGAAGTCCAGAACTGATTGAATATATAGCATAACATAATCATAACATAAAAGATAAACACATATACTGCATACTGCATCGGCAATAGTCCAGAACTCATAACACATAGACATGTCTGGATCACAAATACATCAAGCATACTGAACTATTGTGATCTAAACAGGCCGACATTGTGGTCGTAGACCCGTTCGTACTTATAAGGAATCTCACCTCGTAAGGCTAACTGCTGAAATGCTGATCGGGAACTGTTTGACTGCTGCTCCAGTAACTCCGCATCTACAATTCCCATAAAGACACTTAATCAAACACTGATAACAATTCCTAGGGTAAAGTGGCTATTTTATCCCTGGTCAAATTCAACTTCCATTTATCCTGACTCGCCGAGTTAGGCTGCTAAGTCTCTGAGTCTTTATCATTTCTTCTACCCCTTACCCGGTTCTACTCGTCGAGCTTAGCAAAGACTTGACGAGTTCTCCTTCTATAATTCCTCGAGCCAATCTTCATCCGACTCGCCGAGTTGTATGGACAACTTGTCGAGTTCATCTTAATCGTATGAACACGTCCAGACTATGACTCGCCGAGTTGTATGAACAACTCGTCGAGTCTGTTCTTGTGGGTAAGGAGATTGCCTTGGACTCGCCGAGTGTGTTCTAACACTCGTCGAGTCCCATGGTTTCCACATTGAGGCTATATCTCAATATGTTGAATCACTCCTCTGGACTCGTCTAAAATCCTGCTATCACTCAGCTGGGTCCCTTTGAACCACAACAGATTAGGACTAAAGCCTCGGACTCGTTATGTTCCAAGAACAACCCGTCGAGTCGCCTATTGTCCAAGTGTATAACTCAATATTGGGCATACAACTCTCATCCAAAAGGTAGATCTGGGCTTCTAACATCAATATAGCATGTAAAGTTATGAACTTTACGTGTAAGTATGGAAGTATAAGCTTTAAGGACCCAAAATAAGGTCTAAAGGCGTGCATGGGCTAATATGGCCATAAAGCTTGCATCTTTATGCCATGAACTTGGTTCTAGAGTCTAGATCTGATGGTAAATCGACTTGGATGTCCAAGTCTTAAGGATCAAGATTATTGACCTCAAAACTCTGTAAAGGGGCAAAAGAGAATATCTATAAAACCACAAGTCAAGTTTTGAGCTTGATTACCTGAAAGTGAAGAGAAACTGATGTTGCTACTGGATCTAGTCCTTCTCCCTTGATCCATCTTCCTTCCAACTCTTCTACTAGATACAAAATGCACCAAAAACCCTCCAAGTCACTAAGAAACCTCAACTTTGCCAAAAGGGAATTAGGGTTTCGAAAGTAATGCTCTGGAGGTGATGGAGGCTGGATCTGAAGCTCATAATATTGTTTATATAGGGTGCAAACCCTTTAATTAGGGTTTCATCCAGCCTAGCCTACTCGTGGAGTCCAAGCGTGGACTCGACGAGTATATTACTTAAATCCGCATCCCAACCTCACATCTACTTGACGAGTTAGGGCTCCCACTCGTCGAGTCACTTAAAACAAATGATATACAAGTAGATCAAATACATACCAGAAATGGGGCGTTACGGGGAGCCCTGATCCAGTTTGTGTAAAATAAGGACAGGGCACATCGTATGTGCATAGCCTACCGGGAGCTGTGTTAGGTAACTGTGAAGAATCGTTATCCCCTCCCGAAGATCGATGATTTGTTTGACCAACTACAAGGCACATCTTGGTTCTCCAAGATTGATCTACGATCGAGTTATCACCAGATGCGAGTCATGGATGAGGACATCTAAAAGACAGGTTTTAGGATTCCCTACAGTCATTATAAGTATTCGGTGATGTCGTTTACGCTCACCAATGCTCCAGTCGTGTTCATGGACCTCATGAATCACTTGTGCAAACCGATGTTGGATTGGTATTTAATAGTCTTCATCGATGATATCTTGGTCTATTCTAAGACTCATCAGCAGCATGAGAAGCACCTGAGGGAGGTGTTGGAGATGCTGAGTATGGAGAGAATTTTTGCAAAGTTCTCCAAATGTGAGTTCTGGTTGCGCGATGTGCAATTTAAAGGACACCTTGTTAACCAGAAGGGTATTTTGGTCGATCTGGCCAAGATGGAGACTGTGATGCAGCGGAAGATTCCAAGGTCTCCAGTTGAGATTTGGAGTTTCCTCGGTCTAGCCGGTTATTACCGAATATTTATTCAGTACTTCTCCAAAATTGCAGTTCCTTTGACCCGACTGACCAAAAAGTCGGTGACCTTTCGCTAGGGGCTGGAGTAGCAGGCAACCTTCGAGGCTCTCAAACAGTGGTTATGCGAGGCACCAATCCAAACTTTTCCAGAGGGAATTGACAACTTTGTGGTTTACTGTGACGCTTCAATCACATGCATGGGTGTACTATTGATGCAACGGGGTCACGTGATATCTAACGCTTCGAGGCAGTTGAAGCCTCACGAGGCAAACTGTTTGACGCATGATTTAGAGCTAGGGGTTGTGGTTTTCTCCATCATGATTTGGTGGCATTACCTATATGGGGTCTGTTTTACCATTTACACAGACCACAAGATTTTGAGGTACCTCATGGATCAACCTAATATGAACATGAGGCAGCGTTGGTGGATAGGTGTGGTGAAGGATTATGATTGTGAGATCATTTACCACCCAGGAAAGTCCAACGCGGTGGCTGACACCCTGATCTTCAATGTAGTAGTGTCCCCAATTCGAGACATCTGTCTGAGGATTACAATGATTTCTCCTCTACTAGATCAGATCAGAGAGGCGTAGGTTAAGGGCCTAAAGAAGGAGCGCCAGAAGTTCAAGCGGATCATAGGCCTGGTGGCCTCCTTTGATTGTTGTTGACCTTGCATTGGAGGGTTTGGTTACCGTATTAGGGCGGAGTGTAGTAGATCCTGATGGATGAGGGCCACACGTCTGGGTTCTCCATCCATCTTGGGGTAACGATGATTTATAGAGATCTCCGTCCTGGTTACTGGTGGCCCTACATGAAGCGGGATGTAGCTTGGTATGTTGAGAGATACCTGACCTACAGGAAGTTCATCGTAGAGCACTAGAGGCCTCATGGCAAGACACAACCATTAGATATTCCTGTATGGAAATGGGAGGATATTACTATGGATTTCATTACAAACCTTCCAAGGAACGCATGTGGAGTTGATTCGATATGGGTTATCGTGGATCGGTTGACCAAGAGTGCTCATTTTATCCCGATACAGGAGAACATATCGGCCAAGAAGCTGGCCAAGATTTATGTGTGAGAGGTAGTGGCACATCATGGAGTGTCTGTCTCGGTGGTGTCAACTGAGATCTCCGTTTCACTTCCTTATTCTGGAAGCGGTTCCACAAAGAGATGGGTACTCATCTCCACTTCAGCACCACTTCCCACCCCAGACAGATGGACAAAGGGAAAGGACAATTCAGACTCTTGAGGACATGCTTCACGCATGTGTTTTGGATTTTGGTGGCAGTTGGGATATGTATCTTCCGTTAGCAAAATTTTCAAATAACAAGAACTAACACGCCAGTATAGACTGACCTCCCTTTAAGATGCTCTATGAGAGAAAGTGTAGGATCCCAATCTATTGGGGCGAGGTCGGTCAGAGGGTCATGAGGAGTACTGAGGTAGTACGCAAGACTACAAATCGGATCCAACAGCTCTAGAGCAGGCTCTAAGCTACACAGAGTCTGCAGAAGAGCTAATCCGACAAGCGACAAATAGACTTGGAGTTTCAGGTGGGCGACAATGGCCTCCTGAAGGTTTCTCCTTGGAATGTTGTTATCTTGTTCCGGAAGTGAGGCAAGATGGCCTCCAGGTATATCGGCCCTTTTGGGTCATAGCCCGGGTGGGCAAGGTTACATACCGATTGGATCTTCCAACAAAGCTCAGGTAGATACACAACAATTTCCATGTTTCCCAGTTATGGAAGTACTTAGTGGATGACTCTATGGTTGTGCCTCTAGATGACATTCAGTTTGATGACATCTAGGATTACATCTAGAGACCAATAGCTATTCTCGATAAGAAGACGAATGATCTTAGGAACAAGTGGGTTGAGCTAGTGAAGGCGTAGTGGCAGCACCACAAGGGTTCGGAATGGACTTCGGTGCCCGAGGCGGAGATGCGGGAGAACTACCCATAGTTGTTTCTTGGTGAAGAAAAATTCGAGGAAAAAGTCAAAGACAAGTGGGGGAGAATTGCAACGCCAAATTTTTGGTATGCATTTAATTATAACTTATTCACTTTTTGCAAAGCTACTCGACAAGTTAGAAGCCCCAAACTCGTCGAGTCGAAACTAGAATCGATGCGGTGTTAAAGTGATTTACTCGATGAGTTGGTAGCCACCACTCGATGAGTAGGGATGCTAGGATGAAACCCTAATTTCAGGGTTTTGAACCCTATTTAATCCTCTTAATCGCCACCTTATGGCATCATTTCCAACCTCTAAGTCCCGAATCCTAATCCAATAAACCCTAGAGCTATGAGTGAGTGTGTGAGCCATTTTTGTGTGATTTGAAGCTTGTAGAAAAAGAAGTGAGAGGACTCCAAGAGAAGATTATAGATCCAGAAGCAACATTTCATTCCCTTCCTTTTCTGGTAACCAAGTGTATAACTTGATCATTTATACATTAGATCTATTCATTTCCACTTTTAAGAGTTTCGAGTCAAGGAAATTCACCCTTTGGGATTTGGACATCCCAAGAAAGAATCCATTTATATCTGGGATCATTAAGGATTTCTAAGGCATAAAGGTGCAAACTTTATGCCATTATAGTCCTCATGCAAGCCATAGAGTGTTATTTTGGCTTTTTATCCCAAAAGGCCATGCATGAAGATAATGGTGGGAGCGTTATATGTCTAAGTAATGTTAAGGGTTAGATTTGTGGTTGTAAACTATAGTTTAGTGCATGGATGGCTTAAGGACCAAGTTTTAGGTCCCAAGGAGTTAAGGTTTGAGCTAAACCCATTAAGAAGAGGTATTAACTAGTAAAGTTAGAAACTTTACCCTCAAAATGACATTTTTGAGGTTTATATGGAGTATGAAGCTTGGATCTGAAGTGTAGGGGCTGAATCCATCAACTTAGCCAATCAGAAAAGGGGACTCGGTAAGTCCAGAAGGGGGACCCGATGAGTTGAGTCGATTTGTCCCGATTCCATACTAGGTGGAACTCAACGAGGCTACGAAGGGACTCGACAATTTGACTCGGTTTATCATGAGTCTAAATAGCCTAGGAAGTCGACGAGTTAGGAGGTAACTCGACGAGTAGGGTCAACTGGAAGTTGACCTTGACTTTGACTTTTACTAGAGCATTGACTTTGACTAGGGGTAAAATTTTCATTTTACCCCTAGAAGGATTTCAGTTTTTGACTAATTGTTCCTTATGAATTTATAGTCAGGGAGTTGTTGGAGCAGCCATACAAGATTCCTCACTTGAGATTTCAACAACCAGCTTGAGAGGTGAGTTTTCCTCTAGTTGGAACGGGTCGAAGGCACAATGTCGGTCCGTTTATGTATGTTAGCATATACAAGACTTAGGTCTGATGCCAGGGTTAGCCCGTTGTAGATTATATGTTTTCGGACCTCATTCCGATGTTGTGGAAAGTCCGACGAATGTTTGTATGCTTGATGTCTTCGTGATGTTTACATGTATTTGTTTATGTGTGCAGGAGTTCAAACTGATTCGGGGGCAAGACCGAGGAATGTTTAGATTTTATGTTATGTGTTATATGTTCCGGACTTCGGTCCGATGCTCGGGCAGGCCCGAGGAATGTTTAGCTTATATGTTATGTGTTATTTGTTATGGAATTCGGTCCGATGCGGGGGGAACCTAAGGAATGTATATACGTTTATGTTATATACTTGTTGATATGTTATATGTATACCAGACTTCGGTCTGATGTCAGGTGAGGCCCGATGCCGGATTGGAGTTCAATGTCGTGCGGGGTCCAATGTCGGGCAGGGCCCAATACCAGATTCGTCCGTTACTAGGCGGGTCCCGATGTAGTGGGCAAGGCCTAATATATGGTTTTATGTGATTATTTGTATGGTATCTGGTAGCTTGGGGAGACCCACTAAGCTGTGTACTTAGAGTTTTCTGTTTTGGTTTCAGGTACTTCCACTAGCAAGGGAAAGAGCTCGGAATGAATGCTTGGCACACACTATAACTTTTAGCCCGGGGTTATTTACTCTGATGTTTTGACATGATTTTGATATATTTACAGTTGATTATAATATTTAAGAGATACACGGTTTGTGATTATTATATGATGTCTGATACTCATGGTTTTTGTTTATGAATTAAAACAAAAATTTTGGACTGTATTATTTGGGATGTTATAGGTTTGGACTACTCCAAGATCTCGAATGAAGTTCTTCAACCATGTTTCTTCCTTTTATGGTTCACTTGCCACTATGTACTCCGATTCACAAGTAGAATCAATCATTGTGTCTTGCTTGGAACTTTTCCAAGTAACTTGTAACATTTCGTTTGAAATTGAATAATTAATAATAAGCCCTGAACCCAAAGATGCAAATTAATATTTTATATTATTTTATTGTAGCTCTAAAATCCATAGTATTAAGCGGGGTGTTGGTTTCGGGAAGCTAAATGATATATTTTGGATTTTTGGGGGATTAAAGTGTAATTCTAGGATTTATTTTGTAATAATTTTCAGATGTCACGGGGTGTTTGGTAAATGTTGGACTAAAGTTGAAGGGATTTTTGAATACTAGGGGCTAAATGGTAATATATGGACTTAAGTTGAAAATATTTTGTAGAGGAGGGGATATTTGGTTAAATCTGGACTTAAATTGAAAGGAAAAAAGAAGGAAGGGCTGAAAGCGTTAATATGGTCAGAAGTTTGAGGTTAGACGGATGCATATAACCTGTCACCCCCATCCCATAACCCTAAACCTAGTGAGTTTTCCAACTTTGACTCCCTCCAGCCGCCAACTCCATGTCGTTGACGGAAAACCACCGCTTTGTTGTTGCTATCATACAAGCCGCCGCGCTAATCTCACTAAAGATGAAGCCGCTGTCGAACAAGCCCTTGCTTTGTTGTTGCTGCTGCAGGCCTTGTTACAGCAAGATCAATGGCGATTTGAGACTAGTTTGGAAATCAAAGAACATGGCCCCAGCTTTAGCAGACGTCTACCGCCGCCCATGCGGCCATCAACGACATCGATTTCTCCGGCTACTACTCGGTTCACTACTCTGGCTGTCCCATTGCCACTGTAAGCGCCGCTGTTGCCCGCCATTCCGTGCCGCTGCCATCTTTTGCACCACAAGGTGGGTGGTTGCGTTCAGATTCTGATCAAAGGCATGTATGTGTGTGATTCTGCTACTAATGCGCATGTTGTGTGTGGTGCCCAACTGAATTAATATTAATTAAAAACTAGACAAATGGACTAATTGGAATGCAATTGGGTTGGTAACCCTAATTAGGATTTAGAAAACCCTGATTTTGGATATGTTAATTTGGAATTGTTTGGACCATTGGATTGGAATTATGCATTAATCCCGACCATATTGTATGGTTGACCTAGTAGAGTGATGGACTTAATGGAATAAATCCTTAATTAGTTAAGCAAGAACACTTAACCCAACTCGTCATTTTATGTGAACCCCTAATTTTGTTTGGGCCTTGAGTTGGGCATTTTTTTTGGGATTTGGTGATTGGGCTATTGATGGGACATCCATGAACAAGTATATAGACAAGAATATGTGGATAGGCTTTAGGGTAAGGCTCATGTGAGGGGTTTGGGCCCAATTTGGAAAATTAGGCCATAGATAGGCCATAACTGGGCATTAATGACTATAAAATATTGGATTATCGAAATGCCAAATGTTTGGACTAGAATAAATGGTTGGGCCTTAAGGTAATATCATGTAGAGCTCTGCGCCCAATTTGGAAAATTAGGTCATATGTTGGGCTTTGGTCTGTTGTTGGACTGTTGGACCTTTGGAGTGGAAGGTTAGGCCTTGGGCTTGAGTTAAGCTAGGTTGGGGGTAAGGTAGTCTTTTTTCCCCAAACATGGACTTATGGTTATGTATTGGAACCCAATTATTAATTGGGTTTTGTTTTGATGTTGATACTTCGAGAATCTGTCATCCAGCAGCTTGAGTTTTGTCTGTGGGACTTCAACAATGTGAGGTATGTTACATTCCTGTAGAAGTGGGTCGAAGGCACTAGTGCCGACCCACTAGTAGTTGTTTATCGTTAGATTATTTTCTTTGTGATAATTGTCTGGTATGCCACTATTTGTTATGATTTATGTGCTATTATGCAATGATATTATGTGTTAGTGGTAGGGGTGAAATAGAACCCATATCCAGTTGATAAGACTGAAGGGGTAGGCCGAGCACCCATATATGCCTAGTAGTATGATTACGTATGCTATTATGTGGTAGTGGTAGGGGTGAAATAGACCCCATTTTCGGTCGATAAAACCGAAGGGGTAGGTCGGGCACCCAGATATGTCTGGGAGTATGATTATGTATGCTATTATGTGGTAGTGGTAGGGGTGACATAGACCGTGTAACTGGTTGGAAGAGATCGAAGGGGTAGGACATTACCCTGATATGGTAGGCAGTTACTGGTTGAAAGAGGCCGAAGGGGTAGACCAACACCCTGTTATGCTAGGAAGTTACTGATTGAAAGAGACCGAAGCGGTAGGCCAGCACCCTGATAAGCTAGGCAGTTACCAGTTGAAAGAGGCTGAAGGGGTATGCCAACACCCGGATATGCTTGGCAGTATGTTATTGTGTGGTATGTGGTGTGTTGGGGAAACCCACTAAGCTTCGTGCTTACGGTTTTCAGTTTTGGTTTCAAGTAATTCTCCTCCAAAAGGAAGGAGTGGGCTTGATCATAGTGCATCACACTATAATTTTCCACATTACGAGATCCTTGGTGATTTCACTTTGATATTGTTTTACTATGACATGTTATGGTTTTGATTTTTAATGCTTGGGTGTGAGTATGATTTGAATGAAATTGTTGATGTTTTCAAATTACCTTTTTTTATAACTTACCGAATTAAAAATGAAAATATTGGCTCTAAGTTTTGGCATGTTACAAGTTGGTATCAGAGCCTTGGTTTGAGGGATTTGGGCACACCTTCAGGGGTGTCTGGACTCAAATCGAGGGATTGAAAGATTGTTGCAAAAATTTAATTTTTCTTAAATTTAAAACTAAGGGTTTTAATAAAGAACAAGGGATGTGATGTGTGCAATTAGCCAAGCTCAAGTAAGTTTTCAGCAAGATACCCATACATGTTATGTTATGAGCTTGTAAAATTGCATGCTACTATTGATCAGTCGGTGATAGGATGGTATGTTTAGCTTATGCCTAATTGGATAAGCTTTCGAATTTCATGATAGTACAGATTCCTGGTTAGAGGATAGAATTGTTTGATGGAGTATGTTGGTTGGATTTTTCATAGTCTGAATGCTACTTGCATTGTGCTTTGTGGGATTCCTAGTAATGTGAGCTAGCTACTAAGTGAATATGCTAAGTTACATGTGGCACGGGCCGGATAATATTAGAGTGGCAGACTTGGCCCTATTGCGCAGCTCTCGTTTGAGTCTAACCATTTTGGGATTGAATCTTTTACTCAAAGGATTATCTGATCTCTATTTAATGTTGCTATATTCATGAGGTAGCTAGTTGACATTAATGGGAATACTTCATTAGTTAAGGATTGGGTGGGTTTCAGAACCTAGGGAAGCCTAGGATATGCTTCAATGGGTTAGTAGTGTAGTTATTGAGTTTTGGGTGCATCAGTTTGAAGAAGTGATTTAGAGGATCTAGAATGATCGCTGAGGAAAGTATCGATAGGTGTGGAAGGTAGTATTGGGACTATACTATTGAAAGCACATGATCCATACTCGAATCAGTAAGAGTCTTAGAGAATCTAAGAATCTAATGGGAAGGGCAATTCTTGGTTATGCTCTAATCATGGGGATAGCTGCTTTGCCAGATGAGGATGAGTACACATAAGGAAGGACTAGGGTTTGGTACCAGCTTCGATTGTGAGCTAGTTAGTGGAAGGACTGCAAAGGATTTAAGTTTGTGTTGGATTAAGGAGATGGGTTGTGATTTCCACACTATTTCCTACCCCTTAGGACCTAGGGTTCGGTTCGCCTTGGATCTCTTATATCGGGCAACAAGGAATGAGTGTGCTACCTTTTGTGCTTACAGGATCGGAGACTATGTCTTGGGAGTAGCTTGGAGCCCGGTTTAGGGCAACGGTTGATTCAGCTACTGCATTTTAGCCATGGATGATTGAGCCGGTAAATGTGTTAGGGTGCGACACCCTAAATGATATGATTTTTAGAGCCCGAGAGCAGGAGACTGAATTGGAGCACTTAAGAATGGGGTGCAGATTCTGGCTCTAGCTCAAGAGTAGGACCTGGGCCAATCGATGCATGATCGCGGGAGTTCATCTCATCTGAGATTTCTCGCAGAGTTTTGGAATGGACCTTGGTAGTGTTTCCTTCACCCAAGGAAGGGATTTTTGGGAGCTCTCAATAGTTATCTCGGAGCGTTTCGAGCTGGAATTATCACGGGGAAGTCAAGGGCTTATCTGGAGCCCAAAGCCTATGGATCTCTATAATCCTTTAGGAAGGCGTATTCTACTATTAGTTCCTGTCATTAGGAATCCGAAGGGAGCTTTACACTATGTCCTCAGGATGGTTGAGGTAACTCAAGAGGAGGTGGTCAGGATTCTTTCAGATGTTGCGAGTATGTCATCTTCTAATACTACAAGGTGGATATCGGGAAATTTTATCACTTTGGAATTCCGATTGAGTTTGACCAAGTTAGATCTTAGGTTGGTTCTATGCTATTCTCTATGTTATGAAAGACTATTATATGTCATTCTACATACCGAGAAGTTTCTAATGAATTTTCAAATGGATGTATCTTGCGGAATAGGTTACGTATATATCCAGTTATCATTATGGATTTTTGTCATTTGTCGGGTATGATCAATATCTGCTTATGGAAGAACATTGGAGTTCAAGGAACTATCCTTGTTAGGAATGTAATGGTATCCTGAAGGTGGTGGTGTTGGTTCATGAGTTTTTGATCATATGATGTGTCCAGGGAATCGTACCTTCGCGTGGACCGAAGTTTGTTAGAGTTCAATGATCCCATGAGGATATGAATTAGAGTATAGATTCATCAGTACATGGTATTAATTATGGTTCTTAGTTGTCGGCATAAGAACTCAAGGATTTTTTATGGTATCATGGGATGTGGTTTGAATTATCGGAATGGTTAAGGTCTCAAGAGTACTCTTTCGGATCCTAGGAGTTGGGTAATCGTTGAGATTGGCTAGTGATGGACCACTAGTTCGTAAGCGCTAGTTGTCATCAGGTCAATCATTGTAAGGTAAGAGGGATTGGGAATCCTTCAATTCTCGTGTGGTTTGGGAATATAGTCAATTCAAAGTGGGGGAGAATCATTCAGGTATTCAGGAGTAGAAGCGGTTACAAAACTATGATGAGTTTTGCATCCCTGTCAAGGAGGACGACAGCCCAAGTTGCTGTTTGGTTTGAGGGTGGTATGAGTTAGGAGTTTGGTAAAACGTCCTAGCATGAGAATTGTGTTTTCTTGGTGTTTGATAGCAGAATTTGGGGTATCAGGTTGGGGTTCCTGTCATGGATTGTGTTTAGTTTAGGTGTTTGGTTAAGTGCATCCTTAACTCTGTGTGCGTTTCGAGTTGATATATTAGGGGTTAAGGCATCGGGCTGCGGTAATGTTGGGGAAAAAGTGATGTAAGATTCGAGGCGTAGCAGTAGCATTCACAGGCGGTCAGATAGTATGGAAAGTGTTGTAAGACTCCGGTGTTAGTCATAGCATTCACTAGCGGGCAGATAGTGTGGGAAGTCTTATAATGCTGCGGGGTAGTTGTAGCATTCACTAGCAGTCAGATAGGATGGGAAGTGTTGCAAGACTGTGGGATGACCCGTAGCATTCATAGATTCTTTCAAATGATTAGGCCAGGGTAGGCCATATCGTAAGATTTTGGGTAGACCACAACATGATCGGAATCAGGAGACGGCAGGTCGTTGGAAACCGGACATGATGTAAGACTACAGTTATTCTGTAAGCATCCACTTTTCTTATTAGATTCTATGATGACAAGTGGTCAGACTGTTATGATCGGGAAGATCATAAGGAATAATGGAGCCACAAGTGGCAATATGGTTAAGGCAGACTTCAATATACGAATTTCTCTTTGGAAGTTGCGTGAGGTGATTGTGAGGTTGCTCTTGGCTCAACAACTGCAGGAATTCAGTATTCCGGATAAGTTAGGGACGAGGGAGGTCTCGGTTACTTTTGGAAAGCAGATAGGAAGTAGCGTGATGTTATAGGCAGTAGTAGTGATCTGGGGGATTCAAATGTGTAGGGTAGATTGAGGATCAAAAGTGATAAGTCACTTGCAGTTTTGATTAAATAATCTCAGAATAATTGTTATTGCCCTATTGCGCAACTTTCTTCTCAGTCTAACCGTTGCAGGGATAAATCTTCGACACGAAGGATTATCTGAGCCTCCTATCGAGTTAAGTGTTCTATAGCGGCATATGGTCAGTGACTTGTCTCCGTTGAGATGGTAATATGATCATGGATTGGAAGCATTTTGTGTCATGCGAGACTTTATGAGAATGGCTTGGTGGCAGTTCGGTAAGAGGTGTCTGTTGTTGCTGTTGTTGGTCGTGTTCTGGCATTGTTCCAGCGAGATCAAGGGTGACTAGTGACTAGTTTAGAAATCGGAGAACATGTTCGATGCTTTATCCGACGTCCGTCGCTGCCCATGCAGTCGTCAATGACATCGATTCCTCCAGTTGCTACTTGGTTCACTGCTAGAGCTATCCCACTGCCGCTATAATCACCGTTGTTTCCCGCCATTCCATGCCAATGTCATCGTCGTGCACCAACCGGTGGGTGGTTGCGTTCAGATTCTGAGCAAAGGCAGGTGTGTATGTATTTCTGTTACTAATCCGCATGTTGTGTGTGTTTTTCTTGGCGGAACAACATGAAGAAAAGCCTCCACCACCATCTGGAGGTGGTGGCTTGTACATCCAACCACTGCCTTCTGCCACTAGGGTGGCTGAGTGTGTGTGTGTGTGTGTGTGTGTTATTAGGGATATTATGTTTTATAATATTGAACGACCAGAAAATTCAAAGAAACCCACCACCACCACCGTGAGGTGGTGGCTGCTGCCACCATCTTCCGTGTTGGGTGGTGGTGTGCATTGTGTGATTGGATTGCTAGTTTAGATTCTTAGACATATTTAGTCTAAAATTATAGCTACCACAATGTTGGTTTTTGGTATACTAAAACATCCTATGGTGCACATATAACCCTAAATACCTTGGATATATGTTTTCACTAATTATACATGCAAATGGTTTCTGAGGTATTAATCTTACAACTAGCATGCATTTAACATAAAAATATAATATACTAGTTAGCATGACATACCTTTTAATGGAGCTTGAATTCTTGGTGTATTTGGCCTTAAAGAGCTTAGCTGCAAGAGTGTGGAAGCCTCAAATGGAATCACAACACACCATGGACGAAGGATGAACTTGAGAGAGAACTCCATGCACACAAAAGACACCATGAACTATAAAAATATACATGTGGAGATTTTGGGCAATGAAGTATCTATTTATATGTGGAATTTCTAGGGTCATGGATATAACCCAAATCCATACCCATGGGTTTTATGATCCATGGTTCATGTGGCCCAATTCTTTCTGTATCCATACATCAACTTGGTCCAACATGGATCATAAGCCCAACACATATAAATATAACTAATTATCATAATTAGTCCCCATAGATTTAAATAGTCTCTTTTGACCACTAAATTAATTCCAAATTAATTCTTGATCAATACTAATTAAAAGATAATATTTCATATTATTATATTATTACTCTCTCAAAAGTCCATCCTAACAAATTGTCTTGATGATATGCAACCCAAATGGACCATGCTACTCTCGGGTTGAATACATACCAATAATAGCTATGGGCTTACACACCTAATCCAACAGTCTCCTACTTGGATAAGTCTAAAACTATTATTCAAGTATGACTCCAAGATCCCGACTAGCAATCGTAGCTCATAAAGCCGCTGTCAAACACTGAACAAATCGAATGACATGTCCATTAGATAAGGGATCATATATTCCTCCATTCTAGATATCATATGGACTGAGACATGGATTATAATCATTCTCTCTGTCCATTTGTTGTTTCCCGATTTCCAATTTATGATGACTGACTAATTAAGGAAATCAAATCAGTCCAAGCCCGGCCGAGCACTTACATTTGTTATCACCAAATCATCAAGGGGACCATAGATATTGCTTTTATCCCGAAGGTAAAAGGAATGGATAAACTTCCACTCATATGGCTTGTTCTACTACTTGTTGAATCATACACAAAGGCACGTTTTATAACATTGAGTTACCAATGCGTTTTCATGCAATCAATGTATAACCAACTCATAGTAACAATTCATATCTCTAGGTTTGAAGAATATAAGATATTATCGTCTCATGATCACTCGTGATAAAATCCATGAAGTGATTCCAATGAACGCGGGTTGAATCCAGTACTCAGAACTTATGAGCACTCATGAGTGTTGTATCCCTTTGTTCAACATCTTAGACCTCTACAAGCCAACCCATAACAGTCTTGATTCATATCTACTTCCAACATATGACCGAATGTGGATGGTTTGAATAACTTAGTCATTCCGGAAGAATAACCTAGTGTATTCTGGAAGTCAAAACATGCAAAATGAAACACAAGAATAGTTGTATCTAATATGGTATCAAAACCTATGAACATAAATAAAACACCTTTTATTTATCACCATATGATTACACATTATTCATTGTATACTGTTTTAGCTATCAACGTCATTCTTGAATTTAAAACAATAGTTGTCCCATGCTCCAAGCATGTACACTATGTTTTCTAAACACTAGTCATGCCATACACCAAGTATGCGTACTATGTTTGTCTATGATCTTACTTTTTGAATTAGATCAATTGAAAATAACGCCAATGATCCTCTTTTCACAGTTCCAAATCCTTACTGTAAATGCAATAATTCAAATTTCATGCCATTTAATAAAATCTGTTAGATTCTAAATTTATACGCATAGATCCTCTTATAATGATTATGCACAAAGTCGCAAAGGTTTGACAATAAACATTACAGAGCATTCCAAAGGAAATCAGCTCCCTGGAAACATCCTTCTTGCATTAAGTTTCCTAATCTTACACGGATTGAATAATTTCTATCTTTGAAACATGTCCATATTCCATTTTGACTATCACTTCTGAACAAGAGTTGCATCCTTACAGATTATGTCAATATGGTCCTTCCAGAATTATCACTGTCCTTGAGCAACCAATCTTTGGTAAACCTTAGATTGTCCTTGACAATTGTTTAATCTTTTTAGTCATATCCAGTTCTAGACCTATTCCCTTCTTAATACCCCAAGCATTTGAGAATTTTTAGAAAGGATAAATATAGCACATGTAATCGATCCTATATCCGAAGCATATGGGACACGATTCATGGTGTCTCACAAAAAGACTAAATCAGCCTTTTGCTATAATATTTCTATTTTAATTTGCCAAGTTCTCATAATTCAGATTATGAAAACGGATGTTGTAATCATAATCGAATTTTAGAACGCAAATAATGGACCCATATACAGAATTTCCGTATGTTGAGCCATTCCAACATGAAATTCATATATATATATATATATATATATATATATATATATATATATATATAAATATATAATTTCCTCAATCTAAGCTTTTAGATTTGAGATGAAGTATAATTTCCTCTCCCTTAATTATAGCAAAACAACTCTTTCCCAATTGAAACCTTTTGTTTTCTATAATTAACATTGCTAACTTGCAATACTTATCATAATTATTATGCTCCTACTAATATGATGATTATTAGCATAAGACTTATGCTCCTACTAGCTTTGACATGTACTCAGAAATCAGTTGGACTTCTAGAAATCAATACTTTATTGACTTTCTTACCAAAGTTCAGATTTCTGATACTAGATTGCTTTGATAAAACTTTATCATAATCATACACCTTATCTTAGATAGCTCACAGGTGTGTCTAAACAATTTTAAGAACTATGAAAAGGGATGTTGTAATCATAGTGTTGATTGTTTAGACATTTGCCACTTCTCACAAGTCCATGTTAGTGTGTCGGTAAACCACTCACGCTCCACTAACGACTTTGAGAATGCAAATATGACAATTGCTATCTAGCTAAAATCTACTTAGTGAAAGTGTTTCCTCACCATCATTTTCATGAATCGGAGAGAAACCTTATGACACTTAGATTTAATGGTGTATGTGTTCTTATCCATGTGAATTTTCAAAACCATAGTCACAAAACAAGGACAATGACAAATCCAAACTCATATGGATTGAACTCAATCTTAATTTCTTGCCACCTGGTAGCTCAAGGGCCTGCCATTGCTTCCAAGTTGTTGTGAAACCAATTGAGAACTCTAAGAACTCATATGCAAAGCCAACTTTAATTGGAATGGCCACATAATATGTCAACACGATAGGTTATAAACCTCAAGTCGTGTGCTAGTGAAGAAGTTCAGGTTTTATTCTTCATTAGATCTTGAAATTCTTTTTAGGATCTTTAAGACTCCCACTGTCCTCTTGACATATAAGACTATCTTTTCAAATATTCAATAGATAGTGCGGATTCTTTATCAAGAAATATACTTCACACGATTGGCCTTAGTTGGCCTTTGTTTTATCCAAAACATCACAACTTACCAATTTCAAATGTACAAGAGTAGAAAACTTTTACTCTTACATTTGACAAGTGTTTTAAACCTTCTTTAAGACATGTCACTCAAGTTACATTCTTAGAGTATAACACTAGGAATTGTTTTTTTTTTGTTTTTTTTGGAACAAAATATGAATAATCTTCTTGATTTAACCACTTCAACAATTCATAGCTGCTTTTCTTAGCTATCAGAATGCACTTAGAAGATGAATTGTGATAAGGTCTCTTAATTATTAAGATGATCATATAACATGATACTAAAGTACTCTCCCATCTTTTCATATTTGAGAAATTGTCACAACCCCAAACCGGAACGGTGGAAACGTTCGGGGACGGATGACTTCGTGTGGTAACGTAACAAATGAATACATAGTAAAGAAAGAAATACAACCATCATATATATAATTGAAAGTTTACATTGTTTAAAAGTGTACATGTTCAAAATCAATTACATTATGATGTCAAAATATGAAATTAAACTGGCGCCGCAGCGTCCCTTCTCCAAAATCCGTTTGTTACCTGTAATTACTGAATCCCTGGGACATACAAGTAGTTTTGAAAGAGTAGATCAGCATTTAAGCTGGTGAGTTTCATAAGTATTTAATGACAATGTTTGTATGAAATGAAATGTTTTTATTCTTTGTTTGCATGTTCCTAGAAAATCCTATATTTTCTACTAGTATATATGTAGCCTTCTTTCAGGACAAATGCTTGTTTCTAGCAAATGTATGTACGTATAAAAATTCCAATATGTCTGAAAAACCCCGTAAATCATTGTGTTTTTAATACTCCATGTGAGTTTTATAACCATGCTATTGACAAGGAATGCCTATACACAACGTTCTTCAGGCGTTGGAATGTTCTGACGTTTGTCACCCCAAATGGTGGACTGTAGCTAACAGTCAGGGCGCGGGTTGTCAAGCCCGTATAGATCTATACACAAACACCATGCTCCCCCTCCAAGGGATTCTGGTATATAATACAGGACTTGAAATGTGTACTCGAGCGTACGTGAATTTAATGTCTCACAAAACTTAGTATAAAACTGATTTACGTGTGAAAACGTTCGTTCGTTATTGTATATGAAAGTAGCTTCTTGAAATAGTATTTCCATGTATGTAAACGTTCGTAGTATTCTCGTGAAACTATACCTATTATAGTTTCCTAAAAGTGTGTTTCGTGTATAATAAACCCTTAGTAAAAATGTTCACTTGTTATGAAGAGTGTAGTTTTTGCAGTGCCAGAACCAACACACAGGAATTTAGTATAAGCAAGTATCTGGTTTTTATAAATACATAAATCGTTTCTCAATTCAAAAGATAAAATGTTGTCGTGGTATAATTTGCATATGAAAGTTTCCTTATAATAGTTTTAAATCATGTGTGATTCCTTTGATAAAACGCGTATAGTGAAAGTTTATATAACACACGATAATAATCGAGTGTTTTACTTGTATCCCCCCCCCCCCCCCCCCCGTTAAAAGCATGTAAAAGTACTCATAAAACATTTAAAAGTGTGAATTATAGGGGCATGAACTCACTTGTAAGATCGGAGGTTGCGGGATGAAAACCGGATAGAATTTCGACTTGTGAAAGTTGATTTCCTCGGGATTCTCGGGAATCTCGGGGGCACAAACGACCTTCGGGACTCGAGCAAAATGATCGGGGCTTCGGGGTAGTGCGGACACGGAAAACAAGGGAAGATCGTGAGAGAAATGAGAAAAATGGTGTGTTTTTCCCGGAAACCTCGCATCTCTATTTATAAGGGGCTGAGAAGCCTCGGTACGTGGGGCGTACGAGCTTACGCGGGGCGTACTCATGCGTCATGTGTGAGCGAGTCCTCGACAGCCTCGGCTTCGGATGGGACGGGTCGGGGTAGCTCGCATAGGGGCGACGTGGACGAACCGAGGCCAAGGCCTCACGTACGTGGGGCGTATGGGGTTACGCGGCGCGTAACTCGGATGAACACGGTGACTCCCCCTTCGGATAATACCAGATTTTTGAATTAAATATATATATAAATTATTTAATAAACTTCAAAAATTCATATCTTCTTCATACGAACTCCATTTTCGACGTTTTTTATATCCCCGCGAAGGTGAGACCATACTCTACAACTTTCGTTTAGATTCCGTCGGCAAAATCCGAAATTATTTTTATTATTTATTTTTAAAAGGTCGCGGTAAGAAAATTTCTTTAGAAATTCACAACTTCTTTATCTGACGTCGGTTTTTGCCAGACTTTTTACCGCTAAAATACCATTGTTGAGACCTTCGATTCTCGTTTAGGTCATTCCGGCCAAAAGTCGCTCGATCTCTGATTCGAGTTTTTAGCTGCCTGCCGTTAAGCCGAACTTGAAAAATTCCTAACTTCTTTATACAAAGTCGGATTTGGGCGTTCTTTTTACGTACGATCACAGTTTAATGACATCTATCATAAAAGGTAATTTAATTAGTGATTTTTGGATATTTTATTTTCGAAGAAAATTTTATTACAACTAACGTGGTTACAATACTTGACTTTTTAGGTCATTTACATGTAGTTGAAATATCGGGTTGTCACATCATCCTCCCGTTAGAGGGAATTTCGTCCCGAAATTTAAAGCAAGAAAGATACAAGTGAATCAGAGAAAAAGATGCAGTTACTTTTGTTTCATCTGATCTTCGCGTTCCCATGTGATTTCAGGTCCTCGCTTGGCGTTCCAGCAGACTTTCACGATGGGTATGCGACTTTGTTTTTTTTGTTTGACCTCTCGGTCGATGATTTCTACCGGTTCTTCCACGAAGTTGAGGCTCTCGTTGATCTCGATCTCGTCGAGTTCGATAACAAGAGTCTTATTGGACAGACACTTTTTCAAATTCGATACGTGGAAGGTTGGGTATATGTTACTAAGTTCACGTGGTAGATTAAGTTGGTAAGCTATAGGGCCGATTCTCGTGAGAATCTCGAAAGGCCCTATGTACCTTGGGTTTAGCTTTCCACGCTTTCCAAAGCGTATCAAGCCTTTCCATGGAGAGACTTTCAATAGAACACGGTCTCCTACTTGGAATTCCAAAGGTTTTCTCCGTTGATCAGCGTAGCTTTTCTGTCGGTCTCTAGATGCTTTTAACCGTTCACGAATCTGAATGATCTTCTCTGTCGTTTCTCGTATGATTTCCGGACCGGTGAGAGTGCTTTCAGTATCTCGTCCTTTAGCTAGTTGTGTGTCGCCAACTTCGGTCCAGCATAGAGGGGATCTGCACTTGCGGCCATAGAGGGCTTCGAATGGTGCAACCTTTATGCTCGTATGATAACTATTGTTGTATGAAAATTCGAAAAGAGGTAAGTGGATATCCCATGCCTTTCCAAAGTTAATCACACAGGCTCTTAGCATATCCTCCAAAGTTTGTATCGTTCTCTCACTTTGCCCATCTGTTTGTGGATGGTAGGCTGTACTCATGTCTAATCTAGTACCTAGGGAACTTTGTAGTGACTGCCAGAACCTTGATGTAAATATACTATCCCTATCGGAGATAATGGACATCGGAACACCATGCAATCGTACTATTTCCCTTATGTAAGTTCTTGTAAGCCTTTCCATCTTGTCAGTGTCCTTGATTGGTAGAAAATGCGTAGATTTGGTTAATCTGTCGACGATGACCCATATGGTATCAAGTCCACCCGTTGTCTTGGGCAACTTGGTTATGAAATCCATAGTGATCTGTTCCCATTTCCATTCCGGTATCTCTGGTTGTTGTAGTAATCCTGAAGGTTTCTGGTACTCGACCTTAACCTTAACGCAAGTAAGACATTTACTTACAAAGGTAGCAATCTCTGCCTTCATGTTAGGCCACCAGTACAGTTTCTTAAGATCCAAATACATTTTATCTGAACCTGGGTGAACGGAATACCTCGTGTTGTGCGCTTCAATCATGACCACATCCCTGAAACCACCATGTCTTGGTGTCCAGATACGATCCATGAGATAATAGGCTCTGCCACCCTTGACTTCTAGATTCTTTTCCATTCCTCTCAGGGATTCACCCGTTACATGCTCGGGTTGTAAAGCTTCTAGTTGAGCATCTTTAATTTGTGTGGATAGGTGGGAATGGATGGTCATATTCAGAGATTTGACTCTCCGACCAGTGTATTCTTTTCGACTGAGGGCGTCAGCTACTACATTGGCCTTGCTAGGATGATAACGAATATCGCATTCGTAATCATTGAGTAACTCGACCCATCGTCGTTGTCGCATGTTGAGCTCCTTCTGATAAAAAATGTGTTGAAGGCTCTTGTGATCGGTGTAAATAGTACTCTTCGTTCCGTACAGGTAGTGTCTCCAGATCTTTAAAGCAAATACCATTGCTCCCAACTTAAGGTCGTGTGTCGTATAGTTTACTTCGTGTGTTTTAAGCTGATGGGAGGCATAAGCAATAACCTTTCCTCGTTGCATAAGAACACAACCGTGCCCTTGATTCGATGCATCGCAATACACTACAAAATCTTCTATCCCTTCGGGGAGGGATAGTATTGGTGCGGTGCATAAGGCTTGTTTCAGAGTTTGGAATGCCTTCTCTTGTTTTGCTTCCCAGTCAAAGACCACGCCTTTCTGGGTTAATGTAGTAAGAGGTTTCGCGATGCTAGAGAAGTTCTTTATGAATTTGCGGTAGTAGCCAGCTAGGCCTAGAAATTGACGAATCTCTGTAGGTGTCTTTGGTGCCGACCAGTTCTTAATGGCCTTAATTTTGGAGGGGTCTACGTGTATCCCTTTTTCGCTAACAACGTGGCCCAAAAATTCAACTCTTCGAATCCAAAATTCACATTTAGAGAACTTCTCATAGAGCTTCTCTGATCGTAGTGTTTCTAAGACCCTCTGTAGGTGTTGACTATGTTCTTCCTTACTTCGGGAGTAGATAAGTATATCATCGATGAATACAATGACTAATTGATCCAAGTAAGGACGGCACACTCTATTCATTAGATCCATGTGTTGGATTAATGTCTAAGTCCATAACTATAATTGGTAAGACTTGACCCAACCCGGCATGGTCCATTTGGGTTGCATGGCATGATGCACTTGGATAGACTAAAATGAGAGAAATAAGACACTTATGGTTATTAATATATTATAAGTTCTTGTATATTAATAATAAGAATAATAAGATTATTTAATTAGTATTGATCAAGAATTAATCTAGGATTAATTAAGTGATCAAAAGAAGACTAATTAAATATATGGGTTGATTGTGTAAATCATCCATACTTGTATAGTGGGCTAATGCTCCATGGATTATCTAGTTGGTCCAAAACCCATATGATGCTCCATGGATGCTCCATGGTGTATTTGAACCCATGGATCCAAGGAAATGGAAAGTCATGACAATTAGGGTTTGCCCTAATTGTAACACTATATAAAGATATTATTCTTCACAAAATCGCCACTGGTATTATTCTAGAGAGGGCTAGCCGATTTCATGAAGTGTAGAATTCTCTCTAAGTTATTCCAAGTGTATTTGGTGTTGTGTGAACCATTTGAGGTGTCACACTTGGGGCACTAGGCACTCAAGCTTCATGAAGACATTCTACATCAAAGAGGTATGTATTCTATCTTGTTATATTGATAGTTTTGTATGCTAGATTAGGATAATACCTTGGATGTTCATATTTGCATGTATAATAGAGAAAACATAGATCCAAGGTATTTAGGGTTGCATGTACACTTAGGAGTGTTAGAATGCTCATAACCCAACAGTGGTATCAGAGCCTAGGCTTGTTTTCTTGTTATACCTACAATAGAAACTGAAAAAAAACGAATTTGTTGCTGTCTGATCATCAGACTCGGCGAGTCCATCAGGTGACTCGGCGAGTCCATGCCTAAAATGTGATCAATTCGATCCAACTCGCCGAGTTGGTTCATGCACTCGACGAGTTGGACCCCCAGACATCATATTTTCGAGGTTTTTGGCTAGAAATGGACTAGGAACATTACCCTAAGTTGTTTTTGAACTTATACACTTGCTTTTTGATGTGGTAATGTTCATGCTAATCCATTTACAAAGATAATTATCAAAAAATTCATGTTTTGTATTAGTTTAAAGGTTAGACTAATTACATGAAAAAGTTTGATTTGAATTATCTTGTTCTTATGAGTTGCTTAGATTAATAGAAAAGTTAATTGAAATAGTTGTTTTCAATCCATTTTAATCTAAGAGTTGAGTATAAAATGTGTTTGTGTAACTTGTCCTCAAGTTACATGAAGAGTCACATTAAAGACTCATAAAACTCATAAAAGTTGGCATTGGTTACAAAATGAAGAGTCTTGTGTCATTGAATATTTTTTTTATGGCTCCATAACTTGTCCTCAAGTTATGGAAGTTCAAGAGTCACTTCATTAAAGAGTAAGAGTGTAACCTTAATTAATTTCATAAGTTATAAAAATAAAGAAAAGTTAATTCTTTTAATAGTTTAAAGTCTTCCATAAGTTATGGAACTTGAAGAGTTTTTGGATTCAAAATACTTTAAACACATAGGTTATGGAATTAATTAGTTTTGAATAGTTTCAAAACTTGCCCTCAAGTTTTGGAATTTGTAAAGTTTTCTCATATGAATACTTTAATTCCAAGTTAGCCCTTAGAATTTTAAAAGTTAAAATTCAACCCTTCTACTTTATAATATTATAAGTTAATAATATATATGTATAAGAGTAAAGTCGGTCTTACCGCTAGTACGCCTCATTCACGAAGCCGGTGTATAAGGTGGGTATAAGGTTGTTGCCTATAAAATGGCAGCTTAATGGGTGTCCACTCTCACCCACCGCTTGCTTGACTGGTGGAGGGTCGTTAGCCGAACGGGTTTGACAGGACTATAATTCTCCCTTCATTAAAAGAATTAATGATAAATACTAAGTAACTAAACTCTTAATAATTCCCAATCTTAGTTACTTAGGAAAATGTGAATAAGGTGCTAATCCATGAAATTACACTTTACACTTTGTCTAAGTCGTTAGTGGAGCGTGTGTGGTTAACCGGCACACTAACTTGGACTTAACAAGGTAGGTAAAGGGTGACTTAATATTTATCATAGTATCGATGGAGCGTGTGTGGTTAACCGGCACATCAATTAAGGGGTAAACACCTAAGGATACCAAGTAATTTGCATGGTTACTTCACACCTTGTTTTGTGATCCTCGGCATCCCAGTCACAAAACCTGAAGGGCACACTCGAGATTGAAACATGTCATTGAACAGTTCAATGAATCTCAAAAGATCTAGGAGTTTCAAAACCAATTAAAACCTAATAATACATTTCGTTTATCTTGGTGGAAATTGGTGAATCGTCATTCACCTACCTTCAAATTGTTTTATAGCTTGGATTACGGCATACCTCTTCTAAGTTATAAAATAGTTTGTTGGGTCCTAGCCTTAATATTTCATATTGCGTGTCATATTAAAGACTTTAGATCAACTATCTTGAATATCTCCGAAAAGATGTCTGGTTTAGACATTTATGATCTTCTCAAATCTCTTGAAACAAGCTTTCCTAAATGAAGATGATGTCCCATGGAAATCATACTTCTTTCACCTCCTCCAATTATTCTCCCTAACCCACAAGTTCTTGAAAAGTTTAAGGTCACTCGAGCCCTATTAGCAAGTAAAGGTCTTGGTGTGGTCACATCTTGGAGATGTAGTCACATATTGACAAGCCGGGAGGTTTGGGTGTCAAAGTCTTGAGAAAGTTGGTGGTTCAATCACTTTCTAAGTCACATAGTGAGTTATTTTGGAACACCTATGAAACAGACTGTGACAAGACCCTTAATGATCTTATCTATTTGCTAAGATCAACTTCCTGAAACTTTATGGACATTGACAATGGTGACACTGGAAATACAGAAAAAGCATTCTCTTCCCAAGGAAAGGGATTGACCATAGTAAACTAGGTTGATCAAATGTTAAAGAGAAAAGGCTAAGTCTGTAATAGTCCCGTGTACCATTATCAAAGGGTCCATATGTTTATATTGCCAAAGGAAGGGTCATTAGTTGTGAAGCTGCTAAATTTACCTAAGGATGTTAAAGTCAATAAGGTTGACTCTACTTCAGGTAAAGTCCACTAATCTAACTTTGTTAAGTTTCTATTCTGAGATTCCTGATACATGATGTGACTGGGTCACATGGTAATGTTTTAAGAATCAAAGAAAAGTAAAGGAACTTAAAGAAAGAATATGCTGAATCTGATCGCATAGATGGATTTCTATCGTGTAGTTTAAAAATCGGATTCTTGAGCTACTTCTTAGGAGTTATGAGATATTGCTTAGGAATAGATAACAACAAGTTTTCATATGGATTGTAAGGATAAGTTTTTCCACATAGTTTTAAAATAAAAGAAAATTTTTGATTTTAGTTATTTTAAAATATCCTTACAATGGCATTTGAGGAAAAATTGTTGCTTATATGATTCCATTAATAGCAAGAGTGGAAATATGAAATTGATTCTTTCATTTGTGGTAATGTCTAAATTTACCAAATAAGGAAAGATTCTCATCACCCAAGTCTCAATTGGACCGGGACTTGGAATCATGCATGCTGTATAGCATGATGAATGAGAACTTTCAAGTTTTGGAAAATTAAGACTAATTACTTGTTCACATGGATGTGTGAGTCAAGTGAAGGACTAAGGGATCGAGTACACATTCTTGTGCACTGGTCAAGTCCACCACAAAATATTGATAAAACTATTCGTCATAGTTTACTAAAGCTCAGTAAATATGATTATACTTACAAGCTTAAGTATAACTCTGAGACATTGGAAAAAGGTTCCAATGTATGACAGAGCGAATAAGAAGAATCAAATTAGGCAAAAGGATAAAAGTTTCTCAAATCTGAAAAGATGGGAGAGTACTTTAGTATCAGTTTTTGTGATCATCTTAATGATTAAGAAACCATAGCACAATTAGTTCTCTAAGGAAGTCTTAGTGCATTCTTATGACTAAGAAGAGGGATCTTGAATTGTTGAAATGGTTAAATCAAGAAGATGAGTCATACTTCATTTCAATACAAGTCTTAGAGTCATACTCCAAGATTATAATTTGAGTGACATGTCTTTAAGAAGGTTTAAAACACGTGTCAAATGTAAGAGTAAAAGTGTCCTACTCTTGTTCATTTGAGGTTGGTAAGTTGTGATGTTTTGGATAAAACAAAGACCAACTTAGGCCAACTATGTGAAGTGTTTGTCTTGGTTAAAATCCACACTATCTCTTGGATGTTTGACAAGGGAGTCTTATAGGTCAAGAGGACAGTTGGAGTCGTAAAGGTCTTGAAAGTCTCAAGAACTAATCAAGAATAAAACCTGAAGTCATTCACTAGCACCCGACTTGAGGTTTATAACCTATCGTGTTGACATATCTGTGCCCATTCCAGTTAAAGTTGGCTTTGCATATGAGTTCTTAGAGTTCTCAATTGGTTGCACAACAACTTGGAAGCAATGGCAGGCCCTTGAGCTGCCAGGTGGCAAGAAATTAAGATTGAGTTCAATCCATATGAGTTTGGATTCTTCATTACCGTTGTCTTGTGACTATGGTTTTGAAAATTCACATGGATAAGAACACATACACCATTAAATCTAAGTGTCATAAGGTTTCTCTCCGATTCATGAAAATGATGGTGAGGAAACACTTTCACTAAGTAGATTTTACTTGGATAGCAATTGTGATATTTGCATTCTCAAAGTCGTTAGTGGAGCGTGTGTGGTTTACCGGCACACTAACCTGGACTTGTGAGAAGTGGCAAAAAGGTCTAACCATTATGATTACGGAATCCCTCTTCATAATTTTTTAGACACACAAGTGTTCTATCTAAGGGAAGGTGTATGATTTTGATAAAGTTCTATCAAAACAATCCAGTATCAGAAATCTGAACTTTGGTAAGAAAGTCAATAAAGTATCGATTTTTAGAAGTCCAACTGATTTCTGAGTACATGTCAAAGCTAGTGGGAGCATAAGTGTTATGCTAATAATCATCATGTTAGTGGGGGCATGATAATTATGATAAGCATTGAAAGTTAGCAATGTTAATTATAGAAAAAAAAGTTTCAACTGGGAAAGAGTTGTTTTGCTATAATTAAGGGAGAGGAAATTATACTTCATCTCAAATCTATAAGCTTAGATCGTGAGGTTTTAATCATTTAGTCAAGGAAATATATATGAATTTCATGTTGGAATGGCTCAACATAAGGAAATTCTGTATATGGGTCCATTATTTGCGTTCTTAAATTCGATTATGATTACGGCATCCCTTTTCGTAATCTGAATTATGAGATCTTGGCAAATATAAATGGAAATGTTATAGCAAAAGACTGGTTTAGTCTTTATGTGATACATCATGAATCGTGTCCCATATGCTTCGGGTATAGGATCGATTACATGTGCTATATTCATCCTTTCTAAAAGTTTCCAAATGCCTGGGGCATTAGGAAGGGAAAAGGTTTAGAACTGGATATGACTAAAAGGATTAAACAATTGTCGAGGACAATCCGAGGTTTACCAAAGATTGGTTGCTCAAGGACAGTTGGAAGTATAGTGATAATTCTGGAAGGACCATATTGACATAATCTGTAAGGAGGCAACTCTTATTCAGAAGTAATAGTCAAAATGAATCTGGAAATGTTTCAAAGTTAGAAATTTCAATCTGTGTAAGATTAAGGAAACTCAATGCAAGAAAGTTGTTTCAAAGGAGCTGATCTCCTTTGGAATACTCTGTAATGATTGTTGCCAAGTCCTTGTGAATTTGTGAATAATCATTACAAGAGGAACAATGCATTTAAGTTTAGAATCTAACAGATTTCAGTAAATGGCATGAATTTGGAATTCTTGCATTTGCAGTAAGGATTTGGGAGTGTGAAAAGAGAATCATTGAAGTTATGTTCAATTGATCTAGTTCACAAAGTAAAGATCATAGACAAACATAGTATGCATACTTGGTGTATGGCATGACTAGTGTTTAGAAAACATAGTGTACATGCTTGGAGCATGGGACAACTATTGTTTTAAATTCAAGAATAAAGTTGATAGCTGAAACAGTATACAATGAATAATGTGTAATCATATGGTGATAAATAAAAGATGTTTTATTTATGTTCATAGGTTTTGATACCATATTGGATTCAATTATTATTGTGTTTCACTTTGCATGTTTTGACTTCCCGAATAAACTAGGTTATTCTTCTGGAATGACTAAGTTATTCAAACCATCCACAGTCGGTCATATGTTGGAAGTAGATATGAATTAAGACTGTTATCGATTGGCTTGTAGAGGTCTAAGGTGTTGGACAAAGGGCTACAACACTCATGAGTGCTCATAAGTTCTGAGTATTGGATTCAACCCGCGCTCATTGGGATCACTTCATGGATTCTATCACGAGTGATTATGAGACGATAATATCTTATATTCTTCAAACCTAGAGATATGAGTTGATAGTACATTGATTACATGAAACCACATTTGGTAACTCGGTGCTATAAAACGTGTCTTTGTGTATGATTCAACAAGTAGTAGAACAAGCCATATGAGTCGAAGTTTATCCATTCCTTTTACCTTCGGGATAAAAGCGATATCTGTGGGCCCTTCGATGATTTGATGATGACAAATGGAAGTGCTCGGCCGGGCCAGGACTGATTTGATTTGTTCAATTAGTTAGTCGTCATAAATCGGAAATCAGGAAACAACAAATGGACAGAGAGAATGATTATAATCCATGTCTCAGTCCGTATGATATCTAGAATGGAGGAATATATGATCCCTTATCTAATGGACAAGTCATTGACAAAGGTTAGCGTTTATCGACAAGGTCAGAGTTCGACAGAAGCTTTTGAGAGGTACGATTGCCAGTTGGTTCCTGAAGTCATACGCAACAATAGTTTTAGACTTATCCAAGTGGGAGACAGTTGGATTAATGTCTAAGTCCATAACTATAATTGGTAAGACTTGACCCGACCCGGCATGGTCCATTTGGGTTGCATGGCATCATGCACTTGGATAGACTAAAATGAGAGAAATAAGACACTTATGGTTATTAATATATTATAAGTTCTAGTATATTAATAATAAGAATAATAAGATTATTTAATTAGTATTGATCAAGAATTAATCTAGGATTAATTAAGTGATCAAAAGAAGACTAATTAAATATATGGGTTGATTGTGTAAATCATCCATACTTGTATAGTGGGCTAATGCTCCATGTATTATCTAGTTGGGCCAAAACCCATATAATGCTCCATGGATGCTCCATGGTGTATTTGAACCCATGGATCCAAGGAAATGGAAAGTCATGACAATTAGGGTTTGCCCTAATTGTAACACTATACAAAGATATTATTCTTGACAAAATCGCCACTAGTATTATTATAGAGAGGGCTAGCCGATTTCATGAAGTGTAGAATTCTCTCTAAGTTATTCCAAGTCTATTTGGTGTTGTGTGAACCATTTGAGGTGTCACACTTGGGGCACTAGGCACTCAAGCTTCATGAAGACAATCTACATCAAAGAGGTATGTATTCTATCTTGTTGTATTGATAGTTTTGTATGCTAGATTAGGATAATACCTTGGATGTTCATATTTGCATGTATAATAGAGAAAACATAGATCCAAGGTATTTAGGGTTGCATGTACACTTAGGAGTGTTAGAATGCTCATAACCCAACACCATGAATACTGCTGGTGCGTTGGTTAATCCGAACGGCATCACTACAAATTCGTAGTGTCCATAACGGGTTCGGAAGGCTTTCTTGGGTACGTCTTCTTCTAGCACTCGTAATTGGTGATATCTGGATCGTAGATTTATCTTTGAGAAGTAGCTCGCTCCTTGAAGTTGATCAAATAGGTCATCAATGTTGGGTAGAGGGTAACGATTCTGGACAGTGAGTTTGTTCAGCTCTCGGTAGTCGATGTACATCCGAAACGATCCATCTTTCTTCTTTACAAACAAGACCGGTGCTCCCCAAGGTGAGAAACTTGGTCTGATGAATCCTTTTTGGTGAAGTTCGTTAAACTGACTGGAAAGTTCTTTCATCTCCGCTGGTGCCAGACGATAGGGTGATTTTGCTACAGGGGTAGCCCTTGGAATTAAGTCGATTCTGAATTCGACTTGGCGTTGTGGTGGTAATCCCGGTAGTTCTTCTGGGAAGATATCAGGGAAATCCTGTACCTCAGGGATGTTGTTTATATCCTTAACCTCCCGACTTGTATCGATGATGTGTGCAAGAAATTCCTGATAATCCTTCCGCAGACACTTTCGAGCTTGGATGCACGAAATGATGCGAAGGTTTTGTTGGATAAGGTGTCTAAGTCCATAACTTATTTGGTATATACTTGACCCGACCGACATGGTCCATTTGGGTTGCATCTTATCCAAACTATTATGGATAATTTTATGAGTTATACACATATGTTTATTAATATATTAGGAGTTATAATATATTAATATGAAGTTACGTTATTTAATTAGTTTTAGTCTTAAATTAATTATGAATTAATTTAGAGATTAAAAGGAAGACTAATTAAATTATGGGCTATTTGTTTTATATAGTGTGGGCTAATACTCATTTGTTAATGGGCTAGGCTTATGTGGAAGTCCATGGATGATCCATGGAGCTTTTAACCCATGCATCCTTGGAAAGGAAGAGACATGGGTTATTAGGGTTTCACCCTAACCATGCACACTATATAAGCATGCTTATGGAGCATGAAATGGAGCCTAAGAGAAAACTAGTGAACTAGTGTGTGTGTGTGCATGTGTGTGGCCGATTTTATACAAGGGTGTATACTCTCTCAAAGTTTTCCAAAAGTTTGTGGTGTTTGTGATTCCATTTGAGGCATTCACACTATTGGTGCTTGGCCCTCAAACTCCTTAGAACCAAACTCACCAAAAGGTATGTAATCTCTTCTAACTCTTTTATGTTGAAATGTTCCCCATGCCATGTTAGATAGGTTATAAACCTTGGAAAATTATTATTTTGCATGTATTTAGACAAACATAGATCCAAGGTTTATTAGGGTTGCATGCACACTTAGGAAGTGTTAGATTGCTCAAAACCCAACCGTGGTATTAGAGCCTAGGCTTGCTTGTTTGATACTTGATGCAAAATAGTGAAAAAAAGTCGAAATTTTTGCTGTCTGCATGGTGGACTTGCCGAGTCCATTGGGGGGACTCGACGAGTCCAAGGCAAACTTCAACCTACTCGACGAGTAGGATCGAAAGAGTGCAAATTCTCGACTTTTGCTGCTGGAAATGGAATAGAAACATTACCCTAAATTGTTTTGGTGTTATAAAACTTATTTTAGTTGGTGTAATGGTTGTTCTAATCCATTTGCAATAGCATATATCAAAATTCCATGATTTTATGTGTTCATATAATTCTTGAATTTTTGATGATCATGTTCATGTTCTTATGAATTTAGAAAATGATAGGAATTATTTGCTGAATTGTTTAGGATTAATTCTTGATCATTTATGTGTTTTAATGGAGTCCATAATTTGTCCTCAAGTTATGGATTTCCAAAGATTACACTTATTTAACACACACTTAAAACACATAAGTTACATGAAAATGAAGAGTCTTCATTTTTATGAACCTTTAATTCATAAGTTATGAAATGAAGAGTTTTGCAAAGTTACAAAATTGGAATTTGTAAAGTTTCACACACTTTAATAAACTTTAATTCCAACCCTTAGAGTTTTAATAGTTAAAATTCAACCCTTATACTATTTATAACATTAATGGTTAATTATTATATATATATGTATAAGAATAAGTCGTTTTACTGTTAGTAGGCCTCATTCACGAAGCCGGTCTATAAGGTAGGTATAAGGTTGTTGCCTATAAAATGGCGACTTAATGGGTGTATACTCTCAGCCACCGCTTGCTTGATCGGTGGAGGGTCGTTAGCCGAACAGGTAGAACAATGACTTTAAATCCTCATTAAAAGTATAATGAATATTATAAAATAACTAAACTCTTTTAATTCCCAATCTTAGTTATTTTAGGAAAAATGTGAACATGGTGCTAGTCCATGGAATTCACACTTTGTACCTTACCAAGTCGTTGGTGGAGCGTGTGTGGTTAACCGGTACACTAACTAGGACTAGTAAGGATCACGAAGGGTGACTTAATGTTTGTCATAGATCAATGGAGCGTGTGTGGTTAACCGGCACATTGATTAGGTGATAATATTAAGGGTACCAAGTGAATTAGCATGGTTATTCACACCTTGTTTTGTGATCCTCGGCATCCCAGTCACAAAACTTGAAGGGCACAATCGAGATTGAAACATGCCATTGAAAAGTTCAATGAATCTCAAAAGAATCTAGGAATTTCAAATCCAATTAAACCTAATAAATCATTTTGTTTTCATGGTGGAAATTGGTGAATCGTCATTCACCTACCTTTCAAATATATTATTACTTAGATTACGGCATCCCTCTTCTAAGTGTAATATATTGTGATTGGATCCTAGCCTTAATATTACATTTGGGTGTCTTATTAAGGATCCTAAATATCTAATCTAAACTTACTCTCTTTTCAGATGTCTTCCAACACTAATGCTTCAGGCTCTAACCCAACTGGTTCTTTCTCTCTCATGAATCTTTGTGGGAGGGTCATCTTTGATGGTTCCAACTTCATGGATTGGATTAGGAACATCAGGATGGTTACTCGTTATGAGGACAAAGAATATGTCCTCGATAAGGAGTTAAAAGAACTTGATGAGTATACTGCTACTCCTGAGGAGATCGCTGAATTCAGGACTCATGAGAGAGATACTACTAAGGTGGCATGTATCATGATGGCCACGATGACAGCCGAGCTCCAAAAGTCGTATGAAGATTTCTACCCTTTTGAGATGCACCAAGACCTGATGGAAAGGTACCATCAGAGTGCTCGTCAGGAGCGGTATGAAATAATCTCCTTCATAATAACTACCAGCATGAAGGACGGTGAATCCGTCACGGGCCACATGCAAAAGATGCAAAGGTATGTGGACCGTTTGCTGAAGTTGAATGTTAACATCCCCGAGGAGTTGGCAATTGACATCATTTTGCACTCCTTGCCTTCTTGTTATGATCATTTTCGAATGACATATCATATGAACAAGGAGGAAGTTACCCTCAGCAAGCTTCAAGGACTCTTGAAGACCGCAGAATCCGGTCTTAAGGGTAAAGCGATTGTTACCTCTACTACTCCTACTCCAACATCTACCCCTATTTTGGCTATTGGGCAAGGCAAAGGGAAAAAAAGGAAGCACCCTTCGAAGGGTACCAAGGGAAAGTCTCTTGAAGGCTCCTCATCAAAGACCAAGAGCGGTTCTGTGACTCCTTCTGCCATTCCCAAGGATGCTGAATGCTTTTATTGCCATGAAAAGGCACACTGGAAGCGAAACTACCCTAAGTACTTGCAGGATCTAAAGGATGGGAAAGTGAAACCCACCCATGCAAGTATTTACACTATATTGTCTAATTACTCAACATATTCTAACTCTTGGGTGCTTGATACAGGATGTGGTATTCACATATGTTCTGATTTGCAGGGCCTAAGAAGAAGTGAGGATGTGGAGCACGGGAAGATAAACTTAATCATGGGGAATAGGAAGGCTTCACCTGTTTCCAAGATTGGAGTTTATACTTTGTTTCTTAATAATGGGTTAAAATTAGATTTGAATAAATGTGTGTACTCGTCTGAAATGGCGAGGAATATTATTTCTTTTCATGCTTTGTACAAACAAGGTTTTACCTTTTCGTTTGATAATGAATGTGGTGGTATTAATGCTTTCTTTAATATTGTGTTTTATTTTAAAGCATTACCTTGTGATGGTGTGTATGAAACTGTGTTGATTGTAGACAACTTAGGAAATAATGTGTTGTATATTGATTCTTTTACTAGCCTAGATAAAGCATCATTGTGGCATTGTCGTCTTGGACATGTAAACAAGAAACGCATAGGCCAACTCCTAGAGAGTGGAGTCTTGGAATCATTTGACCCTAAATCGGATGATAATTGTGAATCTTGTCTACTTGGAAAGATGACAAAATCACCGATCACTGGAACTTGTGAGAGGGGTGAGGGTTTGTTGGACCTAATACATACTGATGTATGTGGGCCATTCAAAACCGCTACAAGGGATGCTAATCGGTATTATGTGACTTTTATTGATGATTTTAGTAGATATGGGTATGTCTACTTAATCAAACATAAGTCAGAAACCTTTAAGGGTTTAAGGAATTCAAACAGGAAGTAGAAAATCAATTGGGCAGGAACATTAAGATGCTTCGATCCGATCGAGGTGGTGAGTATCTTAGCACCGAGTTCCCTGACTATCTTAAGGAGTGTGGGATTGTCTCACAATTGACTCCTCCCAGGACACCACAGCTGAATGGTGTAGCTGAGAGGCGTAATCAAAATTTGTTGGACATGGTTCGCTCTATGATGAGTCGAGTTTCGTTACCAATCTCTTTTTGGGGGTATGCCTTAGACACTACCGCCCATATCCTTAATCTAGTCCCTACAAAGAAGGTTACCAAAACACCTCATGAGATGTGGACTGGGAAGGTTCCCAATTTGGACCACATCAAAATTTGGGGTTGCGAAGCTTTCGTGAGGCGTGAAACTCATGATAAGCTTGAACCCCGAAGTGAAAGGTGTATTTTCATCGGCTACCCACAGAAATCCTTCGGCTACCTCTTCTACAAACCCAGTGAGAATGTGGTCTTTGTAGCACGAAGAGGGATCTTTCGCGAGAAAGAATTTATAAGTCAAGGAGACAGTGGGAGGCAGATTGATCTTGAAGAAATTCAAGAATCAATTGGTGAAGGAACCTCAGACACTAGCAATCAACCTGAGGAGGAAACTCCTGTTGATCCAGCTGACGAGTCTGTACCTCCGAGGCGTTCCACACGGGTTAGGAACACACCCTCGTTTTATTATGGCTTCCATATTACTTCGGAAGGTGATACGTTTATTAGTGATAGTACACTAGTAAATTTGGATGAACCCAGTAGTGTTAAGGAAGCCATGGCAGGCCCGGAGTCTACTAAATGGAAGGAGGCTATGTGGACAGCGAGATACAGTCCATGTATGACAATCAAGTTTGGAACTTGGTTGACAATGTACCAGGCTGTAAAACAGTCGGGTACAAATGGATCTTCAAGAAGAAGACAGACATGGAAGGAAAAGTGCATACTTATAAGGCTCGACTGGTTGCGAAGGGTTTTTTTCAAACTCAAGGTATTGATTATGATGAAACCTTCTCGCCGGTAGCAAATATTAAGTCTATTAGGATTATGTTAGCCATTGCAGCATTTCACGATTATGAAATATGGCAAATGGATGTCAAAACCATTTTCCTTAATGGAAAGTTGGCTGAGGATGTGTACATGAATCAACCAGAGGGTTTTGTCAGTGTAGAGTACCCTAATAGAGTATGCAAGCTTGAGAAATCCATTTATTTATTTAAACAAGCATCTCGTAGCTGGCATCTTTGTTTTGATGTGAAGGTAGAAGAGTTTGGCTTCTCGAGAAGCGAAGATGAGTCTTGCATGTATGTCAGAGCTAGTGGGAGTATAGTTAGCTTCTTGGTACTGTATGTGGATGACATACTACTCATAGGAAATGACATCCCAACCTTGCAGGAGGTTAAGTCCTGGCTTGGGAAGTGCTTTGCTATGAAGGACCTAGGGGAGGCTACCTATATCCTAGGGATAAGGATATTAAGAGAAAGGAGTAGAAGACTAATTGGACTTAGTTAGAGTATCTACTTGGATAAGGTGTTGAAAAGGTTCAACATGGAGAATTCCAAGAAAGGAGATTTACCGATCCAAAGCAATACCAAACTGAGTAAGACTCAGAGTCCGAGTATAGAGGCAGAGATAGCTGAGATGAGCCAATTACCATATGCTTCCGCAGTTGGCTCGATCATGTATGCTATGACTTGTACCCGTCCTGATGTGGCATTTGCTTTGAGCATGGTCAGCAGGTATCAGGGGAACCCTGCAAGGCTCATTGGACCGCGGTAAAGAACATTCTCAAGTACCTGCGGAGGACTAAGGATTGGATCCTTACCCTTGGTGGCAGTGATGACTTGAAAGTATTAGGGTATAGTGATGCTGGTTTTCAGACTGATAGGGATAATTTCCGCTCTCAGTCGGGCTGGATCTTTACCTTAAATAGAGGGGCAATTTCTTGGAAGAGTTCCAAGCAGGAGACGGTGGCTGATTCGACTTGTGAATCAGAGTATATAGCAGCGAGTGAAGCAGCGAAGGAGGCGATATGGCTAAAGAACTTCATCGGAGACCTTGGAGTTGTACCAGCTATTAAGGAACCTATAGAGATTTTCTGTGACAACAATGGTGCGGTTAACTTAGCCAAGGAACCAAGAGATCATGGCAGATCCCGACACATTGACAGAAAATATCACTTCATAAGACACAAGATTGAAGAAGGACTCCTTGTGACAAGGAGGATATCGTCGGATGAGAATCCTGCAGATCCCCTTACGAAGGGACTGATGAGGGTTAAGCATTTTCAGCATGCGAGACGCATCGGGCTGAGGGACGATATTAGTTTTACAGATTAGATAGTTTTCCTGAAACTTGTAAAATGTAATCGACGTTTGATGGTGAATAAAATTTGTGATTTATTTATGAGTAAAGTGTTACTATCATTGTTAATTATTTACTATTGTTTCAGTTCTGCATGTTTTGACTTCCAGAATAATTAATTTATTCAAACCTCCACAATCGATCATACGTCGGAAGTAGGTATGAATCAAGATTGTCATGAATTGGGTTTGTAGATGCCTTAAAGGTGTTTAGACATGGCAATGGTTGCTGCAACATTCATGAGTACTCATAAGTTATGAGTATTGGTATAAACCCACGCTCACTTGTATCACTTCATGGAATTTATCTCGAGTGATCGTGAGATGATAACATCATATAAATCTTTGAACCTACAGATATGAGTTGTTACCTATGAGTTGGTTGTGCATTGATTGCACGTAAACACATCAGTAACTTGATGTTATAAAATGTGCCTTTGTGTACAATTCAATAAGTAGTAAAACAAGCATATCAGTCGAAGTTTATCTGTTCCTTCTAGAAATAGAAGCGATATCTGGGCCCCTCGATGATCTTGTGTTGACCCATGTACCAGGCCTGGTCAGAACTAAACCGATGTGTTCAGTGAAGTTCTTCGTCAAACAAATCGGAAAATCGAGAAACAACTTCTAGACAATAAGCAAGACATAGTTCCATGTGTTTGTCCGGCTGATATCATGAGAACAGAGGATTATGTGACCACTTATCTAAAATGGCGCTTCATAGTTCGATAGAGTCTTCATTGTTCGAGGGAGTTCTCGAGAGCTACGATTGCTGGTTGGTTTCTGAAGTTATAGGAAAATACAGTTATTAGACTTATCCAAGTGGGAGTCTATTGGATAAGGTGTCTAAGTCCATAACTTATTTGGTATGTACTTGACCCGACCGGCATGGTCCATTTGGGTTGCATCTCATCCAAACTATTATGGATAATTTTATGAGAGTTATACACATATGTTTATTAATATATTATGAGTTATAATATATTAATATGAAGTTACGTTATTTAATTAGTTTTAGTCTTAAATTAATTATGAATTAATTTAGAGATTAAAAGGAAGACTAATTAAATTATGGGCTATTTGTTTTATATAGTGTGGGCTAATACTCATTTGTTAATGGGCTAGGCTTATGTGGAAGTCCATGGATGATCCATGGAGCTTTTAACCCATGGATCCTTGGAAAGGAAGAGACATGGGTTATTAGGGTTTCACCCTAACCATGCACACTATATAAGCATGCTTATGGAGCATGAAATGGAGCCTAAGAGAAAACTAGTGAACTAGTGTGTGTGTGTGTGCATGTGTGTGGCCGATTTTATACAAGGGTGTATACTCCCTCAAAGTTTTCCAAGAGTTTGTGGTGTTTGTGATTCCATTTGAGGCATTCACACTATTGGTGCTTGGTCCTCAAACTCCTTAGAACCAAACTCACCAAAAGGTATGTAATCTCTTCTAACTCTTTTATGTTGAAATGTTCCCCATGCCATGTTAGATAGGTTATAAACCTTGGAAAATTATTATTTTGCATGTATTTAGACAAACATAGATCCAAGGTTTATTAGGGTTGCATGCACACTTAGGAAGTGTTAGATTGCTCAAAACCCAATAGGTTTGTACTTGATTTGTCGCCGTAGATCACTAATGTTTCATGGTTAGGGAGATTTAGATGAACGACTTTTTCAAATCATGTGATGTCGGGGCGAAGAGGACTTAACCAATCCATGCCAACTATAACATCGAAAATTTTTATTTGGACTCGTATAAGGCTGATTGGGAAAGAGTGATTGTCTAAAGTTAATGTACAACCCATGTATATGCAATTAGTGTTTTCCGTTTTCCCATTGGCCATTTCTACAGTGAATGATTCTTCTAACATGCTAGATTTACGTTTAAGTAAGTGAATCAAGTTTTGGCTCACAAAGCTTCTCTCCGCTCCGATGTCGAATAGGATGCATGCATATGAATTATCGAGAAGAAATGTACCAACAACTACTGTAGGATCAGCTACGGATTCCTCGTGACCAATAGCTAATACTCATCCCACTCCACCGGTATTTGCTGCCTTTAGGCAGTTTCTTTTGTAGTGGCCCACCTCGCCACAACTGTAGCATGCTTGGCCTACACCAGCACCGGGAGCTTGAGTGATCGGTTTTGCAGGGGTCTTGCAGAAACGGACAGTGTGTCCCTTTCTGTTGCAGTTGGAGCACTGCATTTCCCGATACGGTCCGTGGTGATGGTAATTGCACTTGGTGCACTTTAGGAGGTTGCCTACATAAGGCTTTGTTGGGTAGAGATTTGCAAGAACGGTAGTAGGTATCGTCGCAGCGTTTATGGCAACTAGTTGTTGTTTCTTCGAGGATTCTTGGGAAGATCCACACTTCCCCTTATTCCACCCTATCTTGTTGTTGTTGTTATTGTTGTTTCCCTTATGTAGTTCTGGTGCAGAGGTTGTTGAGTGTTGATGATTTCCGTAATCAATAAGCGATTGTGCCAGCTCCTTGGCACTTTCAAAAGTGTTAGGTTTGGAAGCTAACACGCTTGACTGAATTTGGGGCGATAGTCCCCAAATGTATCGCTCTATTTTCTTTCTCTCGGGAGCAATCATATCTGGGAAAAGGATTGCCAGCTCGCAGAATCTATTGGAATAAGTTGCTATATCGATACCAATCATTAGTAGAGTCCAGAGTTCATGCTCGAGTTTTTGAACCTCTCCTCGTGGACAATACTCCCTCATCAACAAGATTTTCAAGCTCTCCCAACTTATCGAGTTCGCCACTATCAGGGTAAGTACTTTAACGTGGCCATTCCACCAAGTTAAAGCCCTATCAGTAAATGTGTAAGTTGCAAACTTGACTTTGATGTGCTCGGGGCAAGATCAGATTTCAAATTCTGATTCCGTTCTTTCAATCCACTGCCTTAAAACCATCACACCACCCGTTCCATTAAAAATCTGGGGCTTAGCATTCGTAAAGTCTTTATAGGTGCACACCCAGGGTTGTCCATGACTATCGCCATGGTTGGAATGATGTATGCCAATTCCTGAACCCGTAGTAACAGGGGTATTGATATGTGACATGGCAGCTGCCACAGTTGTAGTGACTGCTGCCTGGAACATGACATCATCAAATTGAGGAGGTGGAGGTGGTGGTATCGGTGTCTCGTTGTTAGGTTTATGCCTGGGATTCCTGCGTGGCAGCATCTTTAACTATACGTTTAAAAGATGATGATATGGATAAGAATAAATGTATGATGAATGTGTCTCATGAACTAAATTGCTATAGTTCAACAACAGATGATAGTATGAGTCTCACAGATAGAAGAGCGAAGGTTATTCGTAAATCCGAATATATGAACAAGCGTATGGTTTTTCCATAATATTTTAAAGATTGAAGGCGATAGTCAATGTAGTAGTAATAACGTGCGAATTATATTAATATGATAGATGATACAATGATCACGAGAATTTGACCCTTAAAAGGGTCTCCGATTACAAGAATTTACAGGAAGTAAAAACTTTTAGCCGAAGTCCTATCTTATAACAAAATTTGAGGTTTTCGCAAGTACTACTTGCGACGTGTGTTGCGCTTGGAGCTCGACTCCGCATCCGATTGCTTCGACTCCATAAGACGCCTATCGAAGGCGGCTTGTTGTTCCCTCAACTCTGCGAGGGCTGCATTCGTTTGTGCCTGGAATGCTTCGGCGCGGAGGTGGATGTCATTCTGCAACATATCAAGGCGGCGGATATCGGCCGTGTGGACTTGTACTTCCACATTGACCTCTCGGATTTGGTTTTCTTGAACCCCCGATTGGTAAGACTGGTTGGCCAGTTTACCTACCATCACCAGAAGTGCTCGGTCGGATGAACGTCCATCCCTGATGTCGTAGAAGTCTCGACACATACCGTAGGGAGAGCGTATCCCTTGTTGTTGGCTCCAGTGGACGAGGTGACTTCCCCAGATGCGAGTCGGTCCTAGGAAGTTCCTCCTAATGGCTGGAGGGTTGATTATCTCTGGTTCCGAGTCTGTACCCGAGTCGTCTCCTCCATCCAACTCGATAGGCTCATCGTCCTCTTCCGGATCCTCCTCAATCCATCCTCTGTTGCCTTGGTTTGGGTAGTAGGGGTCCCCATGCGGGTGAAATCCAACCATTTGACTATACGAGAATAGGGTTATAAGATTTGAACAAAACTTGAGACATGTAATACTAATTAATCTATTGTATGCGCCAAATACTCCTATAGTATTTAAATTGTACGTTAGATACTAGTGTCTAATTTTGGTATGTTTTGATTTGTTGCTCACTACGACCATTCCTCGATATATGTTAGTCTAATTTTTGATAAACATAGTTGATCAGACTATATTCGTCTCAAATTCGATTACATATATCGAGAACTAATCGTAGTGTCCAACTTGTCCTAATACTTTTGTATAGTTCTTATCATAAAAACGTGTCGTTGTATGCATGTATTTTGGATTTTCATAATCTAAAATAGTCTATTTATGTGAAATAAGGATTTTAGGTACGAAAACTTTTTGTCAGAGACTTTGAGTCCCTAAGCATTTATAGTTTGTATATCTTATGAGGTTCGATATACTTAGTTCACTATAAACATTGCTCTGATACCAATCTGTCACACCCCCAAACCGGAACGGCGGAAACGTTTGGGGGCGGATGACTTCATGTGGTAACGTAACAAATGAATACATAGTAAAGAAAGCAATACAACCATCATATATATAATTGAAAGTTTACATTGTTTAAAAGTGTACATGTTCAAAATCAATTACATTATGATGTCAAAATATGAAATTAAACTGGCGCCGCAACGTCCCTTCTCCAAAATCTGTTTGTTACCTGTAATTACTCAATCCCTAGGACATACAAGTAGTTTTGAAAGAGTAGATCAGCATTTAAGCTGGTGAGTTTCATAAGTATTTAATGACAATGTTTGTATGAAGTGAAATGTTTTTGTTCTTTGTTTGCATGTTCCTAGAAAATCCTATAGTTTCTACTAGTATATATGTAGCATTCTTTCAGGACAAATGCTTGTTTCTAGAAAATGTATGTACGTATAAAAATTCCAATATGTCTGAAAAACCCCGTAAATCATTGTGTTTTTAATACTCCATGTGAGTTTTATAACCATGTTATTGACAAGGAATGCCTATACACAACGTTCTTCAGGTGTTGGAATGTTCTGACGTTTGTCACCCCAAATGGTGGACTGTAGCTAGTAGTCAGGGCGCAAATTGTCAAGCCCGTATAGATCTATACACACACACCATGCTCCCCCTCCAAGGGATTCTGGTATATAATACAGGACTTGAAATGTGTACTCGAACGTACGTGAAGTTAATGTCTCACAAAACTTAGTATAAAACTGATTTACGTGTGAAAACGTTCGTTCGTTATTGTATATGAAAGTAGCTTCTTGAAATAGTATTTCCATGTATGTAAAAGTCCGTAGTATTCTCGTGAAATTATACCTATTATAGTTTCCTAAAAGTGTGTTTCGTGTATAATAAACCCTTAGTAAAAATGTTCACTTGTTATGAAAAGTGTAGTTTTTGCAGTGCCAGAACCGACACATAGAAATGTAGTATAAGCAAGTATCTGGTTTATATAAATACATAAACCGTTTCTCATTTCAAAAGATAAAATGTTGTCGTGGTATAATTTGCATATGAATGTTTCCTTATAATAGTTTTAAATCACATGTGATTCCTTTGATAAAACGCGTATAGTGAAAGTTTATATAACACACGATAATAATCGAGTATTTTACTTGTATTCCCCCCTTAAAAGCATGTAAAAGTGCTCATAAAACATTTCAAAGTGTGAATTATAAGGGTATGAACTCACTTGTAAGATTGGAGGTTGCGGGATGAAAACCGGACAGAATTTCGGCTTGCGAAAGTGGATTTCCTCGGGATTCTCCGGAATCTCGGGGGCACAAACGACCTTCGGGACTCGAGCAAAATGATTGGGGCTTCGGGGTGCTGCGGGCACGGAAAACGAGGCAAGATCGTGAGAGAAATGAGAGGAATGGGGGGTTTTTCCCGGAACCCTCACATCTCTATTTATAGGGGGTTGAGAAGCCTCGGTACATGGGGCGTACGAGCGTACGCGGGGCGTACTCGTGCATCATGCGTGACCGAGTCCTCGACTGCCTCGGCTTCGGATGGGATGGGTCGGGGTAGCACGCATAAGGGCGACGTGGACGAACCGAGGCCAAGGCCTCACGTACGCGGGGCGTACGGGGTTACGCGATGCGTAACTCGTATGAACACGGCGACTCCCCCTTCGGATAATACCGGATTTTTGAATTAAATTTATATATAAATTATTTAATAAACTTCAAAAATTCATATCTTCTTCATACGAACTCCGTTTTCGCCGTTCTTTATATCCCCGTGAAGGTGAGACCATACTCTACAACTTTCATTTAGATTCCGTCGGCAAATTCCGAAATTATTTTTATTACTTATTTTTAAAAGGTCGTGGTAAGAAAATTTCTTTAGAAATTCATAACTTCTTTATCTGACGTTGGTTTTTGCCAGAGTTTTTACCGCTGAAATACCATTGTTGAGACCTTCGATTCTCGTTTAGGTCATTCCGGCTAAAAGTCGCTCGATCTCTGATTCGAGTTTTTAGCCACCTGCCGTTAAGCCGAACTTGAAAAAATCCTAACTTCTTTATACGAAGTCGGATTTGGGCGTTCTTTTTACGTACGATCACAGTTTAATGACATCTATCATAAAAGGTAATTTAATTATTGATTTTTGGATATTTTATTTTTGAAGTAAATTTTATTACAACTAACGTGGTTACAATACTTGACTTTTTAGGTCGTTTACATGTAGTTGAAATATCGGGTTGTCACAGAAACTTTTATCCTTCTTCCTAATTTGATTCTTCTTATTCGCTCTACCATACATTGGAACCTTTTCCAATGTCTCATAATTACACTTAAGCTTGTAAGTATAACCATATTTACTGAGCTTTAGTAAATTATGACAAATAATCTTATCGATCTTTTGTGGTGGACTTGACCAGTGCACAAGAATGTGTACTTGATCCCTTAGTCCTTCACTTGACTCACATATACATGTTAACAAGGAACTAGTCTTAATTTTTCCAAAGAATAAAAATTCTCATTCATCATACTATACAACTTGCATGATTCCAAGTTTCGGTCTTATTGAAACCTTGGGTGATGAGAATCTTTCCTTATTTGGTAAATTTAGACACTACCACAAATGAAAGAATCAAATTCATATTTCCACTCTTGCTCTTAATGGAATCTTTATAAGCAACAAATATTTTCACAAATGCCATTGTATGGATATTTTAAAATAAATAAAATCAAAAAAAATTTCCTTTTATTTTAAAACTTTGTGAAAAAACTTATCCTTACAATCCATATGAAAAATTGTTGTTATCCATTCCTAAGCAATATCTCATAACTCCTAAGAAGTAGCTCAAGAATCCGATCTTCAAACTATGCGTTAGAAATCCATCTACGCGATCAAATTCGACATATTCTTTCTTTAAATTTCTTCACTTTTTTTTATTCTTAAAACATCAACATGTGGCCCAGTCACATCATGTATCAACGAACTCATAATAGAAACTTAGTAGAGTTAGATAGTGGACTTTACCTGAAGTAGAGTCAAACTTATTGACATTAACATCCTAAGGTAAATTGGAAGCTTCGCAACCAATGCCCCTTCCATTGGTAATTTTGTTGGGTTTTGAGCAATCTAACACTTCCTAAGTGTGCATGCAACCCTAATAAACCTTGGATCTATGTTTGTCTAAATACATGCAAAATAATAATTTTCCAAGGTTTATAACCTATCTAACATGGCATGGGAACATTTCAACATAAAAGAGTTAGAAGAGATTACATACCTTTTGGTGAGTTTGATTCTAAGGAGTTTGAGGGCCAAGCACCAATAGTGTGAATGCCTCAAATGGAATCACAAACACCACAAACTCTTGGAAAACTTTGAGAGAGTCTACACCTTGTATAAAATCGGCCACACACATGCACACACACACTAGTTCACTAGTTTTCTCTTAGGCTCCATTTCATGCTCCATAAGCATGCTTATATAGTGTGCATGGTTAGGGTGAAACCCTAATAACCCATGTCTTTTCCTTTTCCAAGGATCCATGGGTTAAAAGCTCCATGGATCATCCATGGACTTCCACATAAGCCTAGCCCATTAACAAATGAGTATTAGCCCACACTATATAAAACAAATAGCCCATAATTTAATTAGTATTCCTTTTAATCTCTAAATTAATTCATAATTAATTTAAGACTAAAACTAATTAAATAACGTAACTTCATATTAATATATTATAACTCATAATATATTAATAAACATATGTGTATAACTCTCATAAAATTATCCATAATAGTTTGGATGAGATGCAACCCAAATGGACCATGCCGGTCGGGTCAAGTATATACCAAATAAGTTATGGACTTAGTTACCTTATCCAACAAATTTAACATATGGACGCTTTGGTAATGGAACATGGGACTATCACAGACTTAGCCATTCTCTTTACCATTTGGTCAACTAAGTTGACTATGGCCGATCCCTTTCCATTGGGAAGAGAGAGCTCTAGCAGATATCCAATGTTACATTGTCAATGTCCATAAGTTTTAGGAAGTTTATCTAAGCAAATAGATAAGATCATTAAGGGTCTTCTCATAGTCTGTTTCATAGGAGTCCCAAAGGAACTCACTATGTGACTTAGAAAGTAGTTTAGCCACCAACTTTCTCAATACTTTGACACCCAACTCTCCTGGCTTGTCAATATGTGACTACATCTCCAAGATGTGACTACACATAGACCTTTACTTGCCAATAGGGCTTGAGTGACCTTAAACTTTTAAGAACTTGTGGGTTAGGGAGAATAATTGGAGGAGGTGAAAGAAGTATGATTTCCATGGGACATCATCTTCATTTAGGAAAGCTTGTTTCAAGAGATTTGGGAAGATCATAAATTTCTAAACCAGACATCATTTGGGAGATATTCAAGATAGTTGATTTAAAGTCCTTAATATGACACCCAATATGAAATATTAAGGCTAGGACCCAACAAACTATTTTATAACTTTGAAGAGGGATGCCATATGCGAAGCTATAAAATATTTGAAGGTAGGTGAATGACGATTCACCAATTTCCACCAAGATAAATGAAATGTATTATTAGGTTTTAATTGGATTTGAAACTCCTAGATCTTTTGAGATTCATTGAACCTTTCAATGGCATGTGTGAATCTCGAGTGTGCCCTTCAGGTTTTGTGACTGGGATGCCGAGGATCACAAATCAAGGTGTGAAGTAACCATGCAAATTGCTTGGTACTCTTAAGTGCTTACCCCTTAATCAATGTGTCGATTAACCACACACGCTCCATCGATACTATGATAAACATTAAGTTACCCTTTGCCTACCTTTTTAAATACGAGTTAGTGTGCCGGTTAACCACACATGCTCCACTAACAGACTTAAACAAAGTGCAAAGTGTAATTTCATGGATTAGCACCTTATTCACTTTTTCCTAAGCAACTAAGAGTGGGTACTTATAAAAGGTTTAGTTACTTAGTATTTACTATTAATACTTTTAATGAAGAGAGAATTATAGTCCTTGTCCTACCCGTTCGACTAACAACCCTCCACCGGTCAAGGAAATGGTGGGTGAGAGTGGACACCCATTAAACTGCCATTTTATAGGCAGTAAACTTATACCCCCCTTATAGACCGACTTCGTGAATGAGGACTACTAACGGTGAGATTGGCTTTACTCTTATACGTATATATAATCATTAACTTTTAATATTATAATAGTATAAGGGTGTATTTTAAACATTTAAAATACTTGGTGGTTTAATCTATAAATTAAACTATACTCTTAATTTAATTAAACTTAAACCGTGTCTTTATGGAATTATTAACTCTTTTAATTAGACACTTTAATTAATTTAATGATATAGTTTGAACTTTAACTTTTAAAATTCTTGGGTTTGGAATTAAAGTGTATATGGGGTTTGACTTTACAAATTCCAAAACTTGAGGACAAGTTTTGAACAATTTAAAAAATTTATGGTTTGCATAACTTATGAGTCTTTAAGTGGCTTAATGGAAAAACTCTTCAAGTTCCATAACTTGTAGACAAGTTATGGAAGACTATAAAAGCATTAAAAATGTGACTCTTCATTTTTTTCATAACTTATGGAAATTTCATGAGTTTTAAAATTCATAAATGTGACTTTTCATGTAATTTGAGGACAAGTTACAAAAACACATATTATGAACAACTTCAAGATTAATTTGGAATTAAAACAACTATCTCATAATTTTTCCTATTAATCTAAACAAACTCATAAACATGAACATTCATAATCAACATTTTTCAAGCATCATATAAACATGTATAAAACTTGAAACTTTGATTATTATCCTTTATTTGGAAGAGAATAAATATTACCATAGTATCAAAAAACCAATTTTATGAGCAAAAACACTTTACGGTAATGATTCTAATCCAAAACAGACTAAAACACTCAAAGATAAGTTATCAGGGGGTCCAACTCGTCGAGTGCATGAAACAAATCGATGAGTTGGATGAATTTGTTCATGGGCTCATCGAGTCCATCACTGGACTCGTTGGGTATACTGTCCCGACAGCAAAAATTCGATTTTTTCCAGATTTTTTTAGCAACTTGCATCAAGTATAATTGAAAACAACCCATGTCTCTGATACCACTATTGGGTTTTGGTATACTACAACATCCAATGGTGCATATAAAACCCTAAATACGTTAGATCTATGTTTTCACTAATTATACATGCAAATGGTTTCCAAGGTATTAATCTTACAACTAGCATGCATTTAACATAAAAATATAATATACTAGTTAGCATGACATACCTTTTGATGGAGCTTGAACTCTTGGTGTATTTGGCCTTACAGAGCTTAGCCCCAATAGTGTGGAAGCCTCAAATGGAATCACAACACACCATGGACAAAGAATAAACTTGAGAGAGAATTCCATGCACACAAAAGACACCATGAACTCTAAAAAGATACAAGTGGCGATTTTGGGCAATGATGTGTCTATTTATATGTGGAATTTCTAGGGTCATGGAGATAACCCAAATCCATACCCATGGGTTTTATGATCCATGGTTCATGTGGCCCAACTCTTTATGTATCTATACATAAACTTGGTCCAACATGTATCATAAGCCCAACACATATAAATATAACTAATTATCATATTTAGTCCCCATAGATTTAATTAGTCTCTTTCGACCACTAAATTAATTCCAAATTAATTCTTGATCAACACTAATTAAAACATATGATTTCATATTAATATATTATTACTTATAATATATTAATAAACCATAAATAACCTTCTCTCAAAAGTCCATCGTAACAAATTGTCCTGATGATATGCAACCCAAATGGACCATGTTACTCTCGGTTCGAATTCATACCAATAATAGTTAAGGGCTTAGACACCTCATCCAACACACAAAGAGGTGGTGGCTGCTGTTGTGAGCCGCCATTGACCACCGCTTTCTGAGGTGGTAGTGGGTGCTACCCGAGGTGGTAGTTGTTGGCGCCCGACTTAATTAACCTAAAAACTTGAGAAATGGACTAATTTGAATGTGATTGGGTTGGAAACGCTAATTAGGGTTTAGAAAACGCTAATTAGGGTTTAGAAAACCCTAATTTTGGATATGTTAATTTGGAATTGTCGGGACCCACATGTTTGGACCATTTGATTGGAATTATGACTATATGCTTAACACACCTTTTGATCGATCTTAGCTAATTGACCTTTTTTGAATGGGAATTCATCAAGCGGGGTGGAGGAATGGTCAACTCATCAGGCTCATGATCTGAAGACTACAGGTTCGAATCCTGTCCCCGCCTAATCATTTGAGATCTTTTTTTAGGTGGTCAAAGTTGTGTTGCCAGCTAGCGAATGTTCGGATGGTGAACAGTTCAATATCAAGTCTATAACGAAGCTAGTACGGTTCAATGGTTTTAGAATAATAGTGAATCGGGTAACTGGATTGCCCCGGCAGCCATTGGCGGGAATTTCGCCCGCATCCGATCCCCAATTCTTGTTCACCCCGGATGATCGTGTTGGGTGAATTGTGACCTCGTACAATCGTGCCGGGTGAGCAACAACCGCTTCGTCACAGTACTTACTTATGGGCTAACAGGTCACACTTTGGCCAAGTATCCTACAAAGAGACTCCCGAGAGCCAGAAGTATTAAAGGAATGGCCATAGGAATGGGCGCATCATGACATCGTAAGATGTCTCGCCTGAATGAATTAGTTGGTCCTAGAAATGTTAGAAAAAGTGAACGAAAAGAGTAATAAGAAGTGAAAAGGACAGAGACACTTCCCAACCAGAAAGCAAAGTTCCCACTGAGGTGGTAGTGGGTGCTACCCGAGGTGGTAGTTGTTGGCGCCTGACTTAATTAACCTAAAAACTTGAGAAATGGACTAATTTGAATGTGACTGGGTTGGAAACGCTAATTAGGGTTTAGAAAACGCTAATTAGGGTTTAGAAAACCCTAATTTTGGATATGTTAATTTGGAATTGTCGGGACCTACATGTTTGGACCATTTGATTGGAATTATGGATTAATCCCAAACACATTGTATTGTTGACCTAGTAGAGTGACGAACTTAATGGATTAAGCACTCAGTGGGTTAAACGTGAACACTTAAGCCTAATCGTCATTTTATGTGAAAATCCTAATTTTCTTTGCGCCTTGAGTTGGGCCTTTCTGTTGGGATTTGGTGATTGGGCTATTGATGGGCCATCCAAGAACAAGTATATGGACTAGAATATTTAGATAGGCTTTGGGGTAAGGCCAATATGTGGGGTTTGGGCCCAATTTGGAAAATTAGGCCATAGATGGGCCATAACTGGGCTTTGACGACTATAAGATACCGGACCATCTGAATGCCAAATGTTTGGACTAGAATAAATGGTTGGGCCTTAAGGTAAGACCATGTGGAGTTGTGTGCCCAATTTGGAAAACAGGTCCTTATTTTGGGGTTTGGTCCATTTTTTGACTTTTTGACCTTTGGAATGTGAGCTTGGGCGTTGGGCTTGAATCAAGAAAGCTTAGGGGTAAATTAGTCTTTTTGCCCAAAGCATGGACTTATGGTTACGTATTGGAACACAGTTATTAATTGGGGGTTGTTTTGATGTTGATTGTTTCGGAATCTATCATCTAGCAGCTAGAGTTTTGTCTGTGGGACTTCAATAGTGTGAGGTGAGTAACCTTTATGTAGAAGTGGGTCGAAGGCACCAATATTGGCCCACTAGTAGTTTTTTATAGTTAGATGATTTTCTTTGTGATAATTTTCTGGTATGCCACTATCTATTATGATTTATATGCTAGTATGCTATGATAGTATGTGGTAGTGGTAGGGGTGAAATAGAACCCATATTGTCACACCCAAAAAACCAAGGCGGAACCATTTCCGGGGCGGACTCTACATTGAGTATCAAATCCAATGCACATAGTAAGCAAAGTAAACAACCATTACATTACATATAGAAATTTACAGTTGTTCAAAAGTAAAGTTGTACGGTATTATACATATGTATATATAAACGAAAGTAAGACGTGACTTCAACGTGCTCCGTCTTCGCCAAAAGGATCGTCGGGTACCTGTCTAATGCGGACCTGAGAGTACAAGCAGTTTGAAAATCAGCATAAAGCTGGTGAGTTCATAAGTGGTTTTGTTTTCTGAAAATGTACGAGTTTTCCTTTTGGTTTCTGAAAATTTTACAACCCAAGAAAATCCCATATTTTCTTATATGTAAAGTTTAGTTATCTGTTATGTTACACGGTTCTGGTTATGTTCAACTGTTAACCCAGGAAAATCCCATATTTTCCTAATGTGAAAGATGTATACTGAAAACCTGGTTATCCTTGTAAAGTGTAGGTTAGTAAACCAATCCAAAATGTAATGTAAAAGATGTACACTGAAAATGTATTAGTTTTAACACGTATATAAAACTAATAAATACTAAGTAAACTAGTTACTAAACCCATTATTACTAAAAAGTAAATCTCTGTTATCCAAATTGCGAGTTCCATAACCATACTATAGACTAATTATGGCTATAATTAGTCCATCTCACTCTATGACTTTCGTCACCCTTGAACCTTTCGGTTCGGCTATAGCTAGCAGCCATGTGCGGGATAGTCAGTCCCATATAGATCTATAGACTCAAGTCACACTCCCTATCTAAGAGATTTTGGTTATAGAGGCAGTCCTCCACTCGCGTATCTTTGTGGAGTGTTCTCCGAGGACGTATCTCCAATTTATAGGAATAACAAATTTACTAGTAATAATACTTAAAGATCAAATGACTATCCTCCACTCACGTATCTCTGTGGAGTGTTACCGAGGACAATACAATGTTCTAAGTTCAAATGTTATGCTTTTAACTGTTATAATGTGGGAAAACATTTGTGAAAATACAAGATACAACAATTTATACTATTTTTCACAAATAATATGATAATGTATTTTGTAGGTTTAAATGGTTGTTTGTTACGACTGTCAGTGTTAGAAGCATATATAATATGAAACACAACACATATAAAACAAGTTTTGGTTACAATTATTACTTGTACTTTGCTTGTATTCCCCCCTGAAAACAGTGAAAACATTGAAGAAGGGTAGGGGTATGAACTCACTAGATGAGAAAACGTGTCGGTTTGGATGCTATGAGTCGTTTCGGGGCTTGATAACGCGCGAGGTTCCTATGTAATACGAAATGGTATACAAATGTATCTAATTAGACTTTAAATCACTAATTAGATTTGATTACACACTCCAATACGAGAAAACACTTCAAACAAGTGTTTGGAGTGACCCGAGTGACATCTACGGACGTATATGGCTTTGGAAAATGAGTTTGCTCTTCAAGAGTAAACTCCTTAGGGAGTTTACGGCCATAAGACCATGACCATATGAGTTCACGGCCATGAACTCATGAATATGGGGTTTTATGGTGCCAAATGGTCAATTAACACATGGGAAGGGTTGCTACGATTTAATCTAAGGCATAGGAATGAGTTTTACCACCAAAAGGACCATCAAAGGGAGTTTACGACACTAAACTAGGAGTTTACATCCGTAAGCTCCTATACACTTCTTATATTGATGATTTGGTGGCCTTAGATCAATCACATGTGATTCGAACCAATTTTACAAGCCTTAGAATGAATTTAGGGCATCATTTGGCTATTGTTTATGAGTTTACGGCCCAGGAACCCTTTCTAGGGGGTTTTACGGCCGTGAACTCTCCAAGGGGTGGTTTTCATCAAGTTTAAGGCCCCTAAATCGATTGTCGTTGATTCTAGAATTTAATCTAAAGCTATTGGTGTGTTTAAGTGGCTTTTAAACACTCAAATATGAGTTTACTCTCCATGAAGGTGAGTTTACATCCCAAGCATGTTCTTGGGTAGTAAACTAATGTTTACTCCCCAAAAACTTGATTCAATGTGTTCTAAGTCCAGTACAATAAGTCATATAGCCATATCTAAGCTCTAAAGGTCGATTGGAAGGGTTTAAAGGCTCAAAAACCCCTTATATTTCTGATTACGGACCAAGCATGTTCCAGGGACATAAATACATGAAAATGGTCCTAAATGATTGTTTAAACTCGGATTTGAGGGTTTAAGATGCTAATCCGTGAGTTAGGGAAGTTACCTTAGTGATTTGGAGCTTAAATTTGATGATTTTGGACTTGAAACTTGGATTGAGGAAAGTGGTTAGAGAAAGAGTAGTGATAGAGAGTAAAAGCTTCAAATGGAAGTTTAAACCACCTTAAATATGTTCCAACTTTTGGACACGGTGGAATTCTACCCGACACCGACGTTATACGATGCTTTTGGTTGCACCCGATTAAGTTACCGTAACCCGATATGGTCGATTCTAAAATGTTTCCGATTACTAATATGGAGTGATAATATGAGTTCTAAACAATCTTAGACACTCATTAATTCATAATAGAAATCCCACCATTATGACTTAATTTAATGACGTAATGGAAACGAAATTGAAAACGACAGTTATATTAACGAAAAGGGTTACAATTGATGAAACAAACTTCGGGTTGTCACATTATCCCCCCGTCAGAGGGAATTTCGTCCCGAAATTCAGAATTAAGATACAAATCATGGATCTGGGAAGAGATGCGGATACTTCTGTTTCATCGAGTCTTCACGCTCCCAAGTGAACTCTGGTCCCCGCTTTGGATGCGACTTTGTTTCGTGCATTTGATATCTCGATCCATGATTTCTATTGGTTCCTTCACGAAGTTCAAGTTTTCGTTGATCTCGATCTCATCTAGGGGAATCGCGAGGGTTTCATCGGATAAAAACTTTTTAAGGTTCGAGACATGAAAGACGAGGTGGATGTTGCTAAGCCCGTGAGGTAATTGAAGTTTATAAGCTACCGGACCGATCCTGGTGAGGATCTCGAAGGGTCCGATGTACCTCGGATTAAGTTTCCCATGCTTTCCAAAGCATACCATGCCTTTCCAGGGCGAGACCTTCAACGGGACATGGTCTCCAACCTGGAACTCCAGAGGTTTCCGTCGGTTATCAGTGTAACTCTTCTGTCTATCACGTGAAGCTTTCAATCGTTCCCGGATTTGGATGATCTTTTCGGTGGGTTCGCGGATTACTTCAGGACCAGTGAGAGGAATATCGGGGAATCGACTTTGGGTTAGTTGCGTGTCCCCTACCTCGGCCCAGCATAGAGGGGATATGCACTTGCGACCGTAGAGAGCTTCGAACGGAGCAGCCTTGATGCTGGTGTGGTAACTGTTGTTGTACGAGAACTCGATCAAAGACAAATGTGTGTCCCACAACTTTCCGAAATCGATGATACATGCCCTAAGCATGTCTTCTAGGGTTTGGATGGTTCTCTCACTCTGTCTGTCGGTCTGAGGATGATAAGTCGTGCTCATGTCTAGTTTAGTTCCAAGAGACTTCTGAAGAGACTGCCAAAATCTGGAGGTAAACCTGCTATCTCGATCAGAGATAATGGATGCAAGTACACCGTGCAGTCAAACTACCTCCTAGATGTAGATTCGCACAAGTCTTTCAATTTGGAATGACTCTTTGATCAGGATGAAGTGAGCGGATTTGGTCAAACGATCGATAATTACCCAAATGGTATCGTACCCACTCGGACACTTGGGTAACTTGGTGATGAAATCCATGGTAATCATCTCCCATTTCCACTCGGGTGTCTCGGGTTGCTGGAGCAAACCCGAGGGTTTCTGGTACTCGACTTTCAACTTAGCGCAAGTGAGACACTTGCCCACAAACGTAGCGATGTCGGCTTTCATGTTTGGCCACCAGTATTATTTCTTGAGATCTAGGTACATCTTGTCCGAACCTGGGTGAACAGAGTATCTGGTCTTGTGTGCTTCCTCCATGAAAATCTCTCTGAATCCTCCGGACTTTGGAATCCAGATTCGGTCCATGAAACAGTAGACTCTGTCACCTTTTATCTCAAGTTTCTTATCCATTCCCCTCAAGGCTTCGCTTGATTTTTTCTCGGGTTTGAGGGCTTCTATCTGGGCGTCTCGGATTTGCATGGATAATTGGGAATGGATAGTCATTGTCAGTGTCCTCACTTTACGGCTTGAACTTTCCTTTCAGCTAAGGGCATCTGCTACCATATTGGCCTTGCCGGGATGGTAGCGAATTTCACACTCATAATAGCTGAGTAACTCTACCCATCGTCATTGCCTCATGTTTAGGTCTTTCTGATTGAGGATGTGCTGCAAGCTCTTATGGTCAGTGAAGATCGTACACTTGGTTCCATAGAGATAATTTCTCCAAATCTTCAGTGCAAAGACTACGGCTCCTAACTCCAAGTCGTGCGTGGTATATTTGACCTCATGTGCCTTCAACTGTCTTGAGGTATAAGCAATCACGTTTCCTCTTTGCATAAGCACACAGCCTAAGCCCTGATTAGACGCGTCACAATAGTCAATGAAGTCTTCTATCCCTTCAGGTAGGGACAGAACAGGTGCGCTACACAAGGCTTGCTTTAACGTCTGGAATGGGGATTCTTGCTTTTCACTCCAACAAAAGGGTACACCTTTCTGTGTTAGAGTGGTTAGGGGTTTGACGATTTTGGAAAAGTTCTGGATGAATCTTCGATAATAGCCAGCGAGACCCAAGAATTGACGGATTTCTGTGGGTGTCTTTGGTGCCGACCAATTCTCTATCGCTTTAATCTTGGAAGGATCCACATGAATTCCCTCCTCGCTTACCACGTGACCGAGGAAAGTTACCTTCCGGATCCAGAATTCACACTTGGAAAATTTCGCGTACAGCTTCTCGGATCTAAGGGTTTCCAACACTAACCATAAGTGTTGCTTGTGATCTTCTTCACCAATGGAGTACACAAGTATGTCGTCTATGAACACGATGACGAACTTGTCTAAGAAGGGACGACACACCCGGTTCATCAGGTCCATGAACATTTTCGGTGCATTGGTTAGACCAAAGGGCATCACTAGGAACTTGTAGTGTCCATATCGAGTCCTGAAAGCTGTTTTGGAAACATCACTCTCCTGAACTCATAGCTGATGGTACCCAGATCGAAGGTCTATTTTTGAGAAGTAGCTGGCTCCTTCAAGTTGATCGAAGAGGTCATCTATTCGCGGAAGGGGATATCGGTTCTTGACGGTTAACTTGTTCAATTCATGGTAGTCGATACATATATGGAAGGATCCATCTTTCTTCTTTACAAATAAAACCGAAGCTCCCCAGGGTGAGGCACTCGGTCTGATGAACCCTTTGTTGAGTAACTCGTTGATTTGGCTGGATAACTCCTGCATTTTTTATAGAGCTAAGCGATATGGAGACTTGGCTATGGGGGTAGCTCCAGGAATTAGGTCAATGCGAAATTCGACCTGACGTTCGGGAGGAATTCCTAGAAGCTCTTCTGGAAAAACATCAGGAAAGTTGCAGACTTCAGGGATGCTCGCGAGGTTTTTAATTTCCTTTTTCTCATTGATTATATAGTCTAGGAATGCTTGGCACTCCTTTCGAAAGAGCTTCTAAGCTTTGATGCATGAAATGATGCGAAGGTTGGAGCTGAGTTTATCGCCATAGATCATGAGAGTTTGATTCCCAGGAAGATTGAGACGGATGGCTTTTTCGTAGCAAAGGATATCAGCATGATTGGGACTCAACCAATCCATGCCAATGATAATATCAAAGCTCTTTATGGAGACTGGCATAAGATCGATGGGAAATGAATGAGCGTTCAGGGTAAGGGTACAACCTATGAATATGTCGTTAGCGTTTTCTTTCTCACCGATAGCCATCTCGACTGTAAACATTTCAGTTAATGGTTGGGGATTAGGTTTTAGAATATGTTTGAACGAATGACTAACAAAACTTCTTTCAGCACCCGAATCGAAAAGAATACTAGCGCAAGAGTTTTCGAGAAGGAACGTACCCGAAACAACAGTAGGATCGACGACTGCCTCCTCCCGTCCCATGGCCAGGACTCTCCCGGTATTATCAGTTGTCGCCATCATGGGGCAGTTCCTCTTGTAATGCCCAACTTCTCCACAATTATAGTAGGCTTAACCAATACCTGCTCCAGAAGATTGATTTGCAGATTGGGCTGGTGCCTTGCAGAATCGGACCGTGCACCCCTTTTTACCACAGTTAGTGCATGTTACGACACAGCAGGTGCCAGGGTTATGGTGGTATTTGCACATTTCACACAGAGGAAGGTTACCAACATACATACTGGTAGGGGTTTGAGTTGTAGATCCCATAACAGAAGCAGCAACAACAGGGGTGGTAGCAGCATGGACTGCTACAGTCTGTTGTTTCTTTGAGGATCCTCAAGAAGGTTGGCCTTTCTTCTTCTTCCAGAACTTTCTTTTCTCACCACTCCTCTTGGTCGTTTCAGGAATGGTGGTTGTTTCCTCAATCTCATCACTATGGTCAATCAGAATTTAGGCTAGGCTTTTGGCATTATCATAAGTATCCGGCCTCGCAGATAAGACATTTCCTTTAGTCGGTTGGGTCAGTCCCCAAATAAATCTCTCTATCTTCTTACTCTCCGGGGTAACCATTCCCGGACAGAGCAGCGCCAGGTCATCAAATCTTGAGGTGTATGCAACAATATTGGAACCCTTCATCTTCAGGTTCCAGAGCTCGTGCTCTAACTTCTGTATTTCTCCTTGAGGGCAGTACTCAGCTAGAAGGATTTCTTTCATGGCTTCCCAACCCATAGCATTGGCTACATATAGGGTCAGGGATTTGACTTGGCCGTTCCACCAAGTCAGGGCTTTATCGATAAAGGTACAGGCTGCAAACTTTACTTTATCGGACTCCAAACAAGCACAGATTTCAAAGATGGATTGGATTTTCTCGAGCCATCGGGTGAGGGAAATGACACCTCCAGTGCCATCAAAGGATGTGGGTTTCGCATTCATGAAATCTTTATAAGAACCCCCCCCCCCTTTCGGTGTCCTTGGCTATCTTCTGGAATTTGGGGTTGGGGACCACCTCCTAAACTACCGGGGTTCATTTGTGACATGGTGGTTGTCACTGCGGCAGTAATAGCCGTCTGTAGCGTTACAAGATAAATTTGAGGAGAAGGTGGTGGTGGAGGGTTGTTGGTCTTTGAGTTGGGTGTCTTTCTTGGAGGCATCTTGATCTAATAAGATCAGGAAAGAGAGGATGATAAGTCCTCCGAATTGAATCAAGAGATATGACAGATATATATTCCGTATAAGCGATAAAGCAGGAAAGAGTTATCAAGACAGATAAATTATTGCTAACGGAATGATCAGGGAACAATGCTTGAATGAGGATTTCTAAAAAGGATTGGCTCGAGAAATACTCCCATAGTATTTCATGATTCGCTACGACCATGGTTTGATGTTTGGGGTATTAGGGTAAGTTTTAGGCATGCTGAACACCACAGTCACTCCCAAGCACATGTCGGCCATGTCTCGAATGAATATAGTTGGCCAGGCTATATTAATCCTAGACACGACTACATAACTGCCCAGGTTTGACCGCAGCTTACGACACCCATTTCCTTATGTTTTGTTCTACTTGTAGTTACGTATCTCGGCGGTTAGGTATACTTGTATACTTTTGAAAATACTTATACTTTGAAGTATACTTTTAGTTCAGAGCACTTAGACCCCTTTAATGTTTATAGTTTTATACAATGTAAGGTTTCGTATACTTAGTTCACTATATACAAGTGCTCTGATACCAATCTATCACACCCTGAAAACCAAGGCGGAAACATTTTCAGGGCGGACTCCACGTTGAGTATCAAATCCAATACACATAGTAAGCAAAGTAAACAACCATTACATTACATATAGAAATTTACATTTGTTCAAAAGTGAAGTTGTACAGTGTTATACATATGTATATATGAACGAACATAAGACGCGACTTCAACGTGCTCCGTCTTCGCCAAAAGGATCATCGGGTACCTGTCTAATGCGGACCTGAGAATACAAGCAGTTTGAAAATCAGCATAAAGCTGGCGAGTTCATAAGCGGTTTTGTTTTCGGAAAATGTACGAGTTTTCCTTTTGGTTTCTGAAAATGTTACAACCCAAGGAAATCCCATATTTTCTTATATGTAAAGTTTAGTTATCTGTTATGTTACACGGTACTGGTTATGTTCAACTGTTAACCCAGGAAAATCCCATATTTTCCTAATGTGAAAGATGTATACTAAAAACCTGGTTATCCTTGTAAAGTGTAGGTTAGTTAACCTATCCAAAATGTAATGTAAAAGATGTACACTGAAAATGTATTAGGTTTAACACGTATATAAAACTAATAAATACTAAGTATACTAGTTACTAAACCCATTATTACTAAAAAGTAAATCTGTTATCCAAATTGCGTGTTCCATAACCATACTATAGACTAATTATGGCAATAAGTAGTCCATCTCACTCTATGACTTTCATCACCCTTGAACCTTTCGGTTCGGCTGTAGCTAGCAGCCATGTGCGGGGTAGTCAGTCCCATATAGAGCTATACACTCAAGTCACGCTCCCTATCTAAGAAATTTTGGTTATAGAGGCGGTCCTCCACTCGCGTATCTCTGTGGAGTGTTCTCCGAGGACGTGTCTCCAATTTATAGGAATAACAAATTTACTAGTAATAATACTTAAAGATCAAATGAGTATCCTCCAATCGCGTATCTCTATGGAGTGTTACCGAGGACAAAACAATGTTCTAAGTTCAAATGTTATGCTTTTAACTATTATAATGTGGGAAAACATTTGTGAAAATATAAGATACAACAATTTATGCTGTTTTTCACAAATAATATGATAATGTATTTTGTAGGTTCAAACGGTTGTTTGTTACGACTGTCAGTGTTAAAAGCATATATAATATGAAACACAACACATATAAAACAAGTTTTGATTACAAGTATTACTTGTACTTTTCTCGTATTCCCCCTGAAAACAGTGAAAACATTGAAGAAGGGTAGGGTATGAACTCACCAGATGAGAAAACATGTCGGTTTGGATGCTATGAGTCGGTTTGGGGCTTGATAACGCACGAGGTACCTATGTAATACGCAATGGTATACAAATGTATCTAATTAGACTTTAAATCACTAATTAGATATGATTACACACTCCAATACAAGAAAACACTTCAAACAAGTGTTTGGAGTGACCCGGGTGACATCTACGGACGTATATGGCTTTGGAAAATGAGTTTGCTCTTCAAGAGTAAACTCCTTAGGGATTTTATGGCCCTAATACCATGACCATATGAGTTCACGGCCGTGAACTCATGAATATGGGGTTTTATGGTGCCAAATGGTCAATTAACACATGGGAAGGGTTGCTACGATTTAATCTAAGGCATAGGAACGTGTTTTACCACCAAAGGGACCATCAAAGGGAGTTTACGGCCCTAAACTAGGATTTTACAGCCATAAGCTCCTACACACTTCTTATATTGATGATTTGGTGGCCTTAGATCAATCACATGTGATTTAAACCAATTTTACAAGCCTTTGAATGAATTTAGGGCATCATTTGGCTATTGTTTATGACTTTACGGTTCAGGAACCCTTTCTAGGGGGTTTACGGTCATGAACTCTCCAAGGGGTGGTTTTCATCAAGTGTAAGGCCCCTAAATCGATTGTGGTTGATTCTAGAATTTAATCTAAAGCTATTGGTGTGTTTAAGTGGCTTTTAAACACTCAAATATGAGTTTACTCTCCATGAAGGTGAGTTTACTTCCCAAGCATGTTCTTGGGTAGTAAACTAATGTTTACTCCCCAAAAACTTGATTCAAGGTGTTCTAAGTCCAGTACAATAAGTCATATAGCCATATCTAAGCTCCAAAGGTCGATTGGAAGGGTTTAAAGGGTCAAAAACCCCTTATATTTGTGATTACGGACCAAGCATGTTCCAGGGCCATAAATACATGAAATGGTCATAAATGATTGTTTGAACTCGGATTTGAAGGTCTAAGATGCTAATCCGTGAGTTAGGGAAGTTACCTTAGTGATTTGGAGCTTAAATTTGAGGATTTTGGACTTGAAACTTGGATTGAGGAGAGAGGTTAGAGAGAGAGTAGTGACAGAGAGTAAAAGATTCAAATAGAAGTTTAAACCACCTTAAATATGTTCCAAGTTTTGGACACAGTGGAATTCTACCCGATACCGACGTTATACGATGCTTTTGGTCGCACCCGATTAAGTTATCGTAACCCGATATGGTCGATTCTAAAGTGTTTCCGATTACTAATATGGACTGATAATATAAGTTCTAAACATCTTTAGACACTCATTAAGTCATAATAGAATTCCCACAATTATTACTTAATTTAATGACGTAATGGAAACGAAATTGAAAATGACAATTATATTAACGAAAAGGGTTACAATTTATGAAATGAACTTCGGGTTGTCACACATATCCAGTCGATAAGACTGAAGGGGTAGGCCAAGAAGCTAGATATTCCTATCAGTATGATTATGTATGCTATAATGTGGAAGTGGTAGGGGTGAAATAGACCCCGTATCCAGTCGATAAGACCGAAGGGGTAGGTCCAACACCCAGATATGTCTGGCAGTATGATTGTGTGTGCTATCATGTGGTAGTGGTAGGGGTCAAATAGACTGTGTAACTGGTTGAAAGAGACCGAAGGGGTAGGACAGTACCCTGATATGGAAGGCAGTTACTGGTTGAAAGAGGCCGAAGTGGTAGGCCAACACCCTAATATGCTAGGCAGTTACCGGTTGAAAGAGATCGAAGCGGTAGGCCAACACCCTGATATCCGGTTGATAAAACCGAAGGGGTAGATTGGACACCCAGATATGCCTGGCAGTATGATTATGTATGCTATTATGTTATAGTGGTACGGTGAAATCGAACCTGTATCCGGTCGATAAGACTGAAGGGGTAGGTCGGGTACCTAGATATGCCTGGCAGTATGATTATGTATGCTATTATGTCGTAGTGGTACGGGTGAAATAGTCCCCGTAACCGGTTGAAAACTACAAAAAGGGAAGACCAGCATCCTGATATGCTAGGCAGTTACCGGTTGAAAGAGACCCAAGGGGTAGGCAAGCAACCTGAAATGCTAGGCAATTATCGGTTGAAAGAGATTGAAGGGGTAGGCCAGCACACGTATATGCTTGGCAGTTTGTTATTGTATGATATGTGGTATGATGGTGGAACTCACTAAGCTTCGTGCTTATGGTTTCCTGTTTTGGTTTCAGGTACTTCTTCATCAAAAGGAAGGATTCGACTTGATTGCAACGCATCTCACTATGTATTTTTCGCATTGTGAGACCCTTGGGGATTGCACTATGATATTGTTTTACTATCACATGTTGTGGTTTTGATTTTTGTCACCTGGGTTTAAGTATGATTTGAATGACACTGATGATGTTTTCCGACTACTATTTTTATAACTTACCTAATTAAAAATGAAGCTTTTGGCTCAAAATTTTGGGATGTTACATAACCACCCCTCCATTTAATGTAAATACCGAGCCAGATTGAGAAGGATACTTGTCTTCATCTATTTGAAAGTTGACATCACTATACCTATTCACTCTGAACGTATCCTTTGTCATTCGAAAATACTTGACAATGTTCTTAAATGTTGTCCAGATTTCCGTGATAGCGAATGACCATGCTTAAAGCATGGGACCCATCAGGACAAGTACATGTCATAACGTACATGATTGATCCTACAAACCGAAGAATTAGAGACTCGAATCATATCAACTATCTCTTCATCCTTAGTTGGGCTTTGAGTGTTACTCAATTTGGCATTGTTTGGAATAAGTTGCTCTATATTCTTGGAATTTTCCATACTAAACCGTTTTAGTACCTTGTCCAAGTATGTACTTTGACTAAGTCCAATTAGCTTGTTCTCTCTATCTCACAAAATTCAAATCTTGATAATATAGGTTTCCACTTCTAGATCCTTCATAGATAAAAACTTTCCAAGCCAGGATTTCACTTATTGCAAGGTTGGAATTTCATTTTGCATGAGTAGTATGTAATCAACATAAAATACTAGAAATGTTACTATACTCCTACTAGTTTTGACATATATGCAAGACATATCCTCACCCTTAGAAACACAAAATTCTTTGGCTTTTTCATGGAGAAAAAGATTCCAGATGCAAGATGCTCTATTAAATCCATAGATGGATTACTCAAGCTTACACACCCTATTGGGAAACTTTGCATCTACAAAACACTCTAGCTGACTCCTATGAACATCTTTTGCTAACTTCCCATTAAGGAAAACATATTTGACATCCATCTGCCAAATTTCATAATTATGAAATGCAGCTATGGCCACCAGTATCTAAATACGTTTTATCTTAGCCACTGGTGGGAATATCTCATCATAGTCAACCCCTTGGGTTTGAGTAAAGTCCTTCACAACCAGTCGTGCCTTGAAAGTGTGCACATTTCCATCCATGTCGGTGTTCTTCTAGAACATCCATTTGCAACCAACTCTCTTTTGACTAGGTTGTTGATCAACCAAATTCTAAACTTGGTTTCCATACATGGAATTGATCTTGCTGCCCGTTTCCTCTTTCCATTTATTTTGCTTCCTTGTACTTAGCTGGCTCATCCAACTTTATCCGTTTTTGATCACTAGTAAACGCATCACCATTTGAAGTTATATGGAAGACATAAATCTCAGGTGGCATGCTTACTCATTGGAATGAAGAAGAGGTAATGAATTGTCAATTGGCTCAACTTGAATTTCTTCTAGTGTCTTCTAAGGTTCCTTCATTTGTTGACTCTTGATTCTCTTCAATGTTAATTGTGCTCCCATTATTCTCTTTGCATATAGAGTTCTATTTCATGAAAGACTCCTCTTTGTGCTACAAAGAACATGTTTTCACTAAGCCTGTAGAACAAATATCCAAAAGACTTTTATGGGTAGACAATGAAAATAAATCTCTCACTTCTAGCTTCTAGCTTGTCATGACTCTCTCGTCTAATGTAATCTTCACAACCCCAGACTATGATATGTGTTAATGAAGGAACTTTCCCTATCTATATTTCATGAGGTGTTTTGGAAACCTTTTCAGGAGTGACAAGAGTGAGTATAAGGACGACTATCTCTAAGGCATACCCTATAAGGAAATGGTAAGAGCGGCTCAACTCATCATGGAACGAACCATGTCCAAAAATGTTTGATTGCGCCTCGCAGCCATACCATTAAGTTGTGGTGTCCTAGGAGGAGTCAATTGTGAAAATATTCCACATTCCTTGAGGTATTCGTAGAGCTCGATATGTAGATAATCTCCTCCTCCATCAGATCGGAGCATCTTTATCTTCCTGCCTAATTGATTCTCGACTTCATGCTTAAACTCTGTGAACTTTTCAAAGGTTTCCGATTTATGTCTGATCTAAAAGATATAACAACATATACCATAATAATCTATAAATGTTACATAAAATCGATCAGCATCTCAGTTGGTGGATCTAAAGGGTCCACACATCTATGTTTATGACGTCCAATAAACCCTCACCTCTTTCACAAGACCTACTGAAAGGAGATTTTTCATCTTTCCCAAAAGACAAGATTCTCATTAATCACTTGGCCATAAGTCAAAATATTCCAAGACTCCACAGTTTTGGAGTTGGTCGATGCATTTCTTGTTAATGTGTCCAAGACGACAATGCCACAAGCATGCCTTGTCTAGACAATTCAACAAATCATTGTGAAATAAACTATTGCCTAATCTATTAACACGAGTCACAGTTTCATACACACCATTACATGGTAAAGCTTCAAATATAAAAACACCATTTTTATAAACTCGAATTGAACCATTCAATTCATCAAAAGAGTTGCAAAACCTTGTCTAAAAAACGCATGAAAAGAAATAATGTTTCATGTAATTTCTAATGGGTAGAAACAATCAATTAAACTAATCCTAACATCACTACTAAATATGAATTGATAAGTCCTAATCTTGCTAACATGAGAAAATTGCCTTTTTCCCATGAACAAATTCATCCTTCCATGCTCCACCTCCTCACTTTCTTTTAGCCCTTGCAAATCATAACAAATATGAAATCCACATCTTGTATCAAGAACCCGAGAATGAGTAAATGGTGAGTTATTAGTAAAAATATTATATATACCTTTCGATAATGGTTTTAATTTGCTATCCTTGATGTCTTGCTCGTATTTGAGGTAGCTCCTCTTCCAATGGCCCTTGTCATTGTAATACCAAAAAATGCCCTCTTTGGGGTCACTAATAGTTGGAATGTCTGAATTGGACATTGTCTTAGACCTATTGCTTGATGACCCTGCATGGGCCTTGTTCTACTGGTAAGCTTTAGGAGCAACCTTCCTTTTCTTCCCATTACCTTTTTCAATGGTGAGAAGGGAGCATTAGTAGGAGGGACTAAGTCTTCCCCTTTAATCCTGAAGCAACATTTTGTAGCAAGTTGTGGAGTTGGGCCAATGTGGTTTCTGTGTTGTTCAAATGATAAGATAATATAAACTGATCATAAAAACTTGGCAAGTAGTTTAAGACTGTGTCAATGGCCAACTCCTCGTAAAAGGGCACGTTGAGAATAACAAGGAGCCCCACGTATCATTGCATTCTTTGCACATGGTTGTAGACAGACTCTCCCTCTTTCATCTTCCAAGCCAAGATGGACTTGACCACTTCGAATTTCTCTTAATGAGCTCTCTTGTGGTACTTTCCCGCAAGGTTATTGTTCATCACAAAAGGCCAATAGTCCTCATAGAACTTATGAATTTAGGATTCATTGTGGCGACCATGATGCGAGCGATTTTTGTGGCATCTTCGTAGTGTTTTCTATAGGAGGCTACCTGTTCAGGAGTAGCAATGTCTTCATTAACTTCAACGATTTTCTTCAAGTCCATATTATTTTATTTAAAATCGAAGAGCCATTATGATGTTGCACATCCAATAATTGTAGTTGGAACCGTCAAAAGTCACTTTGGAGAAGATGGAGGGTAGGGAGAAACCCAAGTGGAGGGTAGAAGATGATGGAGTAGAAGCATTAACACGAGTAGACATCTATAGAGAAAAAAGAAGAATAGTTCTAGTTAAAAGGGATGTTGTAATCTTAGTAAAAATTTATGATGGTTGACAACTAAGAAAAGGGATGTTGTAATCTTATTAAAATTTATGATGGTAGGTAAAAGCAATTCACAAATTTCAAACTATGAAATTCCACGATCTTTTGAGATTCATTAAATCTATCAATGACATATTTAATCTTATATTATGCTATACTATTTGTGACTGAGATACCGAGGATCACAAACTAGATGTGAATAACCATACAAATATGCTTGCCACTCTTGATGTTATTTATCATCTCATTTTAACGTGCCGGTTAACCACAAGTGCTGCATTAATCAACGATAATTTTAAAGATTCCCATTACTACTCTTTATAGTCACTATTAGTGTGCCGGTTAACCACACGCATTCAACTAACTATGATAATGTAAAATGTGGAATTTTATGGATTAATATACTTTTTCACATTTTCCTACAGTAACTAAGAGTGACATTTTATAAAAGAGTTTAGTTACCTTTTATGTCATTATACTTGTTAATGAAGTTATTTTCGTTCTGCTAATGACCCTCTACAAAACGAGGAAGCGGTGGGTGAGAGCGGACACCCATTCAACTACCATTTTATAGGTAGTTTCCATATACCCCTTATAGTTCGGCTTCATGAATGACGCATACTAGCGATCCGACTAACTTAATCTTATATAAGGTGTATTTTAAAACCTTTCAAAACACAAGGTTCAAATTAGACTTTCGAAATTAAGGAATTAATATAATTTAAAATAAACCAATTATTTCTTTGATCTTTATCTTTTAATTAATCAAATAATTAAAACATAAGGATAATAAAAAAATTCTAGATAAGAAAATCAGATTAGAAAATATAATTATTCAATTTTATACAATTAGAAAAACATTATCTAAAGTAATCATCATAATTAATTTATGAATTAATCTAAAAATGATTCTGCCTGATTCGAGGGTCTAGCACGTCACGATAGACCACTACCATGTCGTGGTGGAACGAAAAAGAACCTGAATCTGTAGATCACCACGTCATGGTGGGAAAACAGCATGTCGTGGTGGAGTGACAGAATGACGATTATGTCTTTCCTCCAATGGGTTTTGTTCAAGTTCAAGCAATGTACATTCAATTCTTTGACTACCATATTTTAAGATACCACTGATGGGTTGTACATGTATTAACACGGATAAATCCTTAACACTTAAGGGTACATGAAACCTAAGTATCTAGGTCATAACACTATTTGATGTAACATTCTATTGAAAATTGTAGAAGGAACAACATTCCTTCTGATCGTTATAGTAAACAATCAAGAATCCTTTCTTCAATAACTTTAAAGCTAGCACCACAAGTTTCGTGCCTCTGATGGTTCACACCGAATCCTTTCTTCAATAACTTTAAACAACATTTCCGTTCTTGGTTCTTAGAATCAAGTGGTAGCCAAAAATTGAAGGCTAGGGGTCCTTATATAGTGTAACTTGGAAACCATAGATAACCCTATATGAATAAAATAATATTTATTCAACTTGGAAATTATCCAGCTTCCTATTTATATACAATGAATATTCCAGATGTGTGTATTTCCCTGTTACATTGTTTGAAAACACCAGAATGTGGTTCAAGGCGCTACGACCGAGAAACATCACGAGTTTTGAACAACTGAGATACATTTTCCTTAACAACATCATGCAAATAAGGAAGGATAGGAGATGCAAACTCCATAATGGCATTCAAGTAAAAAGAAGGAGAATCGATAAGGGCATACAATGATAGATTCACGCTGGCGACACTTAACATCCCAGGTAATGAAGAGTTACTTATTACTGGCACCTTCGCCCAAAGTATACAGCCCAGACCTTTGTCAAAAAAGATGTAGGGGAGGGTACCTTAGTTGAGAGACGACCTCAAATACGAAGTTGAAAAATACCTCTAGAAAATAAAAGGTGAGGATCGGAAGGAAGCCAACCTAAGGGCCATCGTGAAGAGGCAGACAAAAATATTGAGGTACTACCTAAAAATATCATCAATATCAGCTTATCGTTAAAAGAACCACGAATAGGCAGCTGGAACCCCATGCATTTACTTGTAATAAGGACCTATGTGCATCAAAAACAAATTCATCTAGTGTTGATCGATAACGACAGTTGAACCAACATTCTTTACAAACACTATGCCCGCTAACTCTCAGCTCCATCAAAAGAAGGTCTAAAACCCTCAACTAGGGGTCCATACATCGGGATCATCGGACATCAGTTATGGCCGCTAGGCACCATAAATCTCCCACATAAATTATTCATCCATGACAAAAAAGAAACAACCACAAGGTTAATAAAGTTCTCAATGGTACATCGCCTAGCCGACAACGACATAATCCTCAGACGGCTAACGCTCTTCCAGATCTGAGTTAGCCACAATCATCGCCTACAACCCACACACACATTGCATCCAAGCTATCACTACATTGGAAACAACTCATTTGCCAAAGAAATGAAGAACGCGTCACCGTACGAAGAAGCATCCAATCATGGAGACTATCACATGAAACCAAGATGGCATGATAAAAAAATTTCGTGAACACTCAACTATGCCAGAGGATGCGAAGGCAGTCGGCGTGAACACTCACTGGGGGTTGACTTCTTTTAGATTACTCACACACCATCCGATAATATGATGCCATGATGGGTGGCAATGGAATGTATCGACCATCCCATCCTGAATAAGGTACAAGAACCACACCCAAAGGGTAACAAAACAAACAAAGAAAAGCTTGAGACTGTGTAACGACCCGAATTTTCAAAAGAAATGTTTCATTTTTAATTAATCAAACACATTTCCACAAAATCATGAAATCTCAACATAATTGTTTTCAAATCCACATTTATTACATATTTATTTAAAACTGTCAGAGTGTCCCACTAAATATCGGTGAGAGAGTGCACACCACGCCATCACACATTGTCCTTGCCTTTGGGCTCAGAAGTACCTGAAACAAATCCACAAACTATAAGCTAATGCTTAAAGAGTCCCCCAGAGTATACCCCTAACACAAACCACATAACACATATCATTTTAGCTATAAAGCTACACATATCACGTAATACATGCATACAACATATAAGGAAGCCATGGAAACCCTCCAGGGTATTACACCTAATGCCATGGGAACCCCAACATGGTTTTATCTACCATGGGAGCTCCCACATGGTCTTCCTGCCTTGGGAACCGTCACAAGGTCTTCCTGCCTTAGGAATCCCCACAAGGTCTTCACTACTAACCAAGACATAATGAAAACTATACAAGCAGATATACTAGGATGCCATGGAAACCCTCCAAGGTATTATACCAAATGCTAGGGGAACCCCCACGTGGTCTTCCATGCAAATGCCATACTATCATAATGTATAATCAATCAACAATCCAAATAACATTAAATGGGTTGGCCTTGGTGCCTTAGACCCATTGGTATGTTGAGAAGACTCACCTCTCAAATGTTGAACTAACAAGCTAGAATCATGTATGTCCCACGCACTGCACTTCCTCAACTACCTATAACCATTATGTTGTCATAATCCCATAATTACCCTTAAAGTCAACTCTGGGCAATCCTGGCCAACAACCAATGTAACAGTCCATGTTGACCTCGACTCGTTGAGTGCACCCATGAACTCGTTGGGTTCTTGTATAACTCATTAACTTGTCGAGTTACCTTCTGTAACTTGTTGAGTTCTTCCTGAGTCCATCACTGAGTCATCCTATTGACTCGTTAACTTTTTCATATGTCCAGAAACTAAGATCTAAACAGACCAAAACCATAATCCTACGTTGCACTTATACAGAAACCCAGAAATGGGAAAACCCTACCTAGAGTCATCGAGTCACTTAAGGGACTCGACGAGTTCCATTAGTTCTTAACAAGTTCAGCTCTTTTTAGTTGGATCTAGGGTCTCAAATCCAGATCAAAAGTCCCTTAGTGTTGATATCACGTAAAGTTGCAAGCTTTACATGCATACAAGGCCTTACAAGGCCATTTACTACCAACAAAGGGATCTAATCAACTAAAGATCAAGGTGACGACTTTATGCCTCAAAATGATGGCCAAGACAGAGTAGATGTTGGATCTACTCATGCTCTCCTTACTCCTTTCTCTTCAAGCTCTAGAATCCTTCACAAATTCCCCAAAATCACTCACAAAGGCTCTTTCTCTCACTCAAGGAGGTTCAAGATCGATCTAGGGTTATCTCTGGAGGTTAAAGTTATAAGGGAGGCCACTAGAGGCGTAGTAAGTTCTTTAAATAGGGTGCAAACCCTTAAAATTAGGGTTTCTCTTCACAGATCCTACTCTTCAAGTCGGGGCCTTCTGAATCATCAAGTAGGACCCAAACCCCGCGTCCACTAATAGACTCTACTCAATGAGTTGGAGCACAAAACCCTAAACATTATAAAAATAAATCAATACCTGGAACAAGTGTTACAAGTATCCCCAACTTGAACTAGACTTCATCCTTAAATTATGTCGGTTCAAACAACTACGGATAGTGGTCTCGCATCTCGCTCTCTGGCACCCAAGTCCACTCGGAGCCCTTTTGTTGCTGCTATTGCACCTTTACCAGCTTCGCTTTCTTGTTCCGAAACACCTAGATCTTCCTATCTACGATTGCGACCGGTTTCTCAATGTAGTTTAGGCTTTCGTCCACCTAAATATCGACCTGAGAAATGACCGCAAAATCGTCAGTGACACACTTCTAAAGTTGTGACACATGAAAAATGTTATGAATCTGGCTAAGCTCGTCCGACAATTCTAATCGATATGCCACCTTGCCCACCTGGGTTGTAATCTTGAAAGGGCCTATATATCATGGCCCCAACTTGCCCCTCTTTCGGAACCTGATGGCCCCCTTCAAAGGTGACACTTCCAATAACATGAAATCCCCCACATGGAACTAAAGATCTGATCGCCACTGCTCGGTATAACTTTTCTGTCGACTTTGCGCGACTCACAGCCGATCTCGCACCTGCTGAATAAGCTTGATAGTCTTGAGCACCACCTCAATTCTCCACATGACTGGGTGTCCAACCTCGGCCCGTCAAACTGGGGTCCTGCACCTCGGACCATAGAACATCTGGAATGGTGGTCGGCTGATACTAACATGGTACCTGTTGTTGTATATAAATTCTACCAACGGTAAGTATTTGTCCCAACTCCCTCCAAAATCCAATACGCATGCTCTAATCATGTTCTTTAGTGTCTGGATCGTCCTCTCGCTTTGGCCATCGGTCTAGGGGTGGAACGTTGTGCTAAAATATTGCCGAGTACCCAGTTTCTCGTGGTAGTTCTTCCAAAACCTAGATGTAAACTGAACAGCCCTGTCAGACACTACCGATACTGGTACCTCGTGTCTAGCCACCACCTCTCGCACATAAATATCCGCCAACTTCTAGGCGGATATACTCTCGTAGATCAGAGTAAAGTGGGCACCTTTTTTTAGTCTATCTATGATCACCCATATGTTATCCACACCCTTTCCATCCATGGTAACTTCGTAATGAAGTTTATAATGATCTCCTCCCACTTCCACATACGAATGGGTACCAGCTAAACCTTGCCATGAGGCCACTGATTCTCGACCTTGACCTTCTTGCAGGTCAAACATCACTCGAAAAACCAGGCAATTTCCCGCTTCATGCAGGGCCAGTAATAACTCAGTCTCATGTCTCTATACATTTTCGTATCCCCTTGATGTATAGAGAACTTGGACTTATGTGCCTCCTGTAATATCCTCTGTTTAACCCCTCTAGAAACCGGTACACAAACACGGCCACACTGTGTCAGAAGACCGCGATTATCATTAACAAACATAGGGTAGTGTCCTTAAATTCGCTCTATCTTCCAATTCTCTCTCTTCACTCCCTCGACATGGGCTTCCTTGATCATGTATAATAATGGGGAGATCAGCGTCATCCTCATGCAAATATTCCCAATCGGGGACCCCACTCTCTTGCGGCTCAAAGCATCGGCCATTATGTTGGCCTTCCCATGATGGTATAGGATCTTACAATCATAATCCTTCAACACATCCAATTGTAGGGTATTGAGCATTCTAACACTCCTAAGGTGTACATGGAACCCTATAAACCTTGGTTCTATGTTTGTCTAATATACATGCAAAGTTTGATTTCCAAGGTTCTTAATCCTATCTAGCATACATGGGGCACTTTAAACATAAAAGCTAGCTAGAAATGCATACCTTATAGTAATTTGGATTTTGAAAACCTTGTGAGCCTAACACCCCAATTGTGATGCCTCAAATTTCTCACACAACACCAAATGCTTTTGGAATGACTTGAGAGAAATGTCACACACTTAGAAATTGGCTATACCCTCTCACTCTTGCTTTAGTGGCCAATTTTGGTGAACATGATGATCCTTATATAGTGTGTTACAATTAGGGTTAGACCATATAAACCCTAATTGTCATGATTTTTCATTTCCATGACCCATGGGTTCTATAAACACCATGGAGCATCATATGATTTTTAGCCTAAGTTGATAATCCATGAAGCATTAGCCCACTATACAAGTTATGGATGATTTACACAATTAACCCATATATATAATTAGCCACCTTTTGATCTCTTAAATAATTCTAAATTAATTCTTGATTAATACTATTTAAATAATATTATTAATATATTAGAACTTATAAAATATTAATAAACCATAAGTGTTATTTCTCTCATTTTTGTCTATCCAAATGCATGATGCCATGCAACCCAAATAGAACATGCCAAATCGGGTCAAATACATACCAAAAAGATTTATGGACTTAGACACCTTATCCAACAGTCTCCCACTTGGATGAGACTAATAACTATAACTGCAAGTATGAATTTAAGAACCGATCAGCAATCGTAGCTCTTTCAAGGTCTCTCGGAACAGAGATAACACTGATAGGCCATTTAAGATAAGTGATCATCTAATACTCTATTCAAGAAGCCTCATCACCTAATGTGCGTTCAAAGTCAGATCCTGAAGAAATGCCCAACTACTCAAGATGAAGTCAAATATTGAAAATTCATATGTTCATCTTGAAGTTGTGTAGAATTTGAAGATATATGCTAAAACCAAGCTCTCGATGAAGATTAACAAGAAAAGCCAGCTACTTTTTAAGGGGAGCTTGTTGGGTTAATTAAGAAAAGAAAGCTTTAAACCAAAGGGGAGATTGTTGGGTCAAAGTTATGGTTTATACTTTACTTTTCTAGGAAAATGTATTTTTATGTCAAGAACCGTAAACAACTTGGTGTTTACAGTCTTATTTGTGTTTACGGTTGTGTTTACGGCCGTGAATAGGTTTACAGCCGTAAACTCATTCATGGCCCATGTCTACTATATATAGGGTGAGGTGTGCATAAGAGTAAAAAGAATAGAGGAGCTTAAGTGTGTGCATTTGAAGGTGTTCTAGAGAGAGAAAAAAGAGAGTATGTGTTAGTGTGTGTGTGTGATTCTTGTATCTGGATCTTCATTCATATCAATACCTACAAGATTCAGCATCTTCTTCTTCTCCTTCTCTTCTATATTTGATCTGACATCATCTGTTTGATTGAGATTATGCACCATCAAACGGATCTGATTGATACTCAAACATTTTGGGGACTTACATGCACAAGAACCAGTAAAGGGTGACTTTGTCATTTTTCCAAGTAAGCATGATTCACAACTATAATTTGACTTTAGGTCAAATGACTCCAAGACTCCATCCTTTTGGAGTTGGCCTATGCATTTCTTGCTTACATGTCCAAGATGACAATGACATAATGATGCTTTATTGAAGTTATTATTAAAGAAGAATCAATACACGATACATTATTCCCTAGGTTATCTACAACAGACACAACTTCATACACACCTGTTGGATATAGTGTCTAAGTCCATAACTATATTTAGTATGTACTTGACCCGACTCGGCATGGTCCATTTGGGTTGCATGGCATCATGCACTTGGATAGACTAAATGAGAGAAATAAGACACTTATGGTTTTTTAATATACTATAAGTTCTAATATATTAATAATAAGAATAATAATATTTAGTTAGTATTGATCAATAATTAATTTAGAATTAATTATGTGATCAAAAGAAGACTAATTAAATATATGGTTTGATTGTGTCAATCATCCATAGCTTATATAGTGTGCCAAGGCTACATGGAATATCAAGTTAGGTTAAACCCATAAGATGTTACATGGATGCTCCATGGGGGTTACATAACCCATGGGTCATTCAAATGAAAGGTCATGACAATTAGGGTTTACATGATGTAACCCTAATTGTAACATACTATATAAAGAAGCTATTATTCACCATTTTCGGCCACTAGGGTGAATCAAAGTGGGCTAGCCGAAAATACAAGTGTTCTTATTCTCTTAGAGTTTATTCCGAGTGTACTTGTTGTTGTGTGAAGCATTTAAGGCATCACACTTGAGGTGCTAGGTTGACAAGGTTTCAAAGGAATCTAAGCTACAAAGAGGTATGTAATTCTTACTAACTATTAGAATAAAAGATCCCCATGTATGCTAGATAGGATTATGAACCTTGGAAAATCATTTTGCATGTATCTTAGTCAAACATAGATCCAAAGTTTCTAGGGTTGCATGTACACCATAGGAGTGTTAGAATGCTCAAAAGCCAACAGTGGTATCAGAGCCTGGGCTTGTTTGTTTGATACTTGATGCAAAATAGCTGAAAAAAGAATTTTTTGTTCACTACACGTATGAACTCGCTGAGTCCGTGGGGGGACTCGACGAGTCCATGAAGAAATGCATGCAACTTGTCGAGCCAGTTCATGCACTCGACGAGTACATGCTGCAGTGTTCATAGTTTTGAGTTATGCTGCTGGAAATGGATAGAAACATTACCCTAAATTGTTTTGTTGTTTTAAAACTTGTTTTAGTTGGTGTAATGTTTACGCTAATCCATTTACAATGGCTATTATAAACAAATTACAAGTTTTATATAAGTTTGTTATGATTCTTGAAATTCTTGATAATCATGTTCTTGAACTTATGAATTTAGATGATCATAGGAATTATTTGTAACCTTCATGTTAGTTAATTCTTGCTGATTATGTGCTTTAATGGAGTCCATAACTTGTCCTCAAGTTATGGAAAACCAAGAGTCACACTTGAATTAAAACCATTAAAAGAACACAAGAGTTATGAAAATGAAGAGTCTTCATTTTTATAATCTAATAAAATCATAAGTTATGAGAAATGAAAAGTTTTGAAAGTTTACAAAACTTTCCCTCAAGTTTTGAAACAAGTAAAGTCATAATTAAAACTTTAGTTCCAACCCTTAGAATTTTTAATATTAAAATGCAACCATTATACTTTATAATATTATAAGTGGATAATAATTATATATGTATCAGATAAAAGTTGTTTTACCATTAGTAGGCCGCATTCATGAAGCCGATCTATAAAGGGGTATAAGGTTGTTGCCTATAAAATGGCAACTTAATGGGTGTCTATTTTCACCCACCGCTTCCTTGATCGGTGGAGGGTCGTTAGCCGAAAAGGTAGAACAATGACTATAATTCTCATAATAAGTATTATGAATATACTAAAGTAACTAAAGTTTTATTAATTCCTAATTTTAGTTACTTTAGTAAAATGTGAATAAGGTGCTAATCCATGAAAATTACACTTTGCACTTTGATTAAGTCGTTAGTGGAGCGTGTGTGGGTAACTGGCACACTAACTTGGACTTATCAAGGTAGGCAAAGGGTGACTTAATGTTTATCATAGTATCGTTGGAGCGTGTGCGGTTAACCGACACTTCGATTGAGGGGTAATACATTAAGTGTACCAAGTAATTTGCATGGTTACTTCACACCTTGTTTTGTGATCCTAGGCACCCCACTCACAAAACTTGAAGGGCACACTCGAGATTGAAACATGCCATTGAAAAGTTCAATGAATCTCAAAGAACCTAGGAATTTCTAAACCAATTAAAACCAAATAAAATTTATTCCGTTTTATCGTGGAAATTGGTGAAGCGTCATTCACCTACCTTTAAATATTTTATAGCTTTGATTACGGCATCCCTCTTCTAAGTTATAAAATATTGTGTTGGGTCCCAGCCTTAATATAGCCTTTGGGTGCTTTATCCTGAAATCTAATCTAAACTTATTCTTTCATTTAAGATGTCTTCCAAAAATAGTGCTTCTGGCTCAAACCCTAGTAGCTCCTTCTCTCTCATGAACCTTTGTGGGAGAGTCATCTTTGATGGATCCAATTTTATGGATTAGATCAGAAACATCACGATGGTCACTCGCTATGAGGAAAAAGAATATGTCCTTGATAGGGAGTTGAAGGAGATTGATGAGTCAACTGCTACCCTAGAGGAGATTGCTGCATTTCAAGCGCAAGAAAGGGATGCTACCAAAGTAGCATGTATCATGACTACCACAATGACAGCTAAGCTCCAAAAGTCCTATGAGTACTATTACCCTTTTGAGATTCACATAGACTTGATGGAGCGATACCATCAAAGTGCTCGTCAAGAGAGGTATGTAATAATCTCCTCCATGATAACCACCCAAATGAATTACAATGAGTCCCTCACGACCCACATGCAAAAAATGCAAAGATTTGTGGGTCTCTTGAAGAAACTGAATGTTGAATTTCCTGAGGAGTTCGCATGAGATATCATTTTGCACTCCTAACCTTCATGTTATGATCAATTTAAAATGACATACCACATGAATAAGGAAGAAGTTACACTTACTAAACTTCAAGGACTCTTAAAGACTGCAGAAAGTAGTCTTAAGGGTAAGTCGGGTATTCCTACTCCTCATACTCTTACTGCGGTCAATGTCTTGGCAATCGGGCATGGCAAAGGTAAGAAGAGAAAGAGCCCTTCTAAGGGTACCAAGGGTAAGACCCTTGAATTCCCCTCTTCAAGCAAAACCAAGAAAGGTTTTGTCACTCCTTCTGCTAACCCTAATGAGGTTGAATGCTTGTATTGCCATTAAGGGTGGGAAAGTAAAACACAACCATGCAGGTATACACATTATATTGTCTAATAACTCACCTCATTCTAAGTCTTGAGTCCTGGATATAGGTTGTGTAATTCATATATGTTCTGATCTACAGGGACTAAGAAGAAGTGAGGATTTGGAGCGTGGAAAGATAAACCTAATCATGGCGAATAGGAAAGTTTCTCCTATCACCAAGATTGCAGTTTATTCCTTGTTACTAGATAGTGGGTTTACATTAGACTTGAATAAATGTTGTTATTCACCAAAAATGGCAAGAAATGTTATTTCCTTTCATGCATTGTATAAACAAGGTTTATTTTGATAATAAAAGTTGTGGTATTGATGCTGTCTATAATAGAGTTCTTTATTTTAAAAGCATTTCCTTGCGATGGTGTGTATAAAACTGTATCTGTTGTAGATAACCTAGTAAATAATGTATTGTGTATTGATTCTTCCACTAGCTTAGATAAAGCATCTTTATGGCATTGTCGTCTTGGACATGTAAGCAAGAAACGCATAGGTCAACTCCAAAAGGATGGAGTCTTGGAATCATTCAACCTAAAGTCGGATGATAGTTGTGAATCTTGTCTACTTGGAAAAATGACAAAGTCACCTTTTCCTGGCACTTGTGCTAGGGGTGAAGGTTTGTTGGATCTCATACAGACAGATGTGTGTGGACCCTTCAGAACCGCCACTGGAGATGCTAATCGCTTTTATGTGATTGTATTAATGATTTTAGTAGATATGGATATGTCTACTTAATCAAACATAAGTCGGAAAACTTTGATAAATTCAAAAGAGTTTAAGCAATAAGTGGAGAATCAGTTGGGCAGGAACATTAAGATGCTTCGATCCGATCGAGATGGTGAGTATCTTAGTACCGAGTTCCTTGACTATCTTAAGGAATGTGGGATAGTCTCACAATTGACACCTCCTAAAACACCACAGTTGAATGGTGTAGCGGAGAGGTGCAATCGAACCTTTTTGGACATGGTTCATTCCATGATGAGTCGAGTTTCGCTACCAATCTCATTTTAGGGGTATGCCTTAGAGACTGCTGCCCATATCCTTAACCTAGTCCCTACAAAGAAGGTTTCCAAAACACCTCACGAGATGTGGACTGGAAAAGTTCCAAATCTAGACCACATCAAGGTTTGGGGTTGTGAGGATTTCGTGAGATGCGAGACTCATGACAAGCTCGAACCTCGAAGCGAGAGGTGCATTTTCATCAGCTATGCACATAAATCTTTTGGTTATATCTTCTATAGACCTAGTGACAATGTGGTCTTTCTAGAAGGAAAAGAGGAGTCTTTCGAGAGATAGAACTCATAATCCAAGGAGATAGTGGGAGACAAGTTGTCCTAGAAGAAATTGAAGAGTCAATCGGTGAAGGAACCTCAAACCCTAGCCCTCAACCTGAGGAGGAAACTCCTGTTGAGCCGATTGAACAGTCCATACCTCTAAGGCGTTCCACTAGAATTAGGAATGCACCTGAGCATTATTATGGTTTCCATATTACTGCAGAAGGTGATACCCTTATCAGTGATAGTACATTGATAAATCTGGAAGAGCCTAACAACTACACGGAAGCCATGGCAGGCCCTGAGTCTACTAAATGGAAAGAGGCTATGGATAGCGAGATACAATCCATGTATCACAATCAAGTTTGGAACTTGGTTGACAATGTACCAGGTCGTAAGACAGTTGGGTGCAAATGGATCTTCAAGAAGAAGATCGACATGGATGGTAATGTACAAACATATAAGGCACGACTAGTTGCAAAGGGTTATTCTCAAACTCCGGGAGTTGATTATGATGAGACCTTTGCACCAGTGGCCAAGATTAAGTCTATTAGGGTTCTGTTAGCCATTGCTACATTTCATGAGTATGAAATTTGGCAAATGGATGTCAAAACCGCTTTCCTTAATGGAAAGTTGGCTGAGGATGTTTACATGGTTCAGCCAGAGGGTTTAGTAAGTACAGAATACCCTAATAGGGTGTGTAATCTTGAAAAATCCATATATGGATTGAAACAAGCACCTCAGAGATGGAATCTTTGCTTCGATGAGAAGGTCAAAGAGTTTGGATATTTGAGATGTGAAGATGAAACATGTATATATGTCAAGGATAGTGGGAGTATAGTTAGCTTTTTGGTACTATATGTGGATGACATACTGCTCATAGGAAATGACATCCGAACCTTGCAGGAAGTGAAATCCTGGCTTGGGAAATGTTTCGCTATGAAAGACCTAGGAAAAGCTGCCTATATCCTCGGGATAAAGATTTTGAGAAATAGGAGTAAAAGACTAATTGGACTTAGTCAGAATACCTACGTGGACAAAGTACTGAAGAGGTTCAGTATGGACAATTCCAAGAAAGGAGATTTACCTATTCAGTGTAATGTCAGACTGAGTAAAACTTAGAGCCCGAGTACTGTTAAAGAGATAGTTGAGATGAGTCGAGTCCCATATGCTTCCTTTGTAGGCTCGATCATGTATGTTATGACTTGTACTCATCTTAATGTTGCTTTTGTTTTAAGCATGGTTAGCAGATATCAGAGTAATCCTGGCAAGGCTCACTGGACTGTAGTAAAGAATATTCTCAAGTACATACGAAGGACTAAGGACTGGGTCCTTACCCTTGGTGGGAGTGATGACTTGATAGTAGCAGGGTATAGTGATGCTAGCTTTCAGAATGATAGGGATAATTTTCACTCTCAGTCGGCCTTGGTCTTTATCCTAAATGGAGGGGAAATTACTTGGAAAAGTTCGAAGCAAGATACAGTGGCTTATTCGACTTGTGAATTAGAGTATATAGCAGCAAGTAAAGCAACAAAGGAGGTTATATGGCTAAGGAACTTCATCGGAGACCTTGGAGTTGTACCAACTATTAAGGAGCCCACGGAAATTTTATTTGATAGTGAAAGTGAAGTTGCCTTAGCAAAGGAACCAAGGGATCACGGGAGATCCAGGCACATCGACATAAAATATCATTTCATCAGACATCGAATAGAAGAAGGAAAACTTGTGGCAAAGAGGGTATCATCAGATGAGAACCCGACAAATCCCCTCACGAAGGGACTGAGCAGGGTTAAGCATCTTCAACATGCTAGGAGCATAGGGCTAAGAGATGATATTAGTTTTTATAAGTTCGATAATTTTGAAATATGTAAAATGTAATTGACATTTGATGATAAATAAAAGTTTTTATTTATGAGTAAAGTGTTGCTATCTCTTGTCAATCATTTACTAGTATTTCTTTTTGCATGTTTTGACTTCCAGAATAAATATGTTATGGTATATATCATATTATTCAAATTCTCCACATTCAATCATATTTTGGAAGTACATATGAATCAAGACTGTCATGGGTTGGTTTGTAGAGGTCCAAGATGTTGGACAAAGGGGGTACAACACTCATGAGTGCTCATGAGTTCTGAGTATTGGATTTAACCCACGCTCACTGGTATCATTTCATGGAATTTATCTTGAGTGATTGTGAGATGGTAATATCATATAAGTCTTCAAATGTAGATACATGATTTGTTATCTATGAGTTGTTTATGCATTGATTGTATGAAAACGCATTGGTAACTCGATGTTATAAAACGTACCTTTATGTGTAATTCAACAAGTAGTAAAGCAAACATATGAGTCGAAGTTTATCTATTCCTTATTGGATTAGAAGCGATATCTGGGCCCCTCGATGATTTTGTTTTGACACATACCAGGCCCAGCCAGAACTAAATTGATGTGTTCAATTAAGTTCTATGTCAAACAAATCTAAAATTGGGAAACAACTGCTAGACAATAGAAAGACATTGTTCCATGTGTTTGTTCGGGTGATATCTAGAACAGATGATTATATGATCATTTATCTAATATGGCACACCATCATCTTCTCAGATCAGAGAGACCTTGAAAGAGCTACGATTGATGATCGGTTCCTGAAGTCATACTTGCAACTATATTTATTAGACTTATCCATGTGGGAGACTGTTGTATATAGTGTCTAAGTCCATAACTATATTTGGTATGTAATTGACCCGACCCGACATGGTCCATTTAGGTTGCATGGCATCATGCACTTGGATAGACTAAATGAGAGAAATAAGACACTTATGGTTTATTAATATATTATAACTTCTAAAATATTATTAATAAGAATAATAATATTTAGTTAGTATTGATCAATAATTAATTTAGTATTAATTATGTGATCAAAAGAAGACTAATTAAATATATGGGTTGATTGTGGCAATCATCCATAACTTATATAGTGGGCCAAGGCTCCATAGATTATCAAGTTGGGTTAAACCCATAAAATGCTCCATGGATGCTCCATGGGGGTTACATAACCCATGGGTCATGTAAATGAAAGGTCATTACAATTAAGGTTTACATGGTGTAACCCTAATTGTAATATACTATATAAAGAAGCTATTATTCACCATTTTCGGCCACTAGAGTGAATCACAGAGGGCTACCCGAAAATCCAAGTGTTCTTATTCTCTTAAAGTTTATTCCAAGTGTACTTGGTGTTGTGTGAAGCATTTGAGGCATCACACTTGAGGTGCTAGGCTCACAAGTTTTCAAAGGAATCCAAGCTACAAAGAGGTATGTAATTCTTACTAACTATTAGAATAAAAGATCCCCATGTATGCTAGATAGGATAATGAACCTTGGAAAATCATTTTGCATGTATCTTAGTCAAACATAGATCCAAGGTTTCTAGGGTTGCGTGTACACCATAGGAGTGTTAGAATGATCAAAACCCAACAACACCATAAAAAGTAATACTTTAAAATAAAGAACATTATTAAAGAAAGAATTTATTCCACCAACTTCATTATTAAAAGAAAAGGTAAAACCTTGTTTGTACAAATCATAAAAGGAAATAACATTTCTTGAAATTTCAGGTGAGTAACAACATTTTTTCAAATCTAATGTAAACCCACTAATTAGCAACAAAGAATAAACTCCAATATTGGTGATAGGTGAAGCTTTCTTATTCCACATGATCAAGTTTACCTTTTCATGCTCCACATTCTCACTTCTTCTTCGTCCCTGCAAATCAGAACATATGTGAATTCCACAACATGTATTAAGGACCCAAGAGTTAGAATAGGGTGAGTTAGTAGACAATATAGTGTAGATACCTACATGTGTGGGTTTCACTTTCCCATCCTTAATATATTGCTGGTACTTTGGGAAGCTCCGCTTCCAATGCGACTTTTCATGGAAATAGAGGGATTCAGCCTCTTTTGGGTCAAAAGAAGAAGTGACGAAACCTTTCTTGCTTCTATTTGCAGAGCAGCCTTCAAGGGTCTTACCCTTGGTACCCTTTGAAGGGTTCTTCCTCTTTTTCCCTCGACTATTCCCGATTGCCAAGACAGGGGTGGAGTTTGGAGAAGGAGTAGAGGTGGTAACAATCGACTTACCTTTAAGACCAGTTTCAGCGGTCTTTAGGAGTCCTTGAAGCTTGCGGGTAACTTCATCCATGTTTATGTGGTATGTCATGCAGAATTGATCATAACACGAGGGTAAGGAGTGAAAAATGATATCGATTGTCAACTCCTCAGGGAAGTTCACATTAAGTTTGAGCAACCGGTCCATAAACCTTTGCATTTTCTGCAAGTGGCCGGTGATGGGTTCACCATCCTTCATTCGGATTGTTATCATGGAGCAAATGATGTCATACCTCTCTTGTCGAGCACTCTGATGGTAACGGTCCATCAAGTCCTGGTGCATCTCAAAAGGGTAATAGTCATCATAGGACTTTCAGAGCTAGGCTATCATAGTGGCCAACATGATGCATGCCACTTTGGTAGCATCTCTTTCATGTGCCTCATATTTAACAACCTCCCAGGAGAACCAGACGGCTCAGGTACCTTAAGCTCCTTGTCAAGGACATATTCCTTGTCCTTATAATGAGTGACCATCCTGATGTTCTTGATCCAATCCATATAGGTTGATCCTGTTGGATAAGGTGTCTAAGTCCATAACTATTTCTGGTAAATACTTGACTCGACCCGGCATGGTCCATTTGGGTTGCATGGCATCATGCAATTAAATAAACTAAATGAGAGAAATAACACTTATGGTTATTAATATATTATAAGTTCTAATATATTAATAATATTATTTAATTAGTTTTGATCAAGAATTAATTAAGTGATCAAAAGATAACTAATTAGATATATGGGTAGATTAAGTAAATCTTCCATATCTTATATAGTGGACTAAGAGGCCCCATAGATTGTCAAGTTGGGTTCCACCCATAGGATGCTCCATGGAGTTAACCCATGGATCAAGAAATGAAGAGTCATGGAACATTAGGGTTACCTAATGCAACACACTATATAAGCAACGTAACTCTCCCCAAAATCGGCGACACCAAGAAATAAGAGGGCTTGGCCGATTTTGCATGTGTTAGAGTATTCTCACAAGTTTATTCTTTGCATTTGGTGTTGTGTGATGCATTTGAGGCGTCACACTTGAGGTGCTAGGCTCACAAGGTTTCAAGGAACACTGTCAACATCAAGTTATGTAGTTCTATCTTTTATACAAAGAAAATTGTACCCCATGTATGCTAGATAGGTTCATAACCTTGGAAAACAACTTTGCATGATTATTAGACAAACATAGATCCAAGGTTATTAGGGTTTCATGTACACTTAGAATGCTCAAAACCCATCAGTGGTATCAGAGCCTAGGCTTGTTTGTTGATTTTTGTGAAAACTGCTTGAAAAAAGCGATTTTCTATTTTCTGCTCGTATGAACTCGCCCAATCCATGGGGGGACTCGACGAGTCCATGAACAAATGCTAGCTACTCGTCGAGTCTGTTCTTGCACTCGACGAGTAGAGGCTGCTATGTTCAGAATTTCGATTTAAGTTGCTGGAAAATGGACTAGAAACATTACCCTAAATAGTTTTGGTACTTGAAAACATGTTTTAGATGGTGTAATGTTTATGCTAATCCATTTACAATGACAATTATCAAAATTACAAGTTTTAAGTGTAATTTTTGATTCTTGAAAGTGGTCATATTCATGTTCTTGTTCTTATGATGTTTAGATGATCATAGGAATTCTTTGTAACCTATGTGGTAGATTAATTCATGATCATAATGTGTTTTAATGGAGTCCATAACTTGTCCTGAAGTTATGGAAAACCAAAAGTCACTTTTTTAAAAGCCATTAAAATAACACCTGAGTTATAAAAATGAAGAGTCTTCATCTTTAATACTCTATTAACTCATAAGTTACAAGAAATGAAAAGTTTTGAAAGCTTACAAAACATGCCCTCAAGTTGTGGAACAAGTAAAGTCTTGATTAAAACTATACTTATAATATTATAAGTTAATAATATATATATATATATATATATATATATATATATATATATATATGTATGTATGTATGTATGTATGTATGTATGTATGTATAAGATCAAATTCGTCTTACCGTTGGTACGCCTCATTCACGAAGCCATTCTATAAGGTGGGTATAAGGTTGTTGCCTATAAAATGGAAACTTAATGGGTGTCCACTCTTACCCACCGCTTGCTTGACTGGTGGAGGGTCGCTAGCCGAACGGGTAGGATAAGGACTTCTAAATTCTCATCAAAAGTATAATGATAATTATAAAGTAACTATATGTTTTATTAAATTCCTATTCTTATTTACTTTAGGAAAAATGTGAATAAGGTGCTAATCAATGAAATTACACTTTACACTTTTTCTAAGTCGTTAGTGGAGCATGTGTGGTTAACCGGCACACTAACTTGAACTTAACAAGGTAGGTAAATGGTGACTTAATGTTTATCATAGTATCGATGGAGCGTGTGTGGTTAACCGGCACATAGATTGAGGGGTAATACATTAAGGGTACAACGTAATTTGCATGGTTACTTCACACCTCGTTTTGTGATCCTCGGCATCCCATTCAAAAAAATTGGAGGGCACACTCGAGATTGAAACATGCCTTTGAAATTTTCGTTGAATCTCAAAAGAATCTAGGTGTTTCTAAGAACCAAATTAAATATTTTTAATATTTCAGCTTTGGTGGAAATTGGTGAATCGTCATTCACCTACCTTTCAAATATGTTATTACTTAGATTATGGCATACCTCTTCTAAGTATAATATATTGTGATTGGGTCCTAGCCTTAATACTACATTTAGGTGTTTTATTAAAGACTATCTCCATTTCTAAACTAAACTTTTCTTTCAAATGTCTTCAAACACTGCTGCTTTTGGCTCTAATCCTAATGACTCCTTTTCTCTATTGAACTTGTGTGGGAAAGTCACTTTTGATGGATCCAACTTTAATGAATGGATCAGAAACATCTGAATGATTACCCGCTACGAGGACAAAGAATATGTCCTCGATAAGGAGCTTAAGGAGATTGATGAGACAGTTGCTACTCCTCAAGAGATCGCTGACTTTAGGGCACCCTTTTGAAATGCACCAAGATTTGATGGAAAGATACCATCAAAGTGCAAGACAAGAGAGGTATGAAATCATCTCCTCCATGATAACAACCCGAATGAAGGATGGTGAACCCATCACGGGTCACATGCAAAAAATACAAAGATATGTGCAAAAGAGGTCACTCTCAGCAAACTTCAACGACTCTTAAGGACCGCAGAAAGTGGTCTTAAGGGTAAGGCGGTTGTTACTACTCCTACTCCTATCAACTCCGCCCCTGTCTTGGCACTCGGGAAAGGACGAGGGAAGAAGAGAAAGACTTCTTCGAAGGGTACCAAGGCTACAGGGCCGTCTCAAGATGAGTTGAGGCTCGGTGCAAAAGCAAAATATGTGGCCCCTCAAAATTTAATAATAAAAAACCATAATACTTGTTTTATATATATATATATATATATATATATATATATATATATATATATATATATATATATATATATAGGATTGTATTTGAAAGACATGAGTTCAAAAAACAAAACAATGACAAAACAAAATCAAAAATCCGAGAAATCGAACAACCAAATCATTTTGAAAAACAGCCAGGTGTTTGGAAAAAAAAAAACAAAAATGTGTGTTTGGAAAGAAAAACCTTATGTTGGTGAAAACAAAAAAAAATGAAAAATGGCCCATCCAACCGGTTGGTTAATATGATTTTCGCTAAACAAACCGATAAATAATACTTATTATACATTAAAAGGCAATGCTAACTAGAAAATCTCATATATATATATATATATATATATATATATATATATATGTATATATATATATATATATATATATATATATATATATATATAAACCTGAATTTTAAGCATAATAATTGGTCATAAAAAAAACTAAAGTTTTAAATGAAATAAGTGCTTGAGTGGTTTGTCAAAAATCAAACGCGTGAAGAAAGTATTTTTATAATTTGGATGATTTATGTATAATGAAAAAAATGAAGAATAATCCGTTTAAAAGGTTGGTTAATATGATTTTCGTTAAAAAAACATATAAATAATAGTTATTAAACATTAAAGGACAATAAAAAAAATCACATATATAAACATGAAAATTATGCATGATAATCGGCCATAAAAATATTAAAGTTTTAAATGAAATAAAATTTTAAGTGGTTTGTCAAAAATCAAAAAGAGTAAAAAATAGGATTTCTATAATTTGGATGATTTATGTATAATAAAAAAAGAATATAATGGTTATTTTTGTAATTTGGATTCCAATTCACTAAGTCAGTACATCGACATAATTTAAATTGTAAATAAAAAATAATACTACGTGTACAAGAAAATGGGGCCCTCAATAAAATAAAGTAAATGCATAAAAAACTGCAAATAGGAAGAATCGAACCTTAGTATCAGCTCTTAAAGGATTGTACTGTAACCAACTAAACTACAATACTTTTGTTAAATGTGTTAAAAAGATGTGTATATATCTACAAAATATAAAACATAATTAATTTTGGGGCCCCAAACCATAGTGAGGCCTGGGGCCGTCACCCAGCTTGCCCACCCTATTGGGTTGGGCCTGCAAGGCTAGGACCCTTGATAGCTCTTCTTCAAATGGAACCAAGAAAGGTTTCGTCACTCCTTCTTCTGACCCAAAAGAGGCTGAATGCTTCTATTGCCATGAAAAGGCACATTGGAAGCGGAACTTCCCAAAGTACCAGCAAGATGTGAAGGAGGGGAAAGTCAAACCCAACCATGCAGGTATTTACACCATCTTATCTAATAACTCACCCCATTCTAACTCTTGGGTCCTTGATACCAGTTGTGGTATTCATATGTGTTCTGATCTGCAGGAACTAAGAAGAAGTGAGAATGTGGAGCAAGGAAGAATAAACTTGATCATTGGAAACTGGAAAGCTTCACCTGTCACCAAGATTGGAGTTTATACTTTATCGCTAAGTAGTTAGTTTAGATTTGAATAAATGTTGTTAGTCGCCAGAAATGGCAAGAAATATTATTTCCTTTCATGCATTGTATAAACAAGGTTTTACCTTTTCATTTGATAATGAAGTTGGTTCGATTAATGCTTTCTTTAATAATATTCTTTAATTTAAAGCATTACCTTGTGATGGTGTGTATGAAACTATATCTGTGATTGATAACTTAGGAAATAATGATTTCTGTATTGATTATCTTAATAATAATAACTAGGATAAAGCATCATTATGGCATTATCATCTTGGACATATAAGCAAGAAACGTATAGGCCAACTCCAAAAAAATGGAGACTTGGAGTCATTTGACCTAAAGTCAGATGATAGTTGTGAATCATGCTTACTTGGAAAAAATCACAAAGTCGCCCTTCACAGGTTCTTGTGAGAGGGGTGAATGTTCTTTTGGATCTTGTACACACGGATGTGTGTGGACCATTCAAACATGCCACAACGGATGCTAATCGTTATTATTTGACTTATATTGATGATTACAGTAGATATGGATATGTCTACTTAATCAAGCATAAGTCAGAGACTTTCGAGAGGTTTAAGGAATTTAAATAGGAAGTCGAGAAAAAATTGGGCAGGAACATTAAGATGCTTCAATCTGATTGAGGTGGTAAGTATCTTAGTTCAGAGTTCCTCGACTATCTTAGGGAATGTGGGATTGTCTCACAATTGACACCTCCCAGGACACCACAGTTGAATGGTGTGGCTGAGAGGCGTAATTGAACCTTGTTGGATATGGTTTTTTCCATGATGAGTCGAGCTTCGCTACTAATCTCATTATGGGGGTATGCCTTAGAGACTGCCGCCCATATTCTTAATCTAGTTCCTACAAAGAAAGTTGCCAAAACTCCTAACGAGATGTGGACTGGTAAAGTACCCAAACTAGACCACATCAAGATTTGGGGTTGCGAGGCTTTTGTGAAGCGCGAGTCTCATGATAAGCTAGAACCCCGAAGCGAGAGGTGTATTTTCATCAGCTACCCAGAAAGATCCTTTGGTTACCTCTTCTATAGACCTAGTGATAATGTGGTCTTCGTAGCAAGAAGAGGAGTATTGAGAGAGAGAGAGAGAGAGAGAGAGAGAGAGAGAGAGTTTATAAGCCAAGGAGACAGTAGGAGGAAAATTGACCTTTAAGAACTTCAAGACTCAAGTGGTAAAGGAACTACAAATCCTAGCCCTGAACTTGAGGAGGAAACTCCTGTTGAGCCAATTGACGAGTCTGTACCTCTAAGGTGTTCCACGAGAGTTAGGAATGCACCTGAGCATTACTATGGTTTCCATATTACTGCGGATGGTGAGACACTTATTAGTGATGAGACACTAGTAGGTTTGAATGAACCTAACAGCTACACGGAAGCCACGACAGGCCCTGAGTCGGCTAAATGGAAAGAGGCTATGGATAGCGAGATACAATCCATGTATGACAATCAAGTTTGGAACTTGGTTGAGAATGTACCAGGTCATAAGACTGTAGGGTGCAAATGGATCTTCAAGAAGAAGACCTACATGGATGGTAATGTACACACTTATAAGGCTCGACTGGTTGCAAAGGGCTTCTCTCAAACTCCTGGAGTGGATTATGATGAGACTTTTTCTCCAGTAGCCAAGATTAAGTCTATTAGGCTTATGTTAGCCATAGCTGTATTTCATGACTATGAAATATGGCAACTGGATGTCAAAACCGCTTTCCTTAATGGAAAGTTGACTGAAGATGTTTACATGAGTCAGCAAGAAGGTTTTTTCAGTAACGAGTACCCTAATAGAGTGTGTAAGCTTGAGAAATCCATTTATGGATTAAAGCAATCACCTCGCAGATGGAATCTTTGCTTTGATGAGAAAGTCAAGGAATTTTGCTTTTCTAGGAGTGAAGATGAATCTTGTGACAAAGGATCATGAGAGAGAAGAGCCGGTAGGGTGAACCCGAAGAAGCATTGTTGGAAGACATCTGAAAAGAAGAAAACAAATTTAGATTAGATATAAGGATAGTCCTTAATAAAACACCCAAATGTAATATTAAGGCTAGTACCCAATCACAATATATTATAACTTAGATGATGGATGCCATAATCTAAGCTATAACATATTTGAAAGGTAAGTGAATGACAATTCACTAATTTCCAGCATGAAAAATGAAACATAAATTTATTAGGTTTTAATTTAGAAATTCCTAGATTCTTTTGAGATTTATTGAACTTTTCAATGGCATGTTTCAATCTCGACTGTGCCCTTCATGTTTTGTGACAGGGATGTCGAGGATCACAAAACACTGTGTGAAGTAACCATGCAAATTACTTGGTACCATTAATGTTTTCCACTCAATCGATGTGCTGGTTAACCACACGCACTCCACAACCTATGAAAAACTTTAAGTCACCGTTTTCCTACCTTTTTAAGTCCAAGTTAGTGTGTCGGTTAACCAAACACGCTATACTAACGACTTAATCAAATAGCAAAGTGTAATTACATGGGTTAGCACCTTATTCACATTTTCCTAAAGTAACTAAGATTAGGAATTTAAAAAGCATTTAGTTACTTTATAATAATCATTATACTTTTAATGAGAATTTTTTAAGTCATTGTCCTACCCATTCGGCCAACGACCCTTCACCAGTCAAGGAAGCGGTGGGTAGAGTGGACACCCATTAAGCTGCCATTTTATAGGCAACAACCTTATACCACCTTATAGACATGCTTCGTGAATGAGGCCTACTAATGGTAAAACGACTTGATCTTATACATACGTGTATATATATATATATATATATATATATATATATATATATATATATATATATATATATATGAACTTATACTATTATAAAGTATAAGGGTTGAATTTTACCTTTTAAAAATCTAGGGGTTGGAACTAAAGTTTACTAGATGACTTTACATGTTCCAAAACATGAGGGCAACGTTTGTAACTTTACAAAACTTTTCAATCCTTAACTTATGAGTTATTTTTTATTAAAAATGACGACTCTCTATTTTTTGTAACTTATGTGTTCTTTCAATGGATTTATTATAAAGTGACTTTTGGTTATCCATAACTTGAGGACAAGTTATGGATTCCATTAAAACATATCATGATCATAAATTAACTACCAATCAATAGCGCATAATTCCTATGATCTTGCAAGAACTCATAAGAACATGAATATTCATATCAAAATTTCAAGAACATATGAACACATATAAACATGGAATTTTGATATTAGCCATTGTTAATGGATTAGAACAGCCATTACACCATCTAAAACAAGTTTTAAAACACCAAAACAGCTTAGGGTAATGTTTCTAGTCCATTTCGAGCAACAAAAGTTGAAAATCTACACTTTGCTTGACCAACTCGTCGAGTGCAAGAACTGACTCATCAAATTGGTTGCAAATTCGCTTGGACTCGTCAAGTCCCTCCATGGACTCGGCGAATCCCCTATGCAGATAGAAATAATTTCAACTTTTTTCACTTTTTGCATCAAGTATCAAACAGACAAGCCTAGGCTCTGATACCACTATAGGGTTTTGAGCATTCTAATACTCCTTAGGTGTAGTTGCAACCCTAGAAACTTTGGATCTATGTTTTTCTAAAAGACGTGCAAAATTTGATTTCCAAGGTTCTTAATCCTATCTAGCATACATGGGGCACTTTAAACATAAAAGCTAGCTAGAAATACATACCTTATAGTAATTTGGATTCCTTGAAAACCTTGTGAGCCTAACACCCCAAGTGTGATGCCTCAAATGTCTCACACAACGCCAAATGTTTTTAGAGTGACTTGAGAGAAATGTCACGCACTTAGAAATCGGCTATGCCCTCTCACTCTTGCTTTAGTGGCCAATTTTGGTGATCATGATGATCCTTATATAGTGTGTTACAATATGGGTTACACCATGTAAACCTTAATTGTCATGACTTTTCATTTCCATGACCCATGGGTTCTATAAACACCATGGAGGATTTGTGGTGCATCCTATGGGTTTTTGCCCAACTTGATAATCCATGAAGCATTAGCCCACTATACAAGTTATGGATGATTTACATAATCAGCCCATATATTTAATTAGTCAACTTTTGATCTCTTAATTAGTTCTTGATCAATACTAATTAAATAATATTATTGGTATATTAGAACTTATAACATATTTATAAACCATAAGTGTTATTTCTCTAATTTTAGTCTATCCAAATTCATGATTCCATGCAACCCAAATTGACCATGCCTAACCGAGTCAAGTACATACCAGAAATAGTTATGGACTTAGACACCTTATCCAACACCAGCCACCTCCTATGTCGCATGTTGAGGTTGTGCTGGTCCATCAAATCCCTCAAACTCATGTGATCAGTATAGATTGTGCACCTCACTCCATACTAGTAATGTATCCATATATTGAGGGAAAACACTACTTCCCCAATTCCATGTCATGAGTGGGTTAATTCGCCTCATGAGGCTTCAAATGCCTCGAGGCGTAAGCTATGACGTGTCCCTTTTGCATCAATACTGCACCTACCCCTGAAATCGATGCGTCGCAGTATACCACCAAATCATCTAACCCCTCGAGTAGGACTAAAATCGGAGCCTCGCATAACCTTTGTCTCAGGGTCTCAAAGGCCAACTGTTGATTTGAGCCCCTCCAAAATGTCAGATTCATCTTGGTCAAGCGGGACAATGGTACAACAGTCTTGGACAAATCCTAAATAAATCATTGATAATAGCCCACTAAACCAACTAAGCTACGAATCTCTGATGCGTTCTTCGACACTTCACATCACATCATAGCCTCAACATTGGTTGGATCAACTAAAATGTCCTCCTGTTTGATGATGTGCCCCAAAAATTATACCTCTTGTAGCTAAAATTCACACTTGGAGAACTTTGCAAAAAGCTTTTCAGCCCTCAGGGTCTCCAATACCTCCCTCAGATGCTGCTTGTGTTGCTCCTTGGTCTTAGAGTAGACCAGGATATCATCAATAAAAAGGATCATCGACCGATCCAGCATCAATCTACATACCCTGTTCATGAGATCCATGAATGTTGCTTGGGCATTGGTGAGCCCAAATGGCATCACCACAAACTCATAATCCCCATACCAAGTCCTGAAGCCGTCTTCAGTATATCCTCATCCCGAATCCTCATCCGATGGTATCCCGACCAAAGATCGATCTTGGAAAACCAAGATGCACCCAGCAACTGCTCGAAAAATCATCTATCCTCGGTAGCTGGTAACGGTTCTTCACCGTTAGTTTGTTTAACCCCCGATAATTAATGTATATCCGGTGCGATCCATCCTTCTTTTTCACATACAGGATCGGAGCTCCCCACCGGGAACTTCTCGGACAGATTAAACCTTGGTCTAGTAGTTCCTGAAGCTACATAGATAGCTCCTGTATCTCGGGTGATGCTAGCTGATATGGTGCCTTCGCTAACGGAGCGGCACCTGGCACTAAATCAATGCAAAACTCAACTTGTCTCTCTGGAGGCACTTCTGGTAACTCTTCAGGATAAAACATCCTGAAATTATTGTACAATTGGCACACAGCCCGCTTCTGTCATGGTCTCAACCCGCATATCCGAGATATAAGCCAAAAATCCCGTACATCCCTGCTGCATAAACCTCCTTGATCTCGCAGCTGAATAGAGGGTCGGCCCATGCGAGGCACTCACACCATGTATAACAAGCTCTCCCCCACTTGGGGATCGAACTCTCACTAACTGGCGCTCATAATCGATCATGGCCCCATTGGCCCCCAACCAATCCATCTTGATGATCACTTTTCAGCCCTCGCAACGGTATCAGAACCAATTCAACGTGAAACCTCTCCCAAACACATTCAGGATAGAAACTGATACACCCTTGTAGCACTCACAGTGCGGTCATTAGCAATCTTTACCTCAAGCGGGGAATCCAAAGTTCTTTGCATATCCCGAAACATGGCGGTGATCTCCACCACAGTCTCGATGGTATGCTGAAGGTCATGAAACTCCCTCACAAGTCATTGGACCTCAATAGGTGGTGCAATCTCCAAATCAAAGCACTAAACAAACTCGAACCATGTCATCTCAACCAAACCAGCTGCTCCCATCTGGCTAGTAACCTCACTCCACCAATCTCGGGCTCTGTCTCTCAGCATGCACGAAGCGAAACCCACCTTTGTCGCGTCCGTGCAAGAACTAATGCATTGGGTGTTCTCGATATCCGCGACCAAGTGTTGGCTAATAATGGGGTCCCTGACTCCAAGAAAATCTGACACTCTGCACGCCTTGAACTCCAAGAATGAGGGAGTTCGGGACCCAATCTGGTATGTAGCAACCTCGGATCTGAATGCCCTGAGCCTTGCCTCCATGATCTCCATCATACCATCCTTGACTGTCCCAAAAATGACTGGGGTGTCGTCAAGGATGCCCTGAGTAACCTCGACTATAATAAGCTCACACATCCTCTCATCTATAACATTGGTAGTGTCGCCTGATCTTGCCCCGAAGCCAGATCCCGATCATAATCCCCCTGCTCCAAATTATGTCACCACCATGCTGAATTGAAATGTCGTAAACCGTAATGATCAGGATACTTGTAAAGGGGATCTTCCCATATTGATACTCCTTGGAATTGTCAGATCTAACATTGGTTTGGGTATGGGTCATGTGCTTTCAGTAGTGCGGAACCAATACTACCTTCCACACCTACCTGTACTCTCCCCAATAACTTCAGTTTTTCCCAACATATATCACATTCCACAGATTACCACACCTCTTAAATCCTAGGTTGCCCTAAGATTTTCTGTATTCATTTCAGTCATATATGGTTGCATTTATGCATGCAAATTATACATAGATTAGATCAAATAGACATTATAATAAAAGATTCTACCCTAGGACAACAACCAAACAAGGAACAAGAAATAAGGCTAAATCAATCATTATGAGGCTTTAAGCTCCTAACCGTATACAATTTTAAAAGCATACACATAGCAAGTTCCATATAATTATCAGAGCTCAAATTTATTTTTGAAAACAATTTTACCATTCCTTTAGTTTGAGTCCTGACACACCCAAGAGTGTGCCCGAATCCCTCAAACCAAGGCTCTGATAGCAACTTGTAACGACCCAAATTTTCAAAAGAAAATTTTCATTTTTAATTAATCAAACACATTTCCATAAATCATGAAATCTCAAAATAATTGTTTTCAAATCCACATTCATTACATCTTTATTTAAAAATTTCAGAGTGTATCACAAAATACTGGTGAGAGAGTGCACGTCGCGCCATCACGCCTTACCCTTGTTATTGGGCTCAAAACTACCTGAAACAAATCCACAAACTGTAAGATAATGTTTACTGAGTCCCCCAGAGCATATCCTACATACAAACCACATAACACATATCATATTAGCTATAAAGCTACACATATCACATAAGCCATGAATACTACATATATGGAAGCCATGGAAACCCTCCAGGGTCCTACACCTAATGCCATGGGAACCTCTACATGGTCTTATTTGCCATGGGAACCCCCACATGGTCTTCTTACCTTAGGAACCCCCCCCCCCCCCCTACAAGGTCCTCATTCCTTGGCAACCCCCACAAGGTCTTCACTACCAAACAAGTCATAATGCAAACTATACAAGAAGATATACTTGGACGCTATGGAAACTCTCTAAGGTCTTATACCAAATATCACGGGAACCCCCACATGGTCTTCCATGCAAATGCCATACTATCATAATGCATAATCAATCAACAATCCACATAACATAAAATAGGTCGGCCTTGATGCCTTAGACCCATTGGTATGATGAGAAGACTCACCTCTCAAATGTTGAATTAACAAGATTGAATTAGGTATGTAGCATGCACTGCTCCTCCCCAACTGCCTATAACCATTATCTTGATATAATCACATAATTACCCTCAAAGTCAACTCTGGTCAATCCTGGTGAACAACCAAGGTCAACAGTCCATGTTGACCTCAACTCGTCGAGTGCACCCATGAACTTGTCGAGTTCCTGAATGACTAGTTAACTTGCCGACTTACCTTTTATAACTCGTCCAGTTCCTCCTAAGTCCATCCCACTGGGTCCTGTCTCAACTCGCCTAGTCACCCTATTGACTCGTCGAGTATATCATATGTCTAGAAAACTAAGATCTAAATGGACCAAAAGCCGAATCCTTCGCTGCACTTATCCAGAAACCTAGAAACGGGAAAACCCTACCCAAAATCGTCAAGTCACTTAAGGGACATGATGAATTCCTTTAGTCCTTAACAATTTCGGCTATTTTAGCAGGATCTATGGTCTCAAACACCGGATCAAAACTCCCTTAGTACAAAAATCATGTAAAGTTGCAAACTTTACGTGCATTCAAGGCCTTACAAGGCCATAATCCCAAAACTAGGATTCTTACAAGGTTTTTGTGCATGGAAAGGGCTAGGCAGCATAAAGTGAGAAACTTTATGCCATTGGGGACATTGAGAGGTCCATATCTGGAACCATCTTCTTGTGATAAGTCCATATTCAAGCTTGACTGCATTTTGCACCAAGAATGGCCATTTACTACCAAGAAAAGGGATCTAATCAACCAGAGATCAAGGTAATTACTTTATACCTCAAAATGATGGCCAAGACAGAGTAGATGTTGGATCTACTGCTCCTCTCCTTGCTCCTTCCTCCTCAAGCTCTAGAATCCTTCCTAAATTCCCCAAAGTCAATCACAAAGGATCTTTCTCTAGCTCAAGGAGGTTCAATATCGGTCTAGGGTTTTCTATGGATGTTTGGGTGATAAGTGAGGCCACAAGAGGCGTAGTAAGTGTTGGGTTTTGAGCAATCTTACACTTCCTAAGTGTGCATGCAACCCTAATAAACCTTGGATCTATGTTTGTCTAAATACATGCAAAATAATAATTTTCCAAGGTTTATAACCTATCTAACATGGCATGGGGAACATTTCAACATAAAAGAGTTAGAAGAGATTACATACCTTTTGGTGAGTTTGGTTCTAAGGAGTTTGAGGGCCAAGCACCAATAGTGTGAATGCCTCAAATGGAATCACAAACACCACAAACTCTTGGAAAACTTTGAGAGAGTATACACCTTGTATAAAATCGGCCACACACATGCACACACACACACTAGTTCACTAGTATTCTCTTAGGCTCCATTTCATGCTCCATAAGCATGCTTATATAGTGTGCATGGTTAGGGTGAAACCCTAATAACCCATGTCTTTTCCTTTTCCAAGGATCCATGGGTTAAAAGCTCCATGGATCATCCATGGACTTCCACATAAGCCTAGCCCATTAACAAATGAGTATTAGCCCACACTATATAAAACAAATAGCCCATAATTTAATTAGTATTCCTTTTAATCTCTAAATTAATTCATAATTAATTTAAGACTAAAACTAATTAAATAACGTAACTTCATATTAATATATTATAACTCATAATATATTAATAAACATATGTGTATAACTCTCATAAAATTATCCATAATAGTTTGGATGAGATGCAACCCAAATGGACCATGCCGGTCGGGTCAAGTATATACCAAATAAGTTATGGACTTAGACACCTTATCCAACAGACTCCCACTTGGATAAGTCTAATAACTATATTTGCCTATAACTTCAGGAACCAACCAACAATCGTAGCTCTCGAAAACTCCCTCGAACAATGAAGACTATCGAACTATGAAGCGCCATTTTAGATAAGTGATCACATAATCCTCTGTTCTCATGATATCAGCCGGACAAACACATGGAACTATGTCTTGCTTATTGTCTAGCAGTTGTTTCTCGATTTTCCGATTTGTTTGACGAAGAACTTCACTGAACACATCGGTTTAGTTCTGACCAGGCCTGGTACATGGGTCAACACAAAATCATCGAGGGGCCTAGATATTGCTTCTATTTCTAGAAGGAACAGATAAACTTCGACTGATATGCTTGTTCTACTACTTATTGAATTGTACACAAAGGCACGTTTTATAACATCAAGTTACTGATGCGTTTACGTGCAATCAATGCACAACCAACTCATAGGTAACAACTCATACTCTAGGTTTAAAGATTTATATGATGTTATCGTCTCACGATCACTCAAGATAAATTCCATGAAGTGATACGAGTGAGTGTGGGTTTATACCAATACTCATAACTTATGAGTACTCATGAATGTTGCAGCAACCATTGCCATGTCTAAACACCTTTAAGGCATCTACAAACCCAATTCATGACAATCTTGATTCATACCTACTTCCGACGTATGATCGATTGTGGAGGTTTGAATAAATTAATTATTCTGGAAGTCAAAACATGCAAAACTGAAACAATAGTAAATAATTAACAATGATAGTAACACTTTACTCATAAATAAATCACAAATTTTATTCATCATCAAACGTCGATTACATTTTACAAGTTTCAGGAAAACTATCTAATCTGTAAAACTAATATCGTCCCTCAGCCCGATGCGTCTCGCATGCTGAAAATGCTTAACCCTCGTCAGTCCCTTCGTAAGGGGATCTGCAGGATTCTCATCCGACGATATCCTCCTTGTCACAAGGAGTCCTTTTTCAATCTTGTGTCTTATGAAGTGATATTTTCTGTCAATGTGTCGGGATCTGCCATGATCTCTTGGTTCCTTGGCTAAGGTAACCGCACTATTGTTGTCACAGAAAATCTCTATAGGTTCCTTAATAGCTGGTACAACTCCAAGGTCTCCGATGAAGTTCTTTAGCCATATCGGCTCCTTCGCTGCTTCACTCGCTGCTATATACTCTGATTCACAAGTCGAATCAGCCACCGTCTCCTGCTTGGAACTCTTCCAAGAAATTGTCCCTCCATTTAAGGTAAAGATCCAGCCCAACTAAGAGCGGAAATTATCCCTATCAGTCTGAAAACCAGCATCACTATACCCTAATATTCTCAAGTCATCACTGCCACCAAGGGTAAAGATCCAATCCTTAGTCCTCCGCAGGTACTTGAGAATGTTCTTTACCGCGGTCCAATGAGCCTTGCCAGGGTTCCCCTAATACCTGCTGACCATGCTCAAATCAAATGCCACATCAGGACAGGTACAAGTCATAGCATACATGATCGAGCCAACTGCGGAAGCATATGGTAATTGGCTCATCTCAGCTATCTCTGCCTCTATACTCGGACTCTGAGTCTTACTCAGTTTGGTATTGCTTTGGATCGGTAAATCTCCTTTCTTGGAATTCTCCATGTGGAACCTTTTCAACACCTTATCCAAGTAGATACTCTGACTAAGTCCAATTAGTCTTCTACTCCTTTCTCTTAATATCCTTATCCCTAGGATATAGGTAGCCTCCCCTAGGTCCTTCATAGCGAAGCACTTCCCAAGCCAGGACTTAACCTCCTGCAAGGTTGGGATGTCATTTCCTATGAGTAGTATGTCATCCACATACAGTACCAAGAAGCTAACTATACTCCCACTAGCTCTGACATACACGCAAGACTCATCTTCGCTTCTCAAGAAGCCAAACTCTTTTACCTTCTCATCAAAACAAAGATTCCAGCTACGAGATGCTTGTTTTAATCCATAAATGGATTTCTCAAGCTTGCATACTCTATTAGGGTACTCTGCATTGACAAAACCCTCTGGCTGATTCATGTACACATCCTCAGCCAACTTTCCATTAAGGAAAGCGGTTTTGACATCCATTTGCCATATTTCATAATCATGAAATGCTGCAATGGCTAACATAACCCTAATAGACTTAATCTTTGCTACCGGCGAAAAGGTTTCATCATAATCAACACCTTGAGTTTGAGTAAAACCCTTCGCAACCAGTCGAGCCTTATAAGTATGCACTTTTCCTTCCATGTTTGTCTTCTTTTTGAAGATCCATTTGCACCCGACTGTTTTACGGCCTGGTACATTGTCAACCAAGTTCCAAACTTGATTGTCATACATGGACTGTATCTCGCTGTCCATAGCCTCCTTCCATTTAGCAGACTCCGGGCCTGCCATGGCTTCCTTAACACTGCTAGGTTCATCCAAATTTACTAGTGTATTATCACTAATAAACGTATCACCTTCCGTAGTAATATGAAAACCATAATAAAACGAAGGTGTGTTCCTAACCCGTGTGGAACGCCTCGGAGGTACAGACTCGTCAGCTGGATCAACAGGAGTTTCCTCCTCAGGTTGATTGCTAGTGTCTGAGGTTCCTTCACCAATTGATTCTTGAATTTCTTCAAGATCAATCTGCCTCCCACTGTCTCCTTGGCTTATAAATTCTTTCTCGCGAAAGATCCCTCTTCCTGCTACAAAGACCACATTCTCACTGGGTCTGTAGAAGAGGTAACCGAAGGATTTCTGTGGGTAGCCAATGAAAATACACCTTTCACTTCGGGGTTCAAGCTTATCATGAGTTTCGCGCCTCACGAAGACTTCGCAACCCCAAATTTTGATGTGATCCAAATTGGGAACCTTCCCAGTCCACATCTCATGAGGTGTTTTGGTAACCTTCTTTGTAGGGACTAGATTAAGGATATGGGCGGCAGTCTCTAAGGCATACCCCCAAAAAGAGATTGGTAACGAAAATCGACTCATCATAGAGCGAACCATGTCCAACAAGGTTCGATTACGCCTCTCATCTAGACCATTCAGCTGTGGTGTCCTGGGAGGAGTAAATTGTGAGACAATCCCACACTCCTTAAGGTAGTCAAGGAACTAGGTACTAAGATACTCACCACCTCGATCGGATCGAAGCATCTTAATGTTCCTGCCCAATTGATTTTCTACTTCATGTTTGAATTCCTTAAACCTTTCAAAGGTTTCGGACTTATGTTTGATTAAGTAGACATACCCATATCTACTAAAATCATCAATAAAAGTCACATAATACCGATTAGCATCCCTTGTGGCGGTTTTGAATGGCCCACATACATCAGTATGTATTAGGTCCAACAAACCTTCACCCCTCTCACAAGTTCCAGTGAAGGGTGATTTTGTCATTTTTCCAAGTAGACAAGATTCACAACTATCATCTGATTTAAGGTCAAATGATTCCAAGACTCCACTCTTTTGGAGTTGGCCTATGCGTTTCTTGTTTACATGTCCAAGACGACAATGCCACAATGATGCTTTATCTAGGCTAGTAGAAGAATCAATATACAACACATTATTTCCTAAGTTGTCCACAATCGACAAAGTTTCATACACACCATCACAAGGTAATGCTTTAAAATAAAACACATTATTAAAGAAAGCATTAATACCACCACATTCATTATCAAACGAAAAGGTAAAACCTTGTTTGTACAAAGCATGAAAAGAAATAATATTCCTCGCCATTTCAGACGAGTACACACATTTATTCAAATCTAATTTTAACCCATTATTAAGCAACAAAGTATAAACTCCAATCTTGGAAACAGGTGAAGCCTTCCTATTCCCCATGATTAAGTTTATCTTCCCGTGCTCCACATCCTCACTTCTTCTTAGGCCCTGCATAGGTGGGTTTCACTTTCCCATCCTTTAGATCCTGCAAGTACTTAGGGCAGTTTCGCTTCCAGTGTGCCTTTTCATGGCAATAAAAGCATTCAGCATCCTTGGGAATGGCAGAAGGAGTGACAGAACCGTTCTTAGTCGTTGATGAGGAGCCTTCAAGAGACTTTCCCTTAGGTACCCTTCGAAGGGTGCTTCCTCTTTTTCCCTTTGCCTTGCACAATAGCTAAAACAGGGGTAGAAGTTGGAGTAGGAGTAGTAGAGGTAACAACCGCTTTACCCTTAAGACCGGTTTCAGCGGTCTTCAAGAGTCCTTGAAGCTTGCTGAGGGTAACTTCCTCCTTGTTCATATGATATGTCATTCGAAAATGATCATAACAAGAAGGCAAGGAGTGCAAAATGATGTCAATTGCCAACTCCTCGGGGATGTTAACATTCAGCTTCAGCAAACGGTCCATATACCTTTGCATCTTTTGCATGTGGCCCGTGACGGATTCACCATCCTTCATGCGGGTAGTTATTATGGAGGAGATTATTTCATACCGCTCCTGACGAGCACTCTAATGGTACCTTTCCATCAGGTCTTGGTGCATCTCAAAAGGGTAGAAATCTTCATACGACTTTTTGAGCTCGGCTGTCATCGTGGCCATCATGATACATGCCACCTTAGTAGCATCTCTCTCATGAGTCCTGAATTCAGCGATCTCCTCAAGAGTAGCAGTAGACTCATCAAGTTCTTTTAACTCCTTATCGAGGACATATTCCTTGTCCTCGTAACGAGTAACCATCCTGATGTTCCTAATCCAATCCATGAAGTTGGAACCATCAAAGATGACCCTCCCACAAAGATTCATGAGAGAGAAAGAACCAGTTGGGTTAGAGCCTGAAGCATTAGTGTTGGAAGACATCTGAAAGAAGAAAGTAAGTTTAGATTAGATATTTAGGATCCTTAATAAGACACCCAAATGTAATATTAAGGCTAGGATCCAATCACAATATATTACACTTAGAAGAGGGATGCCGTAATCTAAGTAATAATATATTTGAAAGGTAGGTGAATGACGATTCACCAATTTCCACCATGAAAACGAAATGATTTATTAGGTTTAATTGGATTTGAAATTCCTAGATTCTTTTGAGATTCATTGAACTTTTCAATGGCATGTTTCAATCTCGATTGTGCCCTTCAAGTTTTGTGACTGGGATGCCGAGGATCACAAAACAAGGTGTGAATAACCATGCTAATTCACTTGGTACTCTTAATATTATCACCTAATCAATGTGCCGGTTAACCACACACACTCCATTGATCTATGACAAACATTAAGTCACCCTTCGTGATCCTTACTAGTCCTAGTTAGTGTGCCGGTTAACCACACACGCTCCACCAACGACTTGGTAAGGTACAAAGTGTGAATTCCATGGACTAGCACCATGTTCACATTTTTCCTAAATAACTAAGATTGGGAATTAAAAGAGTTTAGTTATTTTATAATATTCATTATACTTTTAATGAGGATTTAAAGTCATTGTTCTACCCGTTCGGCTAACGACCCTCCACCGATCAAGCAAGCGGTGGGTGAGAGTATACACCCATTAAGTCGCCATTTTATAGGCAACAACCTTATACCCACCTTAAAGACCGGCTTCGTGAATGAGGCCTACTAATGGTAAAACGACTTATTCTTATACATATATATAATAATTAACCATTAATGTTATAAATAGTATAAGGGTTGAATTTTAACTATTAAAACTCTAAGGTTTGGAATTAAAGTTTATTAAAGTGTGTGAAACTTTACAAATTCCAAAACTTGAGGGCAAGTTTTGTAACTTTGCAAAACTCTTCATTTCATAACTTATGAATTAAAGGTTCATAAAAATGAAGACTCTTCATTTTCATGTAACTTATGTGTTTTAAGTGTGTGTTAAATGAAAGTGACCTTTGGTAATCCATAACTTGAGGACAAATTATGGACTCCATTAAAACACATAAATGATAAAGAATTAATCCTAAACAATTCAGCAAATAATTCCTATCATTTTCTAAATTCATAAGAACATGAACATGATCATCAAAAATTCAAGAATTATATGAACACATAAAATCATGGAATTTTGATATATGCTATTGCAAATGGATTAGAACAACCATTACACCAACTAAAATAAGTTTTATAACACCAAAATAGTTTAGGGTAATGTTTCTAGTCCATTTCCAGCAGCAAAAGTCGAGAATCTGCACTCTTTCGATCCTACTCGTCGAGTGCATGAACTTACTCGCCGAGTAGGTTGAAGTTTGCCTTGGACTCGTCGAGTCCCCCCAATGGACTCGGCGAGTCCACCATGCTGACAGCAACGATTTTGACTTTTTTCACTATTTTGCATCAAGTATCAAACAAGCAAGCCTAGGCTCTGATACCACTGTTGGGTTTTGAGCAATCTAACACTTCCTAAGTGTGCATGCAACACTAATAAACCTTGGATCTATGTTTGTCTAAATACATGCAAAATAATAATTTTCCAAGGTTTATAACCTATCTAACATGGCATGGGGAACACTTCAACATAAAAGAGTTAGAAGAGATTACATACCTTTTGGTGAGTTTGGTTCTAAGGAGTTTGAGGGCCAAGCACCAATAGTGTGAATGCCTCAAATGGAATCACAAACACCACAAACTCTTGGAAAACTTTGAGAGAGTATACACCTTGTATAAAATCGGCCACACACATGCACACACACACTAGTTCACTAGTTTTCTCTTAGGCTCCATTTCATGCTCCATAAGCATGCTTATATAGTGTGCATGGTTAGGGTGAAACCCTAATAACCCATGTCTTTTCCTTTTCCAAGGATCCATGGGTTAAAAGCTCCATGGATCATCCATGGACTTCCACATAAGCCTAGCCCATTAACAAATGAGTATTAGCCCACACTATATAAAACAAATAGCCCATAATTTAATTAGTATTCCTTTTAATCTCTAAATTAATTCATAATTAATTTAAGACTAAAACTAATTAAATAACGTAACTTCATATTAATATATTATAACTCATAATATATTAATAAACATATGTGTATAACTCTCATAAAATTATCCATAATAGTTTGGATGAGATGCAACCCAAATGGACCATGCTGGTCGGGTCAAGTATATACCAAATAAGTTATGGACTTAGACACCTTATCCTACAGTAAGTTCTTTAAATAGGGTGCAAACGATTAAAATTAGGGTTTTTCTTCACGGATCCTACTCGTCAAGTCGGGGCCTTCCACCTCGTCGAGTAGGAACCAAACCCTGCATCCACTAATAGACTCTACTCAACGAGTTGGAATGCCCCAACTCACCGAGTCCATGCAAAAACCCTAAAAATTATAAAAATAAATCAATACTTGGAACAAGTGTTACAGATGGAGTCGTGTAAAATACAGGAAAATGGGGAAAGACGCCTGCCAACCCCTAGTGAGCCTCTTATCACTTATAAAACTAAAAGCTAAAAGGTCAGGAGACCTCAAGACACAGAGCAAAGAGTAAAACGCACTTGTAAGGATCCCAAGGTTTAGCGAGCACCCCAAGAGGAAACCACAAACACCAACACAACATCTATCAGCAAAAAGACCAACCCAAAACAAGTTGTCGTGGCCACGAACACCTTCGACATGTTCGGATCGTGATCATATCACCATCCATATGGGTTGCTTCCTCTCAATTCCTCAAATAATGGTGCACAGGGAACATAAGGAGGTCTGAGAGTTGTGATAAGGAGAATACAATTAGAAAGAGAAAAACACTTGCCTCCAGAGAGGAACTAGGTAGACAAATTGAAGCACCATGGAATCTGAGCGTTGTCTTCAGAAAGGCAAGTTAAACACGAATTTTAAGCCCTAACATGCATAGAAAAATTATCGAATCCTGATGAAGTGTACCCGAGGAATGTCTAGGGTGCCAATACATAGACTCCATAGGACCACCCCTGTCGAAGAAGATTCTTAGAAGCTGAAAGGAGTCACACCTTCAATATCACCACTTAGGGTTGTAACCAGGTTACTGCAAATACCCAAATATGGTAATAACACCAATAACTTGAAGCAGTATTTAAACATGAGCAGGCTTGAAAAGAAAATGCCACCAAGGAGTGTACAGACAGGATTGAAGACACACATCAAGGGGGAGTTCTCACACCAAGGGCGTAAGGACACACACCCACTAATTGGGCTGCATGTAGTTTGCACCACCACCCCTAGAGCGAGAGGAAAAGCCCATACTAAGAACGTTCAGGTGAAGGGACTTGTGATTAATCTCCAAACAGATAATCATATCCCAACGGGCCAGCCCAAAAGCTAGGCCTGAGTTAAATTATGATGTAATCATCTCGCTTTCTTTACTCGCCAAACAATGTAATTGTTTCCAAAGCACTATCAATGAAGTGAAGATAGTGTTGGATTAGTGTCTAAGTCCATAACTATTTTGGTATGTACTTGACCCGATGGTGCATGGTCCTTTTGAGTTGCCTTCACCAAAGCAACTCGATATGATTAATTATGGAGAGAAAGGATTAAATATGATTTATTAATATATTATGGGATTAATATATTAAAGGAGAAATCATATTGTTTAATTAATATTAGTCAAGAATTAATAAGAATTAAGTTTGTAACTAAAAGAGATTAATTAAACTTATGGGACTGGAATTGTAATTATAAGATAATTGCAATTGGGCTATGGATTACCTTATTATATAAGGTTGGACGAATTCTATGGGGAAACCCATTAGAAATCTTCCAAGGCCTTTAGGAAAGGAATCCATGGGTTGCTTAGGGCTTAAGCAGTCTGATTAAGGTTTCCAAGTTTAAATCCCTAATAGCCTACATGTATAAATAGCACCCTTAAGCCCCAAAAACGTGGTGAACTTGTTCTCTAGGGTTTTGGACGAATTTGGGCAGCCTCCTTCTCTTCTCCTCTTCATCCTCTTGCTCTTGGTGTTTGTGAACCCTTAGAAGAGTGACATTTGTGACTCTAAGTTTTCTAAAGTCATTACAAGAAGGAATTGTGATTGTTATTGCTACATAACAATCAAGGTAATATCTTAAACCCATTAATATGTTAATATCGATTATCATATGCTAGAATTAGGGTTTGTAGTCTTGGATAAATTGCATGTACAATAGAGAAACCTAGATCCAAGCATTAGGGTTTGTGTGAGCACATAGGATGTTCTTATGACCAAAACCCATCAGTGGTATCAGAGACTAGATTGGTTTCTATTTTATTGATGCATAATATAGCTGAAATCATTTTATGGCCTTCTGTTCGACCTGACTCGGCGAGTCACTATCTGGACTCGGCAAGTCAACCCTACTTGGTGAGTTCCAGAGTGTGACTCGGCGAGTCGGATCGTCAGACAGAGGGATTTTCGGATTTTGTTGCAGTTTCGCTTAAAGATAATTACCATATTCATTTTAAACCTATAAAAAACGAATTTTATTGTTTCTTAATGAATATCCTTGCCAAAACACAAGATAATTACCAGTTGATTAGATAATAACTTCTTTATATGATTAAAGTTGATTATTTGTATTAATTGGGTAACTTATTTTGCAAGAAATTGAAATTAGGTCAAATATAGAAAATGATGCAATTAATTGTTTAATTCATATTATTTGTTATTTGATCCTTGTGTTATGAAAAGTTTCAATTTTCCCCTTTAGGTTTTATAATTTAAATTTGAATTTAAAAGTTTTGTTTTTGAAATTTAAATAGTTAAAACCCAAATGTTTTGAATAGTTTCAAAACTTACCCTCAAGTTTTTGGAATATAAAAGTTGATTAAAAGTTTAATTTAGAAATGTTAAATTCTAAAACCCTAGTATTATTTTGAAAAGTTCAAGTCACACCCTTATGGTTTTATTAAATAATTAAGACGTATAATTAAAAGAGGTTTAATAAATCCATAAAAGTTTAGGTTTACAATTTAATTGAATTAAAAGTATAATTGTTAAATTTGACCACCTAGTATTTTAAAAGTGTAAAATACACCCTATACTATATATAACATTAAAAGTCTAACATTATATATATGTATGAGTAAAAGTCAGTCTTACCGTTAGTAGGCTCATTCACGAAGCTGGTCTATAAGGGGTGTTTAAGGAAATTGCCTATAAAATGGCGATTGAATAGGTATCCACTGTTATCCACCACACTCTTGACTAGTGGAGGGTCTTTAGCCGAACGGGTAGGATAGGACAAAAGCTTCCATTATAAGTATAATGAAGTACAAAAGTAACTAAATGTTTTTACAAATTCCCAATCTTAGTTACTTACGCAAAAGTGAATTGATGCAATTCCATTAAATTACACTTTGTGCCCTTGCGAAGACGTTAGTGGAGCGTGTGTGGTTTACCAGCACACTAAATGGTTCTAAGCAAAGGTAGCAAAGGGTGACTCAATGTTTGTCATAGTTCGGTGGAGTGTGTATGGTTTACCGACACATCGAATAGGTGATTGTAACATGTGAGGGCACCATGTAAGTTTGCATGGTTATTCACACCGCTTTGTGATCCTCGACATCCCAGTCACAAACAAGAGGGGCATATCGAGATTTAAACATGCCATTGAAATGTTCAAGGAATCTCAAAGGATCTAGGAGTTTTCATAGATTTAAAACTTAAATTCTTTTTCGTTTTTCATGGTGCAAATTAGTGAATCGTCATTCATTTACCTTCAAATATTCTGCAACTAGATTACGGCATCCCTTTTCTAGGTTGTAGCGTATTGTGTTGGGTCCTAGCCTTAATATCTCGTTTGGGTGATTTATTAAGGACTCAATAAATCAACTAACTTGAATTTATTTTTCTCCCGTTTTATAGATGTCAATGTTCGACAACTATGGTCTTCCCAAATCCCGTGGAACAAGCATTCCACATGAAGATGATAATCCACGATTCGATTGAGGAACAAGAAATCACGCTTCACTTCCTTCTCCTCCTCCCGTAGTTCTCCCTAACCCACAAGATCGAAGAATTGAAAGGTTCAATGTCACTAACGCCCTGTTGGAAATGAAACATGAAGATAGTAAACCCGTGTGTGCCCACGTTCTAGGAATGAAATCACACATTGATAGGTTGAGAATGTTGGGTGTGTCATTCCCGGATAAGTTGGCTGTGAACTGGGTTCTGCAGTCACTTCGGGAATCATATAATGAGTTCAAAAGAAAGTATTATATGATGGATCATGACGGAAGCCTCATTGACCTAATTTACATGCTCATTGCTGCTGAATCAGAAATGATTTGGCAAAGCAATGGAGCGTATTTGTTGGGAAAGTCAACCAACCATGCTTCCGAGGATGTTGAAGGAGAACCGACCTATGTTTGCTGCCTAGAGAAAGGGTGTTGGATACAAGTCTGCCCTATTTACCTAAGAGATCTAAGAGATGGGAGAGTCAAAACGTATGGCTCTACTTTAGGTAAAATCCACTATCTAACTCGATTAAGTTCCTATTCGTTGATTCTTAATACATAATCTGATAAGATTGCATTTGAATGTTTTGGTAGGATCGATGAAAAGAGAGGAAGCTTGATGAAATAGCAAGATGAATCTAATCACAAAGACATGGATTTGAAGATTAGATTTTGAGCTTAGATAGAGTTGTTAGGAACATTTATTACATATTTTTCAGTTGATTTTGCATTGTAAGGACAAATATTTTCCGCTGCTTTTATAAATAAAATAATTTTTGTTTGACGTGTTTATTTTTTTATTTCCTTGCAATGAAATCGTTATGAAAAATTGGTGTTCGTATATTTACAACAAATAAATGTGATTCTTAATTATGTTGTTTGTAGAAATGTCGAGATTTTACCAAATAGGGAAAGTTTCTCATCACCAATGTTTCTATTGGATAAATATTTGGAATCGTACAACAAGAATTGTATGATAAATGAATAAACTTTCACATTTGGAAATTAGACTAATTCGTTGACAAAATGTCAAGTGAAGGACTAGGAGATCGAGTACACAAGGTTATGTGTTGATCAAGTCCACCGCAAGAGTAACAAAGATATTCGTCATGATTTACTAAAGGTTTAGTAAATATGATTAAGCGTAATTCTGAATAGATTGTAAAAGTTTAAATCAATAAGCAAAACGAATAAGAAGAAACAAGTAGGCAGAAAGATAAAAATTTCTCTATTTTAAGAAGAAGGGAGAGTACCTTTTATTATGTTTTATGATAAGTCTTAATGATTAAAAACCATATCTCAATTGATCCTCTAAGTAAGTCTTCGTACAATTGCATGTCTAAGAAGAGGAATCATGAATTGAAGAAATGGTTAAATCAAGAAGTCAATCATACTTCATTCCAAAACAAGTCGTAGAGTTAAGATTGTGACATTGAGTAATAAGAAGGTTTATAACATTCATCAAATGAGGAAAGTTGTGATGTCTTGGATAAGACAAAGACCAACTAGGACCAATTTATGAAGGGTTTTGATAAAACTACACTAACTCTTGAATATTTGTCAAGAAATGTTTATTACAAGAGAATATTATATGTCGAAGAGTCAGTGGGAGTTTTAATTGTCTTGAAAGGTTTCAAGAACAAATCAAAATAAACCTTATCTAACATCACTAGCACACGACTTGAGGTTTATAACCTATCGTGTTGACGTTATTTTGTTTGTGTCATTCCAATTGAGTTAATTATGCATGTGAGTTCTATGAGTTCTCTTTGAATACATAAATGGCAAGGAACTTAATCAATGAAAAGTACATTGACATGAAAGGGTGAGCTGCTTAACTACTTGGAAGACATGGTGGGCAGCCGTGTTACCATAAGGCAAGAAATCAAGATTTAGAAAGTTTGGTTCATATGAGTTTGAATTCGTCGTAAACTTTGGTTTTGACAAATTCACATGGATAGGAACACATACACCGTTAAAATATAAGTGTCATAAGATTTCCTCCTTCATGAAGATGGATGTGAGGAAATGCTTTCACCAAGAGAGATTTTAAGAAGATAGCAATTGCAAAGTTGTATTCTCGAATTCGATTGTGGTTACGGTATCCCTTTCCATGATTCGAATTGTGAGATTTGGAAATTAGTCTTACTTGTTTCAGATACATATGAGCTATCTTGGATAAAGGTGTATGAGATTAAGAAGCCTTGATAAAGGATTATCAAAGCATTAAGTATTAGAAACATGAACTTAATAGATTCAATAAGGATTGTTTTTCTGGAAGTTAAGTTGTTTTCTTAATACATGTCAAAGCTAGTAGGAGCATAAGTGTTATGTTTATAATAATCATCATGATAGTGGGAGCATAAATGTTATGATTTTATGATTATCATGCCAAGTGTTGCAAGTTAGCAATATTAATTATAGAAAACAAGAGTCATACTTTGCAAAGTTGTAAGAGTTGAATAGTTGTTTTGCTATAATTAAGGGAGAGAATATTATGCTTCATTTCAAATCTAAAGGCTTAGGTTGTGGAATGTTAACAATTTAGTCAAGGATACATAGTGTGTTCTTAAGTTTTGATTATGATTATCGCTTTCCTCTTCATAATTCGAATTGTAAGAACATAGTACATAGAATATTATGGCAGAAAATTGATAAAGTATTAAATCTTCATGTAAGACATTGTGCATCGTGTCCATACGCTTCGGGTATAGGATCGATTGCAATTGCTATAATATTTGACCATTTTAAAATTTTCCAAATGTCTAGCGCATATAGAGGGAAAAATGACAAGAATCGGTTTTGACTAAGATAATTAAACAACTATCAAAGGACAATCCAAAGTTCATCGAGGATTGGTCGCTTGTGAGTAGTTGGAAGTATGATATTGGATGGAGTAAATCGACATTATTATGACTAGATAAGACTTTGTCAAGAATAAGTTGTCATATGGTAAGTATGGAAAGGTTTCCATATTGGGAGTTAGATATTGAGAATCTATGTCTAGATTACAAACTTTATGCAAATGGATGTTCAAAGAAATGTACTTTGAGTGAGAGACATCACATCTACGGAATTATCTTGTAACAATCCCCGATAGAGGACTTTGTAATTTCATTGGCAATAGTCATTGTGACTCTAGTGCAGTGACATTACGAAAGGATCATTGCATAAAATGTTAGATTCTAACATATTCTATAACTGGCAAGAATTTGATATTCTATCACTTTTGGAAAGGATTAGGAATTGTGAAATGAGTATGATTGGAAATGTGTTCATTTGATCTATTTCACAAAGTAAGAACCATAGGTAAACATTGTGTGCATGCTGAGAGCATGGGACAAGTGATTTAATTCAAGTAAGAAGTTGATTACCCGAAACAACAAATAATGAGTAATCGATATGGTGATAAGTAAAAGGTGTTTTATTTATACTCAAAGGATTGAAACCTTATGGGATTAGTATTATTCTTGTGTTTCACCTTGCATGTTTTGACTTCCTAAATAATTTAATTGGTTAAGAACAGTCAAATTATTCAAACGGGCCATAGTCGTTCATATGTTGGAAGTAGATATGAAAGAAGACTGTCGTGAATTGGTGTGTGGATTGTCTAAAGAGCATTAGACATAAGCAAATGTTTGCTGCAACGTTCATGAGTGCTTATAAATATGATTTGAGCATTGGAGTAAACCCACGCTCACTTGGATCACTCCATGAATTGTATCACAAGTTATTGGTGAGACGATAATATGTTATATTCTTGAAACCAAGATGTGTGAGTTGTATCTTGCGAGTCGGTTGCACATTGACAATATGTAAACGCACTAGTAACTTTGTGTTACAAAACATATTGTTGTGTGTGATTCGGTAAGTGACTGCAAGCGAACATTGAGTCAAAGTTTATCCGTTCCTTTTATCCAAAGTAGGATAAAAGCGATATCTTTGGTCCCGTCGATGATTTAGTGATGACAAACGTAAATGCTCGGCCGAGCTAGGTCTAATTTGATTTGTTCAATTCGTCAGTCGTCATAAATCGGAAGTCGGGAAATAGTATAGAGAGAATGAGTAGAATTCATGTCTTACGATATCTAGAATGGAGGAATATATGATCCCTTATCTAAAGGACACGCGTATCTGATAGGATCAGAGTTGACAATGGCTTTGGAAAGCTACGATTGCAGATCAGGATCTGAAGTCATACGCAAAATAGTTACTAGACTTATCCAAGTGGGTGACTGCTGGATTAATGTCTAAGTCCATAACTATTGTAGTATGTACTTGATGCGATGGTGCATGGTCCTTTTGGGTTGCCTTCACCAAAGCAACTTGATAGGATAAATTATGGAGAGAAAGGATTAAATATGATTTATTAATATATTATGGGAATAATATATTAAAGGAGAAATCATATTGTTTAATTAATATTAGTCAAGAATTAATAAGAATTAAGTTTGTGACTAAAAGAGATTAATTAAACTTATGGGACTGGAATTGTAATTATAAGATAATTGCAATTGGGCTATGGATTACCTTATTATATAAGGTTGGACGAATTCTATGGGGAAACCCATTAGAAATCGTCCAAGGCCTTTAGGAAAGGAATTCATGGGTTGCTTAGGGCTTAAGCAGTCAGATTAGGGTTTCCTAGTTTAAATCCCTAATAGCCTACATGTATAAATGGCACCCTTAAGCCCCAAAAACGTGGTGAACTTGTTCTCTAGGGTTTTGGACGAATTTGGGCAGCCTCCTTCTCTTCTCCTCTTCATCCTCTTGCTCTTGGTGTTTGTGAACCATTAGAGGAGTGACATTTTTGACTCTAAGCTTTCTAAAGTCATTACAAGAAGGAATTGTGATTGTTATTGCTACATAACAATCAAGGTAATATCTTAAACCCATTGATATGTTAATATCGATTACCATATGCTAGAATTAGGGTTTATAGTCTTGGATAAATTGCATGTACAATAGAGAAACCTAGATCCAAACATTAGGGTTTGTATGAGCACATTGGATGTTCTTATGACCAAAACCCATCAGATAGTTGACTATAAAAAACTATCATAATGTCATTTACTATCTATGTCATTTGAGCAAAACCATTGTAAGAATGCAACCACAGGCTTCAAAGGATTATAACCTTTCCTTAAACATGTAAACTAAGTTGAAAAGGCCAAAAGCCTCAATCATGACACAAATAAAGGCTTCAAAGGATCATAACCTTTCATTTAAAAAAACATTACCTAAGTCCTAAAATCGTTGAGGTGGTGACCTATGTTTAACTTAGATGATTAAGGCCGGAGTGCAACTCCCCAAGGCCCACGATTTAGATCCAAGTCCTAAAAGGGTGATCTGTAAACCCTAGTGAAAAAGAACACCCTAACAAAGCAATTTGGGCAAAATACCCCAATCTAAAATCAATGTTTTGGGACCTAAAGAAGGGATAATCCCATAATGTGAGCTCTTGGGATAAAACCAAAATACCTTAGAAGAATACAAGTCCTAGGATCGTGAGCAAGACAAATCCAAAAAATGTGGCCAATCCACTAAATAGACAAATGCCCATTAGGCAATATAACCCAACCCTGCGCAAGGCAAGGTAGACAAGATCTAGGTCAAATCCCATAGCCAAAGTGATCCTGTGGAAGAATCACCCCAGGAAGGAAGAGTAAGGGTGAAAAAAAAGTATATTTTACCAACAGACCCCCAAAATTAAGAAGAAGGCCACATAAGGACCTAAATAGATTCATAATTTAATGGTACCGACTGTTCCATAAACACCAAAGCAATATAAACATCGTCCCAAATGTTGAGTAGCAAGGAAGAGAACATGAATCACATACCCGAAGGAGTGGAGTTAGGCCTAGCCATGGAAGTTCTACCCTCAGGATGCCTTTGTTCAACAACAAGGCTACTACACGGCTGGTGAGCACTCTTCATGTCGATCTCGTCAAGGCGGAGGTAGGAGGAAAAATATGTCTCATGAAAAGACTTCACCACCACATTCATCACATAGGTGTGTTATAGAATTGCACTCTATTCACCAGGTATGAACGTTCTGGTGGCAATCTACTCTTTAATCACTTATTTCCTACCCTCCACCCAGCACCCATGCACGGTACCTTCATACGCCTAACACCGAAAGAAAATTCAGCATTCTCAACCACTTTGTCCACAACAAAAACAATACTTTTTTGAAAGATCACACTATATCCTTATCATTTCCTATACCTTAAACCGTCTCTTCCTACCTCCACCTAAATCTCTAACACCTTCTTCTCTTCCAAAAAAAGTCTCGATCTGCTTCAAAAAATGATACACTACCCCATTCAAAGTTGCCACTCTCTCTTCCAAAGACATTTTATCCTAAGCCAGCAGATGATAGAACTCCTAGAATGCATGTTTCCCCCCTCCAATTCCAATAATTTTCCCTCAAATTTCATCTCTCAGAGGAAAGTTCAACAATATCCGAACAAACTTGGCGTAGGCATTAAGCAGCAGCGACCATATCGGGAGTGATTTGAGTTGTCACATATTGAAGGTTGTTGGACATATATGAATTGGAAGGAAGTTCCAAAGGCTGAATAGTAGCAGGGGGAAGGCATGGAAACCCCACCAGTACGCAATAGAATGCTACGTAAGACAGGAGGTTTTAGTAAGTCCCTATTCTGGTACATAAATACTAAGGGTTGCCAAGCGATAAGAGGAAGAGCCGACGCCAGCATCATCCTTTGTCAAAAATAAAGATGGATCTGGTGAAAATTGAGGGATATCATTGGAAACAAGCCCAAAGATTCCCCCTTAGGAATAGCAACGTCTTCAGGCTCCTTCCTGGGTTCACGAGGTTGTTTTGTCGCCTCTTTATTTGTACCCTACAACATTTTCGATGGGTCATGATTGCGAACATCAAGAACTACGTCTAACTCCCCTAACAGGAAATCCATGATTCTCCTCTTACGGAGGTGTTGGTTAATGGAGCTAGCACTAGCGCTTCCGAAAGCAATGAGTCCAACTATTACACCCGTCATTTAGAGGTTAAACAACCCTCTCTAGTCACAAACTCATTCAATGGCTCGTCTGCATGATCAGAAAGCAAAGGTTCGTTGCGAGAACCTCTGCTAATAGGTGTGTCAACCAATACCTATTATGTCGGGGATCTAGACCCTTAGACTGGAGTAGGCCAATCAAGGGTCAGGACACGATCAGTGCTGACTGGTGGAGGAAATATCTCCACCAAAGACACTTCCAGATGCTGACAGTTTCCCTGGAACCAACCCCTCAGGAGCATCTCGAAAGGGATAACCCTCTCGCAGCCTACAAACCAAAAGACAAAATAACATAATTATGTAAATCAGAAAAATCATCGGTCAAAATACATAAAGAAATATACACAAAAGAAATTGAAAGCAAAAATGGGGGAAGGAGAGCTACTCTCCGTCCTTCTTAAAGAAGAACAGAGACATTGCTCCATGCATCCTCCAGTCGGTACTCATACCGATGATAGCCAGCATACAGTTTTCACAGTCCTCCCCATTAAAAGAAATGGTCTTCAGCATGTTGGCCATGGTGTCTCTGGCTCCCCATATGGCATCTATCTGATCAGTAAAGTTGTTCTTATGGGGATATCCATAGCCAACCAAATCACGGTTCACCCATAACAATTTTTCTTGCCAATTCTTTTTTTTTTTTTTGGGGGGGGGGGGCTTCTAATTTATGACGAATGTGTAGATGCCCCGCCGTTGAGAGAATGTGTGCATGCCAGACTGGGTTGATGATTTGAAGAAATAATTAAAAGCCCAGAACTGAGGAAGAACACCAAAGGCTAGACATACCATCTCAAATCCGATTGTCTTAATGATAGCGTTGGGAGTCAGATCGTTAATGAAGAAGCCGTGCCGACACATGATGTCACAAAAGAAATCGACCATTATTAGCCAGAGCCCCACCTCAGATATTGGTATGGGTAATCCAACCTTTTGGTTCGGCGGATGGGTTATAATAGCTCCCTTTCAAGGATACTCCACCCCCTACTCCGCAAGGAAACGAAATCATTCCTATAGATTTGCAAACTCTCCTAGAGAGGGCACAATCATAGTATATGAAGCGGGAATTATCCACCACTGGGAAAGGAAAATCAAGAAGCAAAAAAGAAGAGGAATCAGTGGAAGAACAGAAGGGTGAGGAAAAGAAATTGTATATGATAAAGGAAGATTTAAATTAGAGGCAAGACATTTGAAAGGTCGCAATGATGAAATCGTCTGCTCAGCCGACTCCGTCACATCAGTGGTCATGAAAACCATCTTGGCCGAACACATGTCTTGGTCTAAACTAGACCAACTCAGCTACCCAAGGCTAACACTAATGTTTACTAGCATAGGGAACTTGTTAACCTATCCCTCTATGAATATGTTAAAGATAATGGTACGACTATCTAAAGGATGACCTAGCTGGATGTTGTTACTTACCGTAAGTGCTAGGCCTGAACCCTTTCCCTTGCGGCCTCATACTTAGGCCCCGATGTTTTAACAACAAGGCCCATAACATGCCAAAATAGTACTAACTACACCCTAGGATGACAATTGTAGTGCTCAAAGCGCTGGTCTTTGGTGGTTCTACACCAATTTCAGATAAACGCTAGTGGTGCATGATCCGCTAATAGGATGTCTCCACGTCCTGACGGTCCAAACAAGACAAATGGTATTGTTGGGGGACAGGCTGCCACATTGATAGATATAAAAGAGATCCCTATCGTCTAGAAGAAGGTATCACCTCTCCCTCTCTCTCTCTCTCTCTCTCTCTGTATATATATATATATATATATATATATATATATATATATATATATATATATATATCAAACTAAACCCTAATTCTCTCATACAACTTCTGACTAGATGTCGGAGTCTCGTTTCGGGACCTCCTCCCAGACGACGACTAATGTCGGCTCTTTCTTGTTGTGATTCTCAGGATTAACTCAGGCGAGACCACCACTAACAGTGTTAAACTCGAAGACATATCACAATACCATCCTTCAATTGAAAACATCAAAAAGGTTAACACGATTGATCGGTTGCATTGCAATTTATCTATTTTAAATGAAGAAAGATCTTCGCTCAAAATATATTTTAAAAAATCTAATAGAAAAACCCTCCTTTTTGAAATATCTATTTCTCTTTTATAAAAGGAAAAGACTTGTATCTCACTAACCAACAATTTTCTTTTCTCAAAAAAATAAAAAGTTGTTGATCATGTTAGATGCATTCAACTTATTTTAAAAAAATCGGGCTTCTTCTCACTATAATGACGTGAGAATTATTAATGATTAGATTCCTGATCAGTGTGAGAAAATTCTTGGAGGAAATATAAAGGGTGTTGTTTCCTTAATAAAAAAGGTTGAGAGTAAACAAGGATTTTAAAACACGGTTTAGACAAATATTTTAAAAGTGGATTTGTAAGTACTCATTTTAACATTAAAACTTTAATTAATACACATTGCACTACCGACTCTAATGGTAACACCAAATGAGTATCGTGTTTATCTACTCTCGATTCTTCCTGCCAACCTCCTCATCGTGAATATGTTTTTCCCCCCACTAAGATTTTGCTGCAATTTCCTATATCTAATAGAGAAGTTCATTCGGTAAATGAAATTCTCAACATTTTTCCTCGGTGCCCTGTTAGCAACTCTTAATCTAGAGATCAATCAACGGCTTCTATACCAAATGATTCTTCAATATTTCATGATCCTTGTGAAAAAGTTTCATCTGAGCATACCATCGATGCCATTCCTTGATCTACAAATAAAGCAAGATTTTTTAGTCAAATGTTCAAAATTCTTTGGATTCAACATTTATGTTTTAGACATGTTCTCTACTGGCAATTCCCTTCGTTCCTGCTTCTTCTCTCATGCTTAGTCTCATCTTAATTGACTGTGTAGTAACCAAAACAAAACTTAACTATCCCTACTTGGTATTACCATACTTAACCATGAAATGATTAACCCTGGAAGGAATAACCTACAGAAACCAACCCTCCCGGCACGGAACAACCGAACTTTGAATACTTCTAAATCTCCAAATTACAACTACTCGCTCTGGAATCGCAATTTTCTACCCTAACTTCTCATCCTCAAATGCATCCCTGGATCCTAACCAACTACATCCCTTTGATGCTAAATTCCCTGACCCTCCAATGTTCTAGCGTATCATGTAGAAAGCAAATGAAAATTCTCAATACAATCATAAAAAATAAGAAAATAGGTAAGGACATACCAGTTGCCACATCAGGTGTTGTCTTGGCCTCCTCAGTAGTAAGTTGGAAAGTGTGTCCCCGAGCCCTCAGGAGGCTCTACTCTACCCTGACCCCCGTCAATAATCCTCAGTGTAGCCAGCGCTAGAGCCGTTGCTGGCCTGGCAGCTAATAGCAAGCACTAAGCCTTCATATTGATCACCTGCTCGCAATCGTAACAAAGTCTAACTCCAAAACCTAGAGACTGCTGTCTACAATCCCTTTCGACATGACCCTCTTTTCCATGCTTGTGGCATCCTAAAGAAGATTGGCAAACCCCATCATGAAGCCTTTCGCACTTCCCACAAGTGCGACCCCTCTGACTCTCCTTCCTGTAATCAGCAGTCCTAAATCGTTTCGGCACAGGTTGTGACTGCGTCAGGACCTTTCTCTACTCCCTCAGCTGAAGATCAATCTCCAACTCACGCTGCATGGTAGTCTCATATAAATCTAGCAAGGTATCACATCTATGCATAGATACAAATTGTTTGATGTTGGTGGGTCTACAATATGGTTTATACTTTACTTTTCTAGGCAATTGGGTTTTTTATCCATGCGGTTAGGAGTGTTCACGGCCAAGGTGGGTGTTTATGGTCACGAACTGGTTCACATCCATGAAGCTCTTCACGGCCCATGTTCCATATAAATAGTGTTAGTGGAGTCATTAATGAAGATGGCCAGAAGAAGAGAACTAGTGTGTGTTTCTGGATCATGTATGTTGGAGCATAAATTTAATCATAAACATATTGAAGATTCATCATATTCTTCCTCTCCTTCTTCTTATTTTGATCTTGCATCATCTAATTTATTGTGATTCTACACCATCAATTGGATCTGATTGATACGTCAAGCAAATTTGGGCCTTACAGTTGGTATCGGAGCTTGGATTATATCAATCAAGTTGGCAAGATCTAGAGCGTTTTTGAATTACTTCTTGAAGGATTTTATGTTTTTGGATAGCTTTTTCAAAAATATTAGGGGTTTGTTCTTTGAGTTTTTTTCTAAAAACGAGTTTTTGATCGAGTTTTGGAGCAAAAAAGGGTGAAAATCGCAGTTTTTTTTTTTTTTTGCGAACCGAAGAAGGGTTCACGACCTCCGAAGAAGGGTTCTCGGCCGGACAGAAGAAGGGTTCACGGCCGGACCAAAGAAGCTTTCATGGCCCAGCAACGTTCCCGGTTAGCAACGTTCTTGACCGTACACCTCACAGTGTGTTCGGCATCGGATAGTTCTCGGCGAACAAGCTCTAGCATGTGATCAATCCACGCCTTCAGCATTTATTCAAAAAAATAATGGGGTGGCCAAGAATTGAACATGGGTCCCTTGCATCTAAGTCCACCGCCTTACCAATTAGGCTAGGTTGCTAGGTGTTAATCTCCTTCCCAATTTAATTCAAAAAGGCTCCTTATTTCGGTTCCAGTTTTGCAATTTTAACACTTTCAACCCAAAATTCAATTTTTGTTTTTAAATTTAAAATTTCACTTTCAACCCAAAGTTTGTAACTTTTAATTTTTAACTTTCTAAAATGACTTTTGACCTTAAAATTAACTGTGACTTTCAAGTTTGACAATTGACTTTAAACTTTTAGTTTCTCGTTTAACTTTCAAATTTTCAAATTTAGTTTTTTGGTTTGACTTTTTAAATTTGACTTTTAAGGTTAACTTTTGAGTTTTTAATCAAAGGATTTTTTTTAAAACAATGAGTTCTTCAAACATCCCAGTCAATTAAGTTTCGTGTTGTCAATCTTGTGAAGCTACGACTAAATTTCTTCGTGAACAAAATGATTTATTAAAAAGAGAAAATGAGGACCTTAAATATGAAGGCTATACTCTTAGAAAAGGTCGGAATCCCCTGAAAGAACAATTACAAGCCAAAACAAAGGACTTCCGAAAACTTCAAGAAGAATATAGCAACAAATGTGCGAATTATAAATATGATAAGGAACAGCTTGCTAACATGACTACCGAACTTGATGCATTAAAACTAAATATAAAGATGTTGAATTCAACTTTAAGAAATTTCATGTGTCAAGTGAGCTAGTCCCATCCATGATTGAAAACCAACTAAAATTTAAAGATAATCAAAATAAGGGTATGGGGTATAATTATTGTTCACTCCCCTTTAATGACAACTATAACCCACCCTTTGAAACCAATGAGGTAGAGACACCTGCTCAGTATGGCCAAACCCCTGCACCAGATTTAGTTAAGAGTGAACAATCAGGGCCAACTAAGGGTGTTGAGATTAAAGATACTAATGATTCTACTGTTGGATAAGGTGTCTAAGTCCATAACTTATTTGGTATATACTTGACCCGACCGACATGGTCCATTTGGGTTGCATCTCATCCAAACTATTATGGATAATTTTATGAGAGTTATACACATATGTTTATTAATATATTATGAGTTATAATATATTAATATGAAGTTACGTTATTTAATTAGTTTTAGTCTTAAATTAATTATGAATTAATTTAGAGATTAAAAGGAATACTAATTAAATTATGGGCTATTTGTTTTATATAGTGTGGGCTAATACTCATTTGTTAATGGGCTAGGCTTATGTGGAAGTCCATGGATGATCCATGGAGCTTTTTGTTGGATTAATGTCTAAGTCCATAACTATAATTGGTAAGACTTGACCCGACCCGGCATGGTCCATTTGGGCTGCATACCATCATGCACTTGGATAGACTATAATGAGAGAAATAAGACACTTATGGTTATTAATATATTATAAGTTCTAGTATATTAATAATAAGAATAATCAGATTATTTAATTAGTATTGATCAAGAATTAATCTAGGATTAATTAAGTGATCAAAAGAAGACTAATTAAATATATGGGTTGATTGTGTAAGTCATCCATACTTACATAGTGGGCTAATGCTCCATGGATAATCAAGTTGGGCTAAAACCCATGGGATGGTCCATGGATGCTCCATGGTGTATTTGAACCCATGGATCCAAGGAAATGGAAAGCCATGACAATTAAGGATTTACCCTAATTGTAACACTATATAAAGATATTATTCTTGACAAAATCGGCCACTAGAGAGTGTAACAAAGGGCTAGCCGATTTCATGAAGTGTAGAACTCTCTCAAGTTATTCTAAGTGTTTTGATGATTGTGATTCCATTTGAGGCTTCCACACTATTGGGGCTAGGCACTCAAGCTTCATGAAGACTTTCTACATCAAAGAGGTATGTATTCTATCTTGATACACTCATTGTTTTGTATGCTAGATTAGGATAATACCTTGGATATTCTTATTTGCATGTATAATAGAGAAAACATAGATCCAAGGTATTTAGGGTTGCATGTACACTTAGGAGTGTTAGAATGCTCAAAACCCAACAGTGGTATCAGAGCCTAGGCTTGTTTTCTTGTTATACCTGCAATAGAAGCTGAAAAATCGAGTTTTGATGCTGTCAGCCCAGCTGACTCGCCGAGTCCATGAAGGGACTCGACGAGTCCAAGGCAAAATGCATCCAACTCGCCGAGTTTTGTTCATGCACTCGATGAGTTGGACCCCAGACAACATATTTTCGAGGTTTTTGGCTAGAAATGGACTAGGAACATTACCCTAAGTTGTTTTTGAACTTATAAGCTTGTTTTTTAATGTGGTAATGTTCATGCTAATCCATTTTCAAAGATAATTGTCAATAGATTCCTGTTTTGTATTAGTTTAAGGTTTAGAATAATTACATGAAGAAGTTTGATATGAATTATCTTGTTCTTATGAGTTGCTTAGATTAATAGAAAAGTTAATTGAAATAGTTGTTTTCAATCCATTTTAATCTAAGAGTTGAGTATAAAATGTGTTTGTGTAACTTGACCTCAAGTTACATGAAGAGTCACATTAAAGACTCATAAAACTCATAAAAGTTGGTAATGGTTACAAAATGAAGAGTCTTGTGTCATTGAATATTTTTTTATGACTCCATAACTTGTCCTCAAGTTATGGAAATTCAAGAATCACTTCATTAATAAATAAATAAATAAAGTGTAACCTTAATTAATTCCATGAGTTATAAAAATAAAGAAAAGTTTTTTTTATTTGTTTAAAGTCTTCCATAAGTTATGGAACTTGAAGAGTTTTTGGATTAAAGCTACTTTAAACACATAAGTTATGGAATTAATTAGTTTTGAATAGTTTCAAAACTTGCCCTCAAGTTTTGGAATTTGAAAAGTCTTCTCTTATGAATACTTTAATTCCAAGTTAGCCCTTAGAATTTTAAAAGAGTTAAAATTCAACACTTATACTATTTATAACATTAATGGTTAATTATTATATATATGTATAAGAACAAGTTGTTTTACCATTAGTAGGCCTCATTCACGAAACCGGTCTATAAGGTGGGTATAAGGTTGTTGCCTATAAAATGGCGACTTAATGGGTGTCTACTCTCACCCACCGCTTGCTTGACTGGTGGAGGGTCGTTAGCCGAACGGGTAGGACAATGACTTTAAATTCTCCCTTCATTAAAAGTATTAATGATAAATACTAAAGTAACTAAAATCTTAATAATTCCCAATCTTAGTTACTTTAGGAAAAATGTGAATTTGGTGCTAGCCCATGGAATTCACACTTTGTACCTTACCAAGTCGTTGGTGGAGCGTGTGTGGTTAACCGGCACACTAACTTGGACTAGTAAGGACCACGAAGGGTGACTTAATGTTTGTCATAGATCAATGGAGCGTGTGTGGTTAACCGGCACATTGATTAGGTGATAATATTAAGGGTACCAAGTGAATTGGTATGGTTATTCACACCTTGTTTTGTGATCCTCGGCATCCCAGTCACAAAATTTGAGAGGGCACACTCGAGATTGAAACATGCCATTGAAAAGTTCAATGAATCTCAAAAGATCTAGGAATTTCAAATCCAATTAAAACCTAATAAATTATTTCTTTTTTCATGGTGGAAATTGGTGAATCGTCATTCGCCTACCTTCAAATATTTTATAGCTTGGATTACGGCATCCCTCTTCTAAGTTATAAAATAGTTTGTTGGGTCCTAGCCTTAATATTTCATATTGGGTGTCATATTAAGGACTTTAAATCAACTATCTTGAATATCTCCCAAAACATGTCTGGTTTAGACATTTATGATCTTCCCAAATCTCTTGAAGATGATGTTCCTCAACATCATGCTTCACTTCCTCTATCTCCTCCAATTATTCTCCCTCACCCACAAGTTCTTGAAAAGTTTAAAGTCACTCGAGCCCTATTGGCAAGTTAAGGTCTTGGTGTGGTCACATCTTGGAGATGTAGTCACATATTGACAAGACGGGAGAGTTGGGTGTCAAAGTCTTGAGAAAGTTGGTGGTTCAATCACTTTCTAAGTCACATAGTGAGTTCTTTTGGAACACCTATGAAACAGACTATGACAAGACCCTTAATGATCTTATCTATTTGTTAAGATCAACTTCCTCAAAACTTGATGGACATTGACAATAGTGACACAGGAAATCCAGAAAAGCATTCTCTTCCCAATGGAAAGGGATCGGCCATAGTCAACTCGGTTGACCAAATGGTAAAGAGAAAAACTAAGTCTGTGATAGTCTCGTGTACCATTATCAAAGGGTCCATATGTTTATATTGCCAAAGAAAGGGGCATTGGTTGCAAGCTGCCATAATTTACCTAAGGATGTTAAAGTCGATAAGTTTGACTCTACTTCAGGTAAAGTCCTCTATCTAACTCTGCTAAGTTTCTATTCTGAGATTCTTGATATATGATGTGACTGGGTCACATGGTGATGTCTTTTAAGAATCAAAGAAAAGATAGGAAGCTTAAAGAAGTATATGCTGATTTTGATTGCGAAGATGGGTTTCGATCGCATGGTTCGGTAATCAGAATTTTGAGCTACTTCTTAGGAGTTATAATATATTGCTTGTGAATAGATAACAACAAGTTTTTCATGTGGATTGTAAGGATAAGTTTTTCCGCAAAGTTTTAAAATAAAAGAAAAAAAAAGGGTTTTAATTTCATTTATTTTAAAAATATCCTTACAATAGCATCGGTGGAAAATTGTTGCTTATATGTTTCCAGTAAAAGCAATATTGGAAAGTGGATTTGATTCTTTCATTTGTGGTAGTGTCTGAATTTACCAAACGAAGAAAGTTTTCATCACCCAAGTTTCAATTGGACAGAAACTTGGAATCATACAAGTTGTATTGTATGATGAATGAGAATTTTCATCTTTGAAAAATTAAGACTAATTCTTTGATCACATGTATATGTGAGTCAATTGAAGGACTAAGGAATTAGGTACACTGGGTGTGCACTGGTCAAGGTCCACCACAAAGATTGATTTGTCATGATTTACTAAAGATTAGTAAATATGATTATACTTATAAGGTTAAGTATAATTCTGTAACATTGGAAAGGTTCCAATGTATGGCAGAGCGAATAAGAAGAATCAAATTAGGCAGAAAGATAAAAGTTTCTCAAATCTGAAAAGATGGGAGAGTACTTTAGTATCAGTTTTATGATCATCTTAATGATTTAGAAACCATATCACAAATTCATACTCTAAGGACGTTTTAGTGCATTGTTATGGCTAAGAAGAGAGGTCATGAATTGATGGATTGATTAAAATCAAGAAGATGAGTCATACTTCGTTCCAAAACAATTCTTAGAGTCATACTCCAAGATTGTAACATTGAGTGACATAAAGTAAGGTTTAAAACACTTATCAAATGTAGTGTAAAATGTTTTCTACTCTTGTACATTTGAGATTGGTAAGTTGTGATGTCTTGGATGAGACAAAGACCAACTAAGACCAATTGTGTGAAGTGTTAGTCTTGATAAGAATCCACACTATCCCTTGAATATTTGTTTTGTCAAGGAATGGTTCTTGACTGGGGAAACTTATATGTCAAAAGGACAGTGGGAGCCTTAAAGATCCTGAAAGAGTTTTAAGATTTAATCAAGAGTGAAACCTGTAATTTATCACTAGCACACGACTTAAGGTTTGCAACCTATCGTGTTGACATAATTCTTATTTCTGTACCTACTTCAAATAAGTTGAATTTGCATGTGAGTTATCAGAGTTCAACTTGGAAGCATTGGTGGGCCTTGTGCTACCAAGGTGACGAGAAATTAAGATTGAACAAGTTTAATCCATGTAAGGCTGAATTTGTCACTAACCTTATCTTGTGATTATGGTTTTGACAAATTCGCATGAATAGGAACTCATACACTATAAAATCTAAGTTTCATAAGGTTTCTCTTCGATTCATGAAAATGATGGTGAGGAAACGCTTTCACTAAGTAGATTTTACGTAGATATCAATTGTGTTATTTGCATTTTCAAAAGTTGTTAGTGGAGCGCGTGTGGTTAACCGGCACGCTAACATGGACTTGTGAGAAATGGCAAATGCCTAAGAAATTGAGACTATGATTACGGCATCCCTTTTCATAGTTCTGGAAATTGTTTAGACACACATGTGAGCTATCTAAGAAAGGGTGTATGAATCTAAATTTCAGAAGTCCAGCAGATTTCTGAAAATATGTCAGAGCTAGTGGGAGCATAAGTGTTATGTTGATAATCATCATGTTAGTGGGAGCATGATTATTATGATTAGTATTGCAAGCTAGCAATGTTAATTATAGAAAACAAAGTTTCAATTCGTGAAGTTGCAGGGGTTGAAAACTTGTTTTGCTATAATTAAGGGAGAGGAAATTATACTTCATTTCAATTCTAAAGCATAGATTGAGATTTTAATCATCTTTAGTCAAGAATATATATAAGAATTTTATGTCTGAATGGTTCGACTTAAGAAAATTCTATATATATTGTGTTTTCAAAATTCGATTATGATTACGGCATCCCTCTTCATAGTTAAATTTTGAAAACATGGCAAACAAAAAATATTGTAGCAAAAGAATGGTTTAGTATCATGTCTTTATGTCAAACATCATGAATCGTGTCCCATATGCTTCGGATATAGGATCGATTTCACGTGCTATAATATTCATCCTTTCTAAATTTTCCAAATGCTTAAGGTATTTAGAAGGGAAAAGTCTAGAACTCGATATGACTAATGTGATTAAGCAATTGTCGAGGACAATCTGAGGATTGGTTGCTCAGGGACATTTGGAAGTCTAGTGTTAATTTTGGTAGGACCATATTGACATTTTCTGAAAAGAGGTAACTCTTGTTCGGAAGTGATAGTCAAATGGGACTATGGAAATGTCTCCATAGGTGGAAGTTATTCAATCTATGTAAGATTAGGAAACTTAATGCAAGAAGGATGTTCCCAAGGAGCTGATCTCCTTTGGAATGCTCTGTAATGGTTGTTGTCAAGTCTTTCTGACTTCGTGCATAATCATTACAAGAGTATCAATGCATATAAGTTTAGAATCTAACAGATTTCAGTAAATGACATGAATTTGGAATTCTTGCATTTACAATAAGGATTTGGGATTGTGAAATGAGTATCATTGGAATCATGTTCAGTTGATCTACATCACAATATAAGGATCATAGACAAACATAGTGTGCATACTTGGAGTATGGCATAACTATTGTTTAGAAAACAAAGTGTACATGCTAGGAGCATGGGACGACTGTTGTTTTATTCGAGTCTTAAGTTGATTATTTGAAACATTGAATAATGTGTAATCAATATGGTGATAAATAAAAAGTGGTTTTATTTATATTCAAAAGGGTTCTGAGACCATATTAGATTCGATTATTATTTTGTTTCACTTTGCATGTTTTGACTTCCAAAATAGCTAGGTTATTCTTTCCGAATGACTAAGTTATTTAAACACTCCACAGTCGTTCATATGTTGGAAGTAGGTATGAATCAAGACTGTCATGAATCGGGTTTGTAGATGGCTATATGGGTTTAGTCATGGCAATGGTTGCTACAACATTCATGAGTACTCATAAGTTATGAGTATTGGAATAAACCCACGCTCACTTGTATCACTTCATGGAATTTATCTCGAGTGATCGTGAGACGGTAATATCATATAAATCTTCAAATCTAGAGATATGAGTTGTTACCTATGAGTTGGTTGTGCATTGATTGCACGTAAACGCATCAGTAACTTGATGTTATAAAACGTGCCTTTGTGTACAATTCAACAAGTAGTAGAACAAGCATATGAGTCGAAGTTTATCTGTTCCTTCTAGAAATAGAAGCAATATCTGGGCCCCTCGATGATTTTGTTGTGACCTATGTACCGGCCGGTCAGAACTGAATTGATGTGTTCGATTAAGTTCTTTGTCAAACAAATCGAAAATCGGGAAACAAACTGCTGGACAATAAGTACGACGTTGTTCCATGTATTTGTCCGGCTGATATCATAAGAACATAGGATTATATGATCCCTTATCTAATGGAAAAGTCATTGACAAGATCAGAGTTCATCTACAAGGTCAGAGTTCGACAGAAGCTTTTGAGAGCTACGATTGCCGGTTGGTTCCTGAAGTCATACACAATAATAGTTTTAGACTTATCCAAGTGGGAGACTGTTGGATTAATGTCTAAGTCCATAACTATAATTGGTAAGACTTGACCCGACCCGACATGGTCCATTTGGGTTGCATACCATCATGCACTTGGATAGACTATAATGAGAGAAATAAGACACTTATGGTTATTAATATATTATAAGTTCTAGTATATTAATAATAAGAATAATCAGATTATTTAATTAGTATTGATCAAGAATTAATCTAGGATTAATTAAGTGATCAAAAGAAGACTAATTAAATATATGGGTTGATTGTGTAAGTCATCCATACTTATATAGTGGGCTAATGCTCCATGGATAATCAAGTTGGGCTAAAACCCATGGGATGGTCCATGGATGCTCCATGGTGTATTTGAACCCATGGATCCAAGTAAATGGAAAGCCATGACAATTAAGGATTTACCCTAATTGTAATACTATATAAAGATATTATTCTTGACAAAATCGGCCACTAGAGAGTGTAACAAAGGGCTAGCCGATTTCATGAAGTCTAGAACTCTCTCAAGTTATTCTAAGTGTTTTGATGATTGTGATTCCATTTGAGGCTTCCACACTATTGGGGCTAGGCACTCAAGCTTCATGAAGACTTTCTACATCAAAGAGGTATGTATTCTATCTTGATACACTCATTGTTTTGTATGCTAGATTAGGATAATACCTTGGATATTCTTATTTGCATGTATAATAGAGAAAACATATATCCAAGGTATTTCGGGTTGCATGTACACTTAGGAGTGTTAGAGTGCTCAAAACCCAACACTTTTAACCCATGGATCCTTGGAAAAGGAAAAGAAATGGGTTATTAGGGTTTCACCCTAACCATGCACACTATATAAGCATGCTTATGGAGCATGAAATGAAGCCTAAGAGAAAACTAGTGAACTAGTGTGTGTGTGTGCATGTGTGTGGCCGATTTTATACAAGGTGTATACTCTCTCAAAGTTTTCCAAGAGTTTGTGGTGTTTGTGATTCCATTTGAGGAATTCACACTATTGGTGCTTGGCCCTCAAACTCCTTAGAACCAAACTCACCAAAAGGTATGTAATCTCTTCTAACTCTTTTATGTTGAAATGTTCCCCATGCCATGTTAGATAGGTTATAAACCTTGGAAAATTATTATTTTGCATGTATTTAGACAAATATAGATCCAAGGTTTATTAGGGTTGCATGCACACTTAGGAAGTGTTAGATTGCTCAAAACCCAACAGTGGTATCAGAGCCTAGGCTTGCTTGTTTGATACTTGATGCAAAATAGTGAAAAAAGTCGAAATCGTTGCTGTCAGCATGGTGGACTCGCCGAGTCCATTGGGGGGACTCGACGAGTCCAAGGCAAACTTCAACCTACTCGGCGAGTAAGTTCATGCACTCGACGAGTAGGATCGAAAGAGTGCAGATTCTCGACTTTTGCTGCTGGAAATGGACTAGAAACATTACCCTAAATTGTTTTGGTGTTATAAAACTTATTTTAGTTGGTGTAATGGTTGTTCTAATCCATTTACAATAGCAAATATCAAAATTCCATGATTTTATGTGTTCATATAATTCTTGAATTTTTGATGATCATGTTCATGTTCTTATGAATTTAGAAAATGATAGGAATTATTTGCTGAATTGTTTAGGATTAATTCTTTATCATTTATGTGTTTTAATGGAGTCCATAATTTGTCCTCAAGTTATGGATTACCAAAGGTCACTTTCATTTAACACACACTTAAAACACATAAGTTACATGAAAATGAAGAGTCTTCATTTTTATGAACCTTTAGTTCATAAGTTATGAAATGAAGAGTTTTGCAAAGTTACAAAACTTTCCCTCAAGTTTTGGAATTTGTAAAGTTTCACACACTTTAATAAACTTTAATTCCAAACCTTAGAGTTTTAATAGTTAAAATTCAACCCTTATACTATTTATAACATTAATGGTTAATTATTATATATATGTATAAGAATAAGTCGTTTACCGTTAGTAGGCCTCATTCATGAAGCCGGTCTATAAGGTGGGTATAAGGTTGTTGCCTATAAAATGGCGACTTAATGGGTGTATACTCTCACCCACCGCTTGCTTGATCGGTGGAGGGTCGTTAGCCGAACGGGTAGAACAATGACTTTAAATCCTCATTAAAAGTATAATGAATATTATAAAGTAACTAAACTCTTTTAATTCCCAATCTCAGTTATTTTAGGAAAAATGTGAACATGGTGCTAGTCCATGGAATTCACACTTTTTACCTTACCAAGTCGTTGGTGGAGCGTGTATGGTTAACCGGCACACTAACTAGGACTAGTAAGGATCACGAAGGGTGACTTAATGTTTGTCATAGATCAATGGAGCGTGTGTGGTTAACCGGCACATTGATTAGGTGATAATATTAAGAGTACCAAGTGAATTAGCATGGTTATTCACACCTTGTTTTGTGATCCTCGGCATCCCAGTCACAAAACTTGAAGGGCATAATCGAGATTGAAACATGCCATTGAAAAGTTCAATGAATCTCAAAAGAATCTTGGAATTTCAAATCCAATTAAACCTAATAAATCATTTCGTTTTCATGGTGGAAATTGGTGAATCGTCATTCACCTACCTTTCAAATATATTATTACTTAGATTACAGCATCCCTCTTCTAAGTGTAATATATTGTGATTGGATCCTAGCCTTAATATTACATTTGGGTGTTTTATTAAGGATCCTAAATATCTAATCTAAACTTACTTTCTTCTTTCAGATGTCTTCCAACACTAATGCTTCAGGCTCTAACCCAACTGGTTCTTTCTTTCTCATGAATCTTTGTGGGAGGATCATCTTTGATGGTTCCAACTTCATGGATTGGATTAGGAACATCAGGATGGTTACTCGTTACGAGGACAAGGAATATGTCCTCGATAAGGAGTTAAAAGAACTTGATGAGTCTACTGCTACTCCTGAGGAGATCGCTGAATTCAAGACTCATGAGAGAGATGCTACTAAGGTGGCATGTATCATGATGGCCACGATGACAGCCGAGCTCCAAAAGTCGTATGAAGATTTCTATCCTTTTGAGATGCACCAAGACCTGATGGAAAGGTACCATCAGAGTGCTTGTCAGGAGCGGTATGAAATAATCTCCTCCATAATAACTACCCGCATGAAGGATGGTGAATCCGTCACGGGCCACATACAAAAGATGCAAAGGTATGTGGACCGTTTGCTGAAGCTGAATGTTAACATCCCCGAGGAGTTGGCAATTGACATCATTTTGCACTCCTTGCCTTCTTGTTATGATCATTTTCGAATGACATATCATATGAACAAGGAGGAAGTTACCCTCAGCAAGCTTCAAGGACTCTTGAAGACCGCTGAAACCGGTCTTAAGGGTAAAGCGGTTTTTACCCATACTACTCCTACTCCGACTTCTACCCCTGTTTTAGCTATTGGGCAAGGCAAAGGGAAAAAGAGGAAGCACCCTTCGCAGAACACCAAGGGAAAGTATCTTGAAGGCTCCTCATCAAAGACTAAGAACGGTTCTGTCACTCCTTCTGCCATTCCCAAGGATGCTGAATGCTTTTATTGCCATGAAAAGGCACACTGGAAGCGAAACTGCCCTAAGTACTTGCAGGATCTAAAGGATGGGAAAGTGAAACCCACCTATGCAGGTATTTACACTATATTGTCTAATTACTCAACATATTCTAACTCTTGGGTGCTTGATACAGGATGTGGTATTCACATATGTTCTGATTTGCAGGGCCTAAGAAGAAGTGAGGATGTGGAGCACGGGAAGATAAACCTAATCATGGGGAATAGGAAGGCTTCACCTGTTTCCAAGATTGGAGTTTATACTTTGTTGCTTAATAATGGGTTAAAATTAGATTTGAATAAATGTGTGTACTCGTCTGAAATGGCGAGGAATATTATTTCTTTTCATGCTTTGTACAAACAAGGTTTTACCTTTTCGTTTGATAATGAATGTGGTGGTATTAATGCTTTCTTTAATAATGTGTTTTATTTTAAAGCATTACCTTGTGATGGCGTGTATGAAACTGTGTCGATTGTAGACAACTTAGGAAATAATGTGTTATATATTGATTCTTCTACTAGCCTAGATAAAGCATCATTGTGGCATTGTCGTCTTGGACATGTAAACAAGAAACGCATAGGCCAACTCCAAAAGAGTGGAGTCTTGGAATCATTTGACCTTAAATCAGATGATAGTTGTGAATCTTGTATACTTGGAAAAATGACAAAATCACCCTTCACTGGAACTTGTGAGAGGGGTGAGGGTTTGTTTTATTGATGATTTTAGTAGATATGGGTATGTCTACTTAATCAAACATAAGTCTGAAACCTTTGAAAAGTTTAAAGTATTCAAGCAGGAAGTAGAAAATCAATTGGGCAGGAACATTAAGATGCTTCGATCCGATCGAGGTGGTGAGTATCTTAGTACCGAGTTCCTTGACTATCTTAAGGTGTGTGGGATTGTCTCACAATTGACTCCTCCCAGGACACCACAGCTGAATGGTGTAGCTGAGAGGCGTAATCGAACCTTGTTGGACATGGTTCGCTCTATGATGAGTCGAGTTTCATTACCAATCTCTTTTTGGGGGTATGCCTTAGAGACTGCCGCCCATATCCTTAATCTAGTCCCTACAAAGAAGGTTACCAAAACACCTCATGAGATGTGGACTGGGAAGGTTCCCAATTTGGACCACATCAAAATTTGGGGTTGCGAAGTCTTCATGAGGCGCGAAACTCATGATAAGCTTGAACCCCAAAGTGAAAGGTGTATTTTCATCGGCTACCCACAGAAATCCTTCGGTTACCTCTTCTACAGACCCAGTGAGAATGTGGTCTTTGTAGCACGAAGAGGGATCTTTCGCGAGAAAGAATTTATAAGCCAAGGAGACAGTGGGAGGCAGATTGATCTTGAAGAAATTCGAGAATCAATTGGTGAAGGAACCTCAGACACTAGCAATCAACCTGAGGAGGAAACTCCTGTTGATCCAGCTGACGAGTCTGTACCTCCGAGGCGTTCCACACGGGTTAGGAACACACCTTTGTTTTATTATGGTTTTCATATTACTACGGAAGGTGATACGTTTATTAGTGATAGTACACTAGTAAATTTGGATGAACCTAGCAGTGTTAAGGAAGCCATGGCAGGCCCGGAGTCTGCTAAATAGAAGGAGGCTATGGACAGCGAGACACAGTCCATGTATGACAATCAAGTTTGGAACTTGGTTGACAATGTACCAGGCCGAAAAACAGTCGGGTGCAAATGGATCTTCAAAAAGAAGACAAACATGGAAGGAAAAGTGCATACTTATAAGGCTCAACTGGTTGCGAAGGGTTTTACTCAAACTCAAGGTGTTGATTATGATGAAACCTTTTCGCCGGTAGCAAAGATTAAGTCTATTAGGGTTGTGTTAGCCATTGCAGCATTTCATGATTATGAAATATGGCAAATGGATGTCAAAACCGCTTTCCTTAATGGAAAGTTGGCTGAGGATGTGTACATGAATCAGCAAGAGGGTTTTGTCAATCCAGAGTACCCTAATAGAGTATGCAAGCTTGAGAAATCCATTTATGGATTAAAACAAGCATCTCGTAGCTGGAATCTTTGTTTTGATGAGAAGGTAAAAGAGTTTGGCTTCTCGAGAAGCGAAGATGAGTCTTGCATGTATGTCAGAGCTAGTGGGAGTATAGTTAGCTTCTTGGTACTGTATGTGGATGACATACTACTCATAGGAAATGACATCCCAACCTTGCAGGAGGTTAAGTCCTGGCTTGGGTAGTGCTTTGCTATGAAGGACCTAGGGGAGGCTACCTATATCCTAGGGATAAGGATATTAAGAGAAAGGAGTAGAAGACTAATTGGACTTAGTCAGAGTATCTACTTGGATAAGGTGTTGAAAAGGTTCAACATGGAGAATTCCAAGAAAGGAGATTTACCGATCCAAAGCAATACCAAACTGAGTAAGACTCAGAGTCCGAGTACAGAGGCAGAGATAGCTGAGATGAGCCAATTACCATATGCTTCCGCAGTTGGCTCGATCATGTATGCTATGACTTGTACCCGTCCTGATGTGGCATTTGCTTTGAGCATGGTCAGCAGGTATCAGGGGAACCCTGGCAAGGCTCATTGGACCGCGGTAAAGAACATTCTCAAGTACCTACGGAGGAATAAGGATTGGATCCTTACCCTTGGTGGCAGTGATGACTTGAGAATATTAGGGTATAGTGATGCTGGTTTTCAGACTGATAGGGATAATTTCCGCTCTCAGTCGGGCTGGATCTTTACCTTAAATGGAGGGGCAATTTCTTGGAAGAGTTCCAAGCAGGAGACGGTGGCTGATTCGACTTGTGAATCAGAGTATATAGCAGCGAGTGAAGCAGCGAAGGAGGCGATATGGCTAAAGAACTTCATCGGAGACCTTGGAGTTGTACCAGCTATTAAGGAACCTATAGAGATTTTCTGTGACAACAATAGTGCGGTTACCTTAGCCAAGGAACCAAGAGATCATGGCAGATCCCGACACATTGACAGAAAATATCACTTCATAAGACACAAGATTGAAGAAGGACTCCTTGTGACAAGGAGGATATCGTCGGATGAGAATCCTGCAGATCCCCTTACGAAGGGACTGACGAGGGTTAAGCATTTTCAGCGTGCGAGACGCATCGGTCTGAGGGACGATATTAGTTTTACAGATTAGATAGTTTTCCTGAAACTTGTAAAATGTAATCGGCGTTTGATGATGAATAAAATTTGTGATTTATTTATGAGTAAAGTGTTACTATCATTTTCAATTATTTACTATTGTTTCAGTTTTGCATGTTTTGACTTCCAGAATAATTAATTTATTCAAACCTCCACAATCGATCATACGTCGGAAGTAGGTATGAATCAAGATTGTCATGAATTGGGTTTGTAGATGCCTTAAAGGTGTTTAGACATGGCAATGGTTGCTGCAACATTCATGAGTACTCATAAGTTATGAGTATTGGTATAAACCCACGCTCACTTGTATCACTTCATGGAATTTATCTCGAGTGATCGTGAGACGATAACATCATATAAATCTTTAAACCTAGAGATATGAGTTGTTACCTATGAGTTGGTTGTGCATTGATTGCACGTAAACGCATCAGTAACTTGATGTTATAAAACGTGCCTTTGTGTACAATTCAATAAGTAGTAGAACAAGCATATCAGTCGAAGTTTATCTGTTCCTTCTAGAAATAGAAGTGATATCTGGGCCCCTCGATGATTTTGTGTTGACCCATGTACCAGGCCTGGTCAGAACTAAACCGATGTGTTCAGTGAAGTTCTTCATCAAACAAATCGGAAAATCGAGAAACAACTGCTAGACAATAAGCAAGACATAGTTCCATGTGTTTGTCCGGCTGATATCATGAGAACAGAGGATTATGTGATCACTTATCTAAAATGGCGCTTCATAGTTCGACAGAGTCTTCATTGTTCGAGGGAGTTTTCGAGAGCTACGATTGTTGGTTGGTTCCTGAAGTTATAGGCAAATATAGTTATTAGACTTATCCAAGTGGGAGTCTGTTGGATAAGGTGTCTAAGTCCATAACTTATTTGGTATATACTTGACCCGACCGGCATGGTCCATTTGGGTTGCATCTCATCCAAACTATTATGGATAATTTTATGAGAGTTATACACATATGTTTATTAATATATTATGAGTTATAATATATTAATATGAAGTTACATTATTTAATTAGTTTTAGTCTTAAATTAATTATGAATTAATTTAGAGATTAAAAGGAATACTAATTAAATTATGGGCTATTTGTTTTATATAGTGTGGGCTAATACTCATTTGTTAATGGGCTAGGCTTATGTGGAAGTCCATGGATGATCCATGGAGCTTTTAACCCATGGATCCTTGGAAAAGGAAAGGACATGGGTTATTAGGGTTTCACCCTAACCATGCATACTATATAAGCATGCTTATGGAGCATGAAATGAAGACTAAGAGAAAACTAGTGAACTAGTGTGTGTGTGCATGTGTGTGGCCGATTTTATACAAGGTGTATACTCTCTCAAAGTTTTCCAAGAGTTTGTGGTGTTTGTGATTCCATTTGAGGCATTCACACTATTGGTGCTTGGCCCTCAAACTCCTTAGAACCAAACTCACCAAAAGGTATGTAATCTCTTCTAACTCTTTTATGTTGAAATGTTCCCCATGCCATGTTAGATAGGTTATAAACCTTGGAAAATTATTATTTTGCATGTATTTAGACAAACATAGATCCAAGGTTTATTAGGGTTGCATGCACACTTAGGAAGTGTTAGATTGCTCAAAACCCAACATCTACTTCATGTGAAGGTAAAGTAGTAGAGGATGAGAACAATGAGAACACTACACTACTAAAAAAAATGAATCCTTGGACTTTGAATATGTTGCTTCTAACTCAATTACTTCTAATCAACTTGCTATTGGTAAATACAGGCCACCAAACACAAGAAAATCACAGTGCCTGTTGCAAGTGTGTTTGTGCGAACAATCAAAAACAAGGCAACAGTACGCCACCGAGGGCAGGAAGAAACAATTCCTACGTGAAGAAAAAGACATGTTTTCATTGTGGAACGTATGGAAACGTTGCCAATAATTGTCCAAATCGTGCATATGTTCCCTACTACACACTAGGCTGGAAGAACGCACCAAGAGGGAGATACTCCAAAGGAAATCATTTGAGATCACAATCACGAAATAGCGATTGGAATGCCAAGAAAACGAAGAAATCAACTTCTAAGAACAAGAAGGGAATGCCAGCCAAGATGCCAAATCCAAGAGATGCACCGGTGAAACCAAGATCAGTTAAATCAAAGTCATCTCGAAGATCAGCTTCAAGTTCAAAATCAAGTGCCGAGACACCCATCGGATCAAACAAGAAATGGGTTAAACCTAACTACAGATGGGACTAAGGGTTCAATCTCCCAAATCATCTAATGATTCTAATATTTCTACATCTTCTGTTTGTGATAAGTTGGACATGTCATGAGAGAGAGTACCTTGAAAGGATGAAAATGGTTGACCCAATTTCAAAATAGACTGGGTTCCAAAGACCAACTAATCCCGCTCTGTGTTGGAGCAACTATTGAGGCATATCATTAGACTTCAGTTTGTTGATAGTGGTTGTTCCTGGCACATGGTAGGGGACATCTCTCAACTGTATAACATTCAGAACGTTGTTTGAGAGTATGTGTCCTTTGTGGGAAGGGATGAAAAGAAAGGATCAAACATGGGGTTTGTTCTTAACGATGTGAAGAATTTTCGGGTCTGCTATGAGATCATGCATGTTGTTCTCATACCTTCTGGATGCAAATTCAATAGGTGACTTACGGTTTGAGTTTTCTTCTCGATACTCCTGAGTTTTTCTTACAATAATTCATTTTGAAGAATTTTTTTTATTTTCTTACAGTTTTTCCTTAGTAGGCATTATTGGGAAATGATATGAAGTCTAGTGCTAAAGAGAAATATGAAAATTCGTGTAATACTCTAAAGCCGAATTGTCTAGACTATGTATTCAATGTGCCAGTAGGCATAAAGGATTCAAAAGGACTAGATATTGATTGACCATGAAAGGACTAGACAATATGAACTTAGATAGTTTCATTTGGACTGGCCATACGATGCTTCGGTAGATTGAGCAGCAAGATAAACATGGGAATGTACAATATACACTAAAAAATCATATGTATCTAGAACTGTGGCTTAACATTTCTTTGATGTATGGACTCATGTCCTTAATTCCAGTATTTATAAGACAACTGGGGGTTTTAATAAAGTAGTTATGTAGAAAATTATTTTCTTGCTTTCTATCTGCCAGTCATATGTTGCATCCTCTGCATGATTGGAACATATTCGACCTGGAATGCAACATACGCAACTCTATCTCTATGTGTATCCCTATTTATGAAATTCTTTCTATCTATTATCCATATGTTGTCCCCTCTACGTGATCGTAATATCCGACCTGGAACACAGCATATGCACCCTACTACCTATCTAACCCTCTATCTATGTCAATCATATGTTGTTCCCTCTGCGTGATTAGAAAATATCCGACCTGTGATACAAGATAAGCACTTCTATATCTGACTACTTTCTTAATGAATGAAAAATCACCTAAAGTAAGAAATTCTTTGGAAGTTCTTGATTACTGGGGTATCTTGGGAAGTGGGAAACACATTCTAGTACATCTAAAATTGAACCGTTTAATAGGTTGTCTGTAGATCTCGCTGCTAAATTTAAATGGACAAAAATATCCTTGGTCGTCGTCAGCCAAATGGTCCATTTATGAATATATATCATAATGACTTGTCACTTATAACCCGTCCAATTTTTCAAATCCTTTGTGTTTAAGTGGATCATAATACCGATGACTGACCAAATCTAGATATGCGGGTTGTGTTGATAAACGATATTAGATTGTCTGGCAACTTTGATCCCATATTACTTTTGACTTTAGTTATTATTTTTGTTTTGGTTAAATTTGTTCATAGTTTTCCTCTATGCACATATTTAGGGGAGAATTAACACTTTTAATAAAAAAAATCAAACAAAAATCAGAAAACTAAAAATCCAAATATAGTGTTATTTCTGTTTTATTTTTTCATAAAAATCAAAAATCCAAATATATTTTTGTTTCTGTTTTATTTTTCTAGAAAATATAAAAAATACAAAAATATTGTGTGCTGAGTTTGTTTATAGTTTTTTTTATCTCAAATCAGCTTTGTCTTGAAAAGTGAATTCAGATGTAGATGAGACTTTTGGAGACTGTATCGAGATTTCCTGAGCCAAGGCTTCATCAGTGATCATTGAAGAATTCTCATTCGAAGGAACAAGAAATGAATATTATGTGATAGATTGCATTGAAGCCTCCTCAATCAGTTTTTTGTTGACTATGACCCTGTTGAAGTGATCCAGAAGATTTGTTCTCTCTATTGTCCTCTCGAAAGATTCTCAAGCTAAAAGCACATACTTTCAAGAATCTTTTCCAGAAGCCTCCATACCCATTGTGCGTTCAAATTCAAATCTTGAAGAAAAGCCCAAGTGCTCAAGATGAAGTCTTTTATTGAAGATCCATCAAGTTCATCTTGAAGCTGTGAAGAAATCAAAGATTAAGGCTAAAGCCAAGCTCCAAATGTAGATTGACAAGAAAATCTAACTGCATTTTTAGGGGAGTTTGTTGGGTCAATTAGAAAAGAAATCTATAAACCAAGGGGAGATTGTTGGGTGTAAAATATGGTTTATACATTACTTTTCTAGGCAATTGGGTTTTTGGTCCATGTGGTTAGGAGTGTTCACGGCCCAGGTGGGTGTTTATGGCCGTGAACTGGTTCACGGACGTGAACTTGTTCATGGCCCATGTTCCATATAAATAGTGTTAGTGGAGTCATTAATGAAGATGGCTAGAAGGAGAGAACTAGTGTGTGTTTTTGGATCTTGTATGTTCGAGCATCAATCTAATCAAAAATATATTGAAGATTCATCTTATTCTTCCTCTCCTTCTTCTTATTTTAATCTTCCATCATCCGATTGGTTGGGATTCTGCACCATCAATTGGATCTTAATTATATGTCAAGAAAAATTAGGACTTATAGACGTCCTCCTTGAGCATGCTCAGATATTGGGTCATTTGAGCCTACTCCGAAGCAAACTCAGGGAAAACCATCTCCCTCTCAGTAAACATGCGGGCGATCTCCATTACCGAATCTGAATCATGTCACAGATCCAAGAACTCATGTTCCAGTATCTCCCACTCAACCCACAAAATGTAACGGGTACGAAACATATCCCAAAATCGATCCCAAGTAAGCATAGCTTGCTGCTCAACCGAATATGATCTAATGATCAACCTCCACCAATCCCGTGCTCTGAACGTCAGTAGGTTTAGAGAACACCTGGCCTTCTGGTCAGCAGGGCATGAACATGTGAAGAGTCATCCCGCTACATCAGATAGCCACCTCAAGGCTACGATCAGATCCTAAGTCACATCAAAAGTAGGTGACTTCATGTTGTCGAAGTCCCGCTATTGAAAAGCCCGACTAGCTCCTTCCCATACCACTGTTACAACTGATGTAGGTGTTGCGGCAGCCGTCTCAGTAATGGCTGCACAACGCTCATCAAATTACTCAGCCATGGCGGTCTTAATAGACATAAAGATATTCGGAAACTGTGCCCGGAATAGTGTAGCAACCTCATCCTTCAGGATCTTCCGAATCCTGGCGTCCATCTCATTTGGTCTCATCTGACCAATAATCTCAGGCACGGCTCGTCCCTCCTTACCACTCTCTCCTAATCCTGATCCAGATCAAGTCACAAATGTCCGCATAACTACCATGTTGAAAATATACCAAGAAGATATCAGATAATCCGCATAAACAACGGGGAACCTACTCCCAAGTAAACCCTAGGGGTTGTGACTTCCTTGCTACGCATATCGGTCTTGTGCTTTCAGTACTATGGGGCTATACTACCTACCATACCTACCCAAATTTTTATCAGGTATCACCACAACACCCTAACAATATACACATGTGTGGCGAGCACTCAATCCTCACTCCTAGAGGAACGCTAAATATCTCATAACTAGCCTACTGACCCCGCACAACCCAACACTCCATCAAACTTCCACCAACCCTACAACACTCGTGTATGATAGCCATAGCCACACATAATGTTGGACCCTATAGGCTTTTGAATACCTTATTCTACCTTAAGTCATTTATCATACACGAACAAGAAATAAGGCCAAACCAAACATTATATGGCTATAAGATCTTAATTATGTACGGCCGTGATGCATACACTAAGCAACTACAGTAGTGATGTCAAATTCATATAAGGAAAACCCTAGGCTATCAGGCATCAGATAATCAGACAATTCTATCAGGCAATTCCTGAAGATCCTTAGCCTAGTACTAAAAGGCTGTTCTAACATATCACAATATCAAATAACTATATGGTATTTTGAGGTCTACTTACTGGTTCTGGCTGATTGTACACTTGCATCCTCCTTTACTATTTTGAAAACCAATTGAAAAATCATTTTAAAATCTTGTCCTTAGTTTAATATTGGAGACACACGAGGTTTCACTACACCCAAGGCTCTGATACCAACTTATAACACCCATAAAAATTAAATAAATTTAAAACTTTTTCAACCATTCAAAACCATTAAGTTATTACAAAGTGTTTTCAAAATATTTTAAACCTTAGAGTATCCTAGAAATCTAGATCATAAAAATGTGAGGAGCTGCACGATCACGCCTTCGCCTTCCCGCGATCATCTGAAGTACCTGATATTGATCAAGCATTTGCACATATAATAGGAAATCACATAACACTCTACATACAGTTCAACCGATCTACAGATCTCTAATCATAGCAAACTCCTATCTACCCAGATACCGATCTTACCGATCTCACTAATAACAAGCAGGTTAACAATAAAAAGGGTCGACCTTAGTGACTTCGACCCTTGAGTATAGTGAGGAAGGCTCACCTCAAAATGTCGAACTGTAGTGATAAGATCAAACTCCCGAATACAGCCACAAACTCCACCACCTATATCCACCATTGATTCATTTTCATAAATTCCCAAATTACTAAAATACCTCAAGAAGTCAAACTGGTCAACCTTTGGTCAAAGTCAAAGTCAACGGTCAAGGTCAATGGTCCATGTTGATCCAACTCGTCGAGTGTAGCGCAATGACTCGTCGAGTCCTTCCAGAACTCGAGAAATCGTGAAAACCCCAGTTGACTCGTCAAGTTTCTAAACAACTCGTCGAGTCCATGCAGTGTCCAAATGTCGGGAAAAACCATAACTCACTCGTTGAGTCGTCTCACTGACTCGTTGAGTAGCTGCAAAAACCAACAACGGCCAATCTTCATCTAACTCGTCGAGTTGGCCATGAAACTAGTCGAGTCCCTTCAGTCCATTTCTCATTCAGATGTTTTTAAGCTACCCCAAAGCTTAAAATTGTAGATTCGGCTTCCTAAGGCACAGTTACGACATAATGTTGAAAACTTTATGTGCATGCAAGGTCTTAAAGGCTGAAAACACCAAAACCAAGTCTACGATGACGTTTAGGGCATGGTGAGAGGCCAATACAAGATAAAGTTGATAACTTTATGAATTTGGGGCCTAGAGGAGTCTAGATCGGAGACCATGTCCTTGTGACAAGCTAAAACTCAAGAGTGGCTCCATTAAACCCCAAAAACAACCATAAATGTCCATAGAAGAAGATAAAAGCAAGAAAGGGTCAAGGTATTAGCTCTTTTTACCTCAGATTGGTTTCTAAAACGAAGTAGATAACAGATCCACATCCTCCTTTTCGGCCCAAGCTCCTCACTCTCTAAGATTCCATTCCAAAATCAACAAATAACACCTTCGAAGCTCTCAACACACACAGTGAGGGCTTTAAGACATGATCTACGATTTCCTATGGCAGTAATGATGATGAGGGAGGCTAGAAACGACCCATAAGTTCTTTAAATAGGGTGCTAACCCTAAAAATTAGGGTTTCCTCATTCGGCTCCTAATTATCGAGTTAGGGTTCTCCAACTCATCGAGTAGACCTCATAAACTACACGATTTGATTACTCTCTACACGATGAGTTATGGCCTCCAACTTGTTGAGTAGGCTTCCTTATTTGCAATAAAACCCCTAAAATTACACTCTTAGAAATTAGGATGTTACAACTTTGGACCATTGGAATTGATTTATGAATTACGCCCGACTACACCGTATGATTAACCTAGTAGAATGATGGACTTAATGGATTAATTCCTTAATGGGTTAAGTGTTTTTTATCAACCTTAATCGTCATTTTATGTGAAAACCCTAATTGTGTTGGGTTTTGACTTGGGCTTTTCTGTTGGGCTTAGAAGTTTGGAGTATGGATGGGCCCTCTAATAACAAGTATATGGACCAGGAAATTTGGATGGGCTTTAGGGTAAGACCCATGTGAAGGGTTTGGGCCCAATTTGGAAAAATTAGGCCATATGTTGGGCCTTGATTCATTATTTGGCTTTTGGGCCTTCAGAGTGTGTGTTTGAGCCTTGGGATTGGATCAAACTAGATTGGGAGTAATGTAGTCTTTTTACCCTAAACATGGACTTTCGGATATGTATTGGAACCCAAATATTAATTTGGTGTTGTTTTAATGCTAACAGTTTGGTGGTGTGTCAGCTAGCAGCCACATCTTTATCCGCAGGACTTCAGTAGCGTGAGGTGAATCTCCTCACTGTTTGTATGGATCGAAGGCACCAATTTCGGCCCATTTGGTTTATGTATTGTAGGAAGACCTGAGGGTTAGCCCTAGGTATTATGTATGAAAGACCAAGAGGTGGCTGCTGGCACACTGTATGCTAATTAGTAAAGTAGAGTAGTATATATGCTAGTTTTCTTTATCATGCTTGCATGGAGGACCAGAAGGTAGCTCTTGGCACTTTTCTATTAGACCTAAGGGTGGCCCCGACTTGGCAAGAATTACCACGAGGCGGCCTATGGCACAATGATAAGACTATGTGCGGAACATAGCACCTTTATTGATTATGATATATCAATTATATGCATGGCTCACGGTTATGTATGGCATGTATGGATAAGTTGATATGTATGGTATGTTGTATTCGGGGAACTCACTAGGCTTCGTGCTTACGGTTTTTAGTTTTGGTTTCAGGTACCTCCAGTTTTCAAATAAAGGAGATCAGGACAATCGCATTGCATACACCTATGTTTTCCGTAATATGTGATTTTTGGGAATGAACTTTGATAAATGTTTTTATTTTAAATGCTTTTCAATGTGTGAACCAAGTTACAAATGTGTTTTAGTTATATGAAAAACGAAATTTTTGGTCATGAATCTTAGGATGTTACATGAACTGCTTGTCCATCCTTAGTGATGTCATCATCCACGCATAAGTGTCAATGTGCTCGTTAGGGTCAGTTGTTCCGCCATAGTTGGGGATGTTTGGTATCATTTTTGAGTGTTGGATATCATACTGCAAGAGCTCCTAGAAAAGAGCAGAACTGGTGCTTATCACCATTTTTCCATGCAATAGTATGGAAAACCACCATACATTGTAAACAGTTGAGCATAATACGGATTTCTATATGTTTGGTTGTACATTGTTGCTTGTGATACATATGGTTGTTGCTGGTAGCTCAATTGTGTCCTTATTCATAGTTGTGAGGTTGGTTCTGACTACTAGAGCATGTTCAGAATTGACCCCTGAGGTTGTTGAGCGATGTTGTTGAGTTATTGCACTGATGACAAGTGAGGGTTAGACTCTTGCGATGTCGGTGTATAGGGGTTGGATATGTGTGACTGCTAGAAATCATCGTTAGCATTGGATTTTGATGAGCGAAAAGCAGAATATATGACATTCCTGGTACTGGAGAGGACTGATAACTTGAAAATGGATATTAAATGGAGGACGGTATGGTCCCTGGCGAGCAAGTGTTCTTCCCCACCTGTTGTGGTAAGGATTGTGGCTGAGAACCACCGGTTACGACTTCTGAGTCGACAGTTGGGACTGCTGGGTCAGTGATTGCGACTATTGAGTCACTGTTGACTGAGGTGCTACGATCGTGGTTGTAACCGACTGCTTTGCTGTGACGGGCAACGATCGCCATAGGGCAGCGATTGCTGCAAATGTGGTACACATTATTGAATCTAGCGTCTATATTGTTGGCAGTTGGGTGGAGCCTTGTTTGTATGTGGAAAATGGTTGTGTGCCATCAAGCGAGAACATTGATCTAAATGGGATCGTTCTCCCCCGTCGGACACTACTGCTGCCTTTCTTGTCATTGTCGTCGTCTAAGTTGTTTTATGGTTGTGTAACTCTAAGTACATTCTCAGATGGCACCACGTGGTGTGATCAGTAACACTTTCAATGGTGGTTTCGTGTGACTTAAGCCTAAGAATCACAGCAAAGAAAGTGTCGACGTTAGCTGTCGTCCGGGAGGAAGTCCTGAAACAAGACTATAATGGTCTAGTTAGTAATTAGATGAGAGAATTAAGGTTTGTCTTGAGATAGAGAAAGAGGTAATATCTTATTATTCTGAAGAAGGACCTATTTTATACATGATGTTGACAGAGCATGTCCCCGACAATACCTTTTATCTTATCTGGACTGTCAGGACGTGGAGGCATCTTATTGGTGGATCGCGCACCACTAGCGGTTATCTGTTGTTGGGGTAGATTTGTCGAAGTGCAGCACTCTGAGTGATACACTTGTCACTCTAGGGAATGGTTGGAACTGTTTTGGATTGTTATGGACTAGAGCCTCTTGTTCTGAATTTGACCTTAACGCTAGAGTGTTGGGGTCTAAGTATGAGGCCACGATGGTGAGGTCCTGGAACTAGCACTTACGTTTGGTATCAACCTTTAACTAGGTCGTCCTTTAGATAATCATCTCGTTATGTTTGATGTATTCCCATAGGGATATGTTAACAGTGATCATTTCGTGATTCATTGCCCAAGTCATTTTGATGTATATGTGGTAATGTGTCATCATTTTGCGGGTGAATGATGGTACTAAATTTCCCACGCACATCGTCATATGTGTCCTTTTAATTCTTTGGAGGTGTCTTAAGGATAATAGACAAATATTTACTTAGTTGGTGTTTCACATAAAAACTTGTAATGCTTATGAGGCTAATGTCAATGGATCCATCTTGTGGCCTACACTATTCGGGTCAACCAATGTGCATCCAAGAGTAGTATTGCGTTTGACCAGGTATTTTTATATTAACCCAATCACACTTAAAAACATGAATTTGCCTTATCTGGTATTCTAGTACCCATATCTCTTGTAAATCCCCATAGTAAAATCTTTGATTCATGGTGTCAACTTCCTTGGATATGTGGAGATCTAATGCCTCAACACAAACCCCACTATTTTTGGTAAACTCTACCATCATGACTTTTAGTATGTAACATATACTCATTGATGTTGTATGCATCGTATTTCACTATGGTGCCATGTGGTCGAAGTGAAATCCACTTTACGGTATCAATTATACATTCATTTGAGAGGTCTCTCTCTCTCTCTTGCTCTGTGTGTGTGTGTGTGTGTGTTAACCTGAATTTCATTACAAGTATATATGAGCTTCAAAGTGAAGGGACATGAACATAAAAAGAATTATTATTAAGATAAAATTAATTACCTCTCCGCATATAAACTTAGAAAAAGTGTTACTATGCTTATTCTACAACAATGCTTTTCATTTACTTGATTTTTTTTATTTGCACAACATGTTTGTGTTGCTTGAAACATTGTATTTGATTATTATATGAACATTTAATGTTACAAAATAGACATGTGATAGTAATACTTACTCGATATATGGCGTAATTTCATATGTATTCAATAAGACACAAAAATGTGCTTGCTCCCATAGTTCAAAAGAAACTTCACTTGGCTTACTGGCCGATAGTGCCTCCCCGTCCTAATTTTCATCCATTTCATGTTCATCATGTGGGATACCATTATTTTTCATGGATTTTTTATAATCTTCCTAAAACATTATCGTTCTTGTGTAATAGTCTCTTCAACAATGCATTAGGGATGTCAATGGGTGCAAACGAGACAGAGAGTGCATCCCCCGCCCCCACCCCTGAAATGTTCAGCCTTCCCATCCCCGCCCCAGCCCCCGAATCACCTTTATTGCTCCCAACCCCACACCCGTTCCCCCGCACCCAATTGATTTTAGGCTTATCTTTTTGGGCTAAAAGAAGTTTTTATTTAGGCTAAAAAGCTATTTTTTAGATAACAAATAATTATTTATAGCAAAATTTTACATGTTAAAAATAAAAAAGTTATGGAATCTTAAACATATTCTACTAACAACTTAAAAACATGTTTTTTTGATGAATTTTGGAGACTCAAAATCATGGTATTGGAAGCTTAAACCCAGTAATCTAGTTTTCTACTGAACAAAACCCATGTAGAACTATGCATACCAAACTCTCAAGTTGATTGATAGATCAAGCACTTTTTAGATAGACTACAGATAGCAATCTATACATCGAGATGAAAAATCCTTCAATAATTGATGCTCCACCCGAGAGACCTAATCATCTCTTGATTAGTTCATCAGCCTTCCCCAAAGGGACCACTGACTACAACGAGCTCCTTAACCAACAACGTCATGTCGCAAAGCCAACTCATGTATTTCCGAGCACTTACATTTGATCGCAACTTGTTTTGAGCCCTCTTCTTGAACCAAAGTATCGCATACTTGAACCGCCCATCCCGATAGCCCATTCTTCTAAAACCATGAACTCGAATAGATCGATGATCTTCCAAGTGGCATACCCAGTTCTCCCCCACTTAGTTTTGAACTATCACCAACTGACATTGCAAAAAAAATCACATTTTAAACTGGCTCAGCCAGATACATACAATCCCTGACTCTTGGAATGTATAACACAACACAAGATGATCTACCAGATAAAGACCTAACAAACTCAAAGACTTTACAAATCTCAGATGGAGACCTTGGAAATTTCCCAATCATAATTGTATCTATCATCAAGAATCTCATGTAGATTCACAAGAAATAATTTTGATAGTCCTTTCATAGAACCGATTATCTATCCAGGAACAAATGGAATACCAAACACTTTGCTTTTGAATCCCTAACCATCACTTCATCACGAGAAAAAAACAAGGGGTAGCATCTTCATAGTCGAGATACAACATAAACAACAAAAGTTGTCATTCCCGATTCATTGCTCCTGATCACCTGGAACAACCTACTAAAACACACTCTAACTGAACTTAAAGAAGGCATGCCCTTGTTCTCATCTTGTACAGTCTCTACGAAAATGACTCTCTTTCCACCTTTGTCGCAGATACCGTAACCATCTAGTTTCCCCAATAGGTCATACTCCACATTCTAAAATCATATGCTTGTTCTTTATTTCCTTCAACCTAGAAAAATGGAAGAACATAATCATCATCGTACAAAATGACATCATAAACCATCGGCCAATCACACAACCTCAAGCTGCAATCCTCAAGTTGTTAATTCATTTCGCTTCGCTTCTTGAGTCCTACGACTCAGACTAGCACTATCTCAAGCAAGGCTCTTGATGGCTCTGAATCAGTTAAAACTCATAGGTCTTTATAAACCATACCCAAATTGCCAAGGATACTTAGGCCCAATGATTACCCATAGCTGACAGGCCAACATCTTCAAGCACAACTACGACTAATTTCACACTATCATCATCTACTGGCTCCTTAGAAACCTTTTTGACCTATCCTGATTCCCGTACGGATCCTATGCTTTTAGTAGTATGTGCCCCTACTACCTTCCACACCTATCCGTACATGTCCCAAGAAGTGTCTCAATATCCCTAAGTTGCTACACCAGACCACCATCAATCTCAAATACACATGCCACCACAGACACATACTACCACTCATCTTAAACTCTCCCTCCCTCCAAGATTCTTCTCACGTATGTGCATGCACTAGAATGATTTTCTAGAGACCCTACCACTTTCAGGTGTATCAGCATAACCCAAAGCTTAGGAATCCATCATAAATTACCTAGATTGCCAACTTAGGCTTCCTCATTCACAAGTTCTCACATCAACACACTCTAGCACTCTTCCAAGATCATTATGAATACTCATCCCTACCCTCCTATCAGCTGCGAAAGAAACTTCTACCAATGTCAGCTAACTATCTTACGAATACAATTACATATAGCAAGGATTAAACAATTCTTCGACTGAAAGATCTTGCACTAAAACGGATGGACTCAAACAGGAGTTGCAAAATAGACCAAATCAGACATTCTAAAACTATTTAGTTCTTGTGGCATATAACTTAACATATTCTCTTAATAGTTAACCAGCACCAATATAAGTTTCACATATCACAAAGCAAGAAACATTCATGTAGAAAAGCAATAGGCAAAATGCATCATACAAATCAGGAAATTCTAACACCATTCCTGAGGATCCTTAGCCTACGTATGCATCACTAACACCTCACATAGCACACATAGAAAAGCTTAGCTCCTAGTAGGCACTCTAGCATGCAACCCTGAGTAGATCCTTAGCCTATCTTATGGCATATACATCATACAATAACACATATAACAACAAGTTAATCACAACATATAAAGCAAGTATGGATATTTTAGGAAATCATTTTCTTACACTCCAACTGACTGTACACATTGCATCTTATTTTTTCTTCTATTGAACTGAATTTTTTCCAAAATATTTAGTAAAACACCCAGCTCCATAGTTTGAATTTGGAATCCTACGTATGTTCATCCAAATCCATCAAACCAGGGCTCTAATACCAAATTGTAACGTCCTAAAAACCAAGGATAAATTTTTCACTTATAAAATAATATAACATCTGTTTTTAGTAAATTACAAAAATTTGTTCATAAACCATTATTCCAAATTCAAAGTTCATAAGAAGACAATACAGAATCTCAAATTATAAAATTGTTGATGTGTGTGTACAGTTATGCCTTCGAAACCCGATAAGTACATGAAAAATATTTAATCCACAACTATAAGCACAAAGCTTAGTGAGTTTCCCAAAGTACCACATACAACACAACACGAATAAATAGTTATGGGTTATCAGCAACCCTAGAGACTACCTGAAGTCTTAGTGGACAAACAGCACGCCCTGTGGGTTATCATCAGCAATTTAGACTACCCGAAGTTTCAGTGGGCAAACAACACGCCCTGTGGATTATCAACAACCCTGGATATTACCCAAAGTCTCAACACATCTAAGAACACATATCACAGTAACATCAAATAAACCCAGCTAGTTAGCGCGCGCACACACACACACACACACACACACACATATATATATATATATATATATACACACACACACTACCGTACAGATAAGTATAGTGAGAAGACTCACTATCATCCTACAACGTAATCTAGTGGGTTGGCATTGGTGCCCTCGACCCACAAATATAAAGAGGAAACTCAACTTGTATACTCAACTAGTCCCAAGCCAAGTCTAATCCACAATTTGGGAAAAATACAATTTTTCCCTTCCAAGACCCAATACTCTCATATATTGTCTAAAAGCCACACTTGGTCAAAAGTCAACGAAAATCAATAGTCAACATTTTTTACCGTACGCACAGCGTACTCAAGCTCTGCGTTGAGTGTAGAACACAAAGGTAGAAAACAAGTTCTCACTTGGCTACGTTGGGCATAGCCAGACTTACACTCAGCGTACTCGATCTATATCGAAACTCAACTTTTAAGGTCTTAATCATTAAGACACTTTATTGAATCCTCAGGTCTAATCCTAAAAGACATTCTAATCCGTAAAGTCTCCAAATTTAAGCCTTTTCATGGCAAAAGAGAGTTTGATCCCAAAAATCTAAATTATAATATCACCTAAAACTCCATAACTCATGTATAGATGAAAGGAAAGGGTCAAGCTTTCATTTTTATAATACCATGCACTCTAAAATGTCTGAAAGGACACCTCAAATGGTATGAAGTAGTCTATACTCACAAAGACTAAGGTTTTGGGACAAAAAGCTCATAAAACTAACACTAGCTTAATCTAACAAAATAATCATCAAGTTTCAAACTTTATACCTTTTGGAATAGAGAAAACCAATGAAGGCTATGGATCCACAAGCTGAAGCTTCAATAATCAGCAAGCTTGGAGTTATCTTTCTTCCAAAATGCACCGAAAACATACAAAAAGGCTCAAGATTTTCTGTAGGGGGCTAGGGTTTCGAGATGTAGGCTCAAGATGGTGGAGGTTGATGTTAGGAAGGACCCCAAGGGGTTAGAGTCATTAAATAGGGCTCAAAACCACGAAAATATGGTCTTTACTTTACGAAGGTACGCCTAGTATACCTAAAGTTACGCCTAGCGGAATGCCCTAAAAACACAACTTCTCCAGCCTAGTACGCCCAGTGTACTTCTGGTGTATGCCCAACATACAATTAGACTCTCTTCTTCTAGCTTAACTTAAAAAACTATAACTTCTTCATTCCAACTCCGTTTCAAACATCTTTATATCCACGAAAAGGTATCGACAAGCTCTAAGATTCTCTCTTAATACTCATCACTAAAAAATCTCAAACTAAAATCCTTAGTTTATGTAAGAACCCTGAAACACAACTTTTTCCATTTTACCCATCAGCTTCCATCGAACAATCAATTGTTTAAATCACTTATCATCATCATATACCTCCAATAGAGTCTAAACTCCATTCCACTTAAGTCCAAGCCATTTACATGATCGTATTACGGTCCTCAAATTCTGAATTAAAAAATGTCCTCAAACAAGATGTTAAAAAAAATATTTCAAGCTACGATACTAGGGGTGTTTTAAAGTAAGTCGTCTAGAGGTTGTACCTTAGCATTTTTTTCCATTAATATATATATATATATATATATATATATATATATATATATATATATATATATATATATATATATATATATTGTAACATCCCGAGTTCAGGAGTGCAAGTTCAGGGTTCCAAGTGGAAATATGAAAGGGCAACTCGGCGAATCCATGGGTGGACTCGGCGAGTAGGGTCGCGATTCAGGTCCCGTGTTAAGTGGCTAACTCGGCGAGTCAGAGGTTCGACTCGGCGAGTAGGCGTTGAGTGAAGAAAACCCTAATTTTGGGGGATAAGCCATGTATAAAGGACAGTATAACCTCTCCCAAGCCTCTTTACCCTCTATTGAAGTCCATAAAACCCTAAGACGCGATTGTGAGGGATTTGAGGGCATTTGAACCTTGGAGAAGAGATTTTGGAGGAGATATTGGAGAGATAGGAGGCTTGGAGCAAGGGGCTTTGCTAAGAATTAGATTTCTCTCCTGTTGGGGTTTCCTTTTGAGGTATTACTTCGTTTCTTGGGATGTTATTCATCTAGATTCATCATCTTGGAATGTGTGGAAAGTTTAGCTTGTGGTATTTTGAGTTTGAAGGTTAGATCTGAGGTTGCTACCTCAGATATGGAATGGAGAGGGTCTAGAGTGCATTAAAGTCCTTGTTCTTGAGTGTTTGGTGAAGCCATCTTGTCCCAAACCCTAGCCCTAGAGTGTAAAATGCCTAGATCTCTTTGGATTCATGTAAAGTTTGCCTTTTTACGTGATGGATGGGTTGTAGAAGGGTAGATCTACGTTTTGGATCGACTGAATGGCCTGGAAGGCATCTGTATGGGTTGAGAGCTAGTGGCGTCGAGTCACAAGGGTGTACTCGGCGAGTTTCTTGAATGTGGGCAGGAACTCGACGAGTTGGAAGAACAACTCAGCTAGTTGGTTGAAGATAGCCTTGGACTAGGCGAGTCTATTCTTGGACTCGACGAGTCTGGTCTCGAGGTCTTAGCCTTTCCTGGTTAAGCTAAGAATCGGTGGGTCAAGGGATGACTCAGTGAGTTGAGATGGGACTGTTCAGTGTTGGGGGACTTGGTGAGTCAGTGAGCTGACTCGGCGAGTAGAGTCAGCCAGAAGGTTGACTTTGACCTTGATCAAGAGTTGACCAGTTGACTTCTAAGGGCATTTCGGTATTTTATGGTATTTATTGGGCTTAGTCTTTCGGCTTGATAAGGAGTGGAGTTCGCGTCGGAGGTTGGAGCAGCGTGATCTTATCTTTTCAGTTAGCAGTTGCAAGGTGACTTATCCTCACTATATCAACAGGTTCTAAGGCACCAAGACCGACCCTTTATCGGATTGTAATCCGGGTATTGTTGTTATGCTGCTAGTTTACTATGTTTGCATCCTGGTAGTTAGGATGGTATATGCTAGTGACCGGTTGGGTCGGTATCCTGCTTAGAGTATATCTTGTTACGTGATCTGCTAGATCGGTTTGCTTTAATGTGAATTGTTATATGATTGTATGTTTATGTGCACATGGTTGTTTGACTGGGGTTGGGTTGAGGCGGGACCTGCTTTGTGCTGAAGGCCAACATACCCAGGGTGGACCGGTTATCCCGAAGGCACAGCGAGTAGTCCGGATAGGTTGTAGGCCCCACGAGGGCGGACCAGACGTGCCGAGGCTTGGAGAGTGGACCAGGCCGACTGAAGGCCTGATGCGGGCGGACCAGTCATACTGCAGACTCAGAGACTGGACCAGGTAGGTTGAAGGCCCGGTACGGGAGTACCAACCACGCTATAGACTCAAGGGACATGACTAGACTCGGAGGGTGGACCCGGTGGACTAAAGGGCTGACACGGTGGACCAGTCACACAGTAGACCCGATTGCATGGATATTCTGTGAATTGTTATGATATAGCATATTATGTGTGTATGGTATATGTGGTTGGTATTTTTGGGGGTATCTCACTAAGCTTTCGGGCTTACAGTTGTGGTTTAATGTTTTTCAGGTTCTTTAGGAGACTGTGGGAAGGCAAAGGCGTGATCGTACTATTCCTCATATTTATGAGTTGTGTTGTGGTTCTGGGTATACTCTGATAATAAATGTATTGAAAACCTTTTTGTAAAAACTTAAAGAAATTAGGATGTTTTGAAAAGTTTAAAGTTTGTTGAAATTTTTGGTCGTTACAAGTTGGTATCAGAGCCTTGGTTTGAGTGAATTGGAGGAACATTCGTGCGAATCCAGTCTCAAATCAGGGAAAGTTTTTAAAAGAGAATTTAAAACGGTTTTCAAATTAAGTAAAAGGAGGACGCGGAGGTACGATCAGCCGGAGCCAGTAAGTAGCCCCAAAATACCATACATGGTATTTGTTTTCGAGCTTGATAGAACAGCATGCTAGTACTAGGCTAGGGATCTTCAGGATTTCATGGTTATGTTGTCTGTTTTATGATGCCTGCTAGCCTAGGGTTTCCCTCTGTATGAGATTTCCAGTGGTCCTCTAGGAGTGAGGATTGAGCGCTTGTTATGTATATTTGTCACTAAGGTGTTGTGGTAGTACTTCATACAAATGGGTAGGTGTGGAAGGTAGTATGGGCCCGTACTACTGAAAGCACAGGACCCATACGCGTATCAGGGAAACCATGACCTCTAGGGTTGAGTTGGGAGTTGGTTCCCGGGTTGGTGGGAAGTATCTGAGATTTTGTTGTGTTTTTTAGTATTGTGGTCACGAGGAATGTTGGGAGTGGATCTGGGTTAGGAGAGGGAGCAGGAGAGGGAGGTCAGGTCGGGTCAGTACCGCCCGAGGTTATTGGTCAGATGAGCACAGGCGAGTTGGATGCCAGGATTCGTGAGATCCTGCATGAGGAGGTTGCTGTGTTGTTCCGGGCCGAGCTGCCGGAACTGTTTGGGTCAATCAAGACCGCTATGGTTGAGTATTTTGATGAGCGTTATGCGACTCTCACAGAGACGGCTGCCACGGTAGCTACAGCAGCTGTAGCAGTGGTGGGGGGAGGAGCTGGTAGAGGTTTCCAGTATCGGGTCTTCGATAATATAAAGCCCCTTACCTTTGATGGAGTTCAGGACCTGATTGTTGCTATGAGATGGTTGTCAGACGTGGAAGGGTGTTTCTTCACGTGTTCACGCCGTGCTGATCAGAGGGTGAGGTGTGCTCTGAACCTGTTGAGGCTTTAGGCGAAGGATTGGTGGAGATTGACCACGGGGTCGTATTCGGATGCACAAAGAGTTGCGGTTTCATGGGATCAGTTCTGAGAAATAATTAGCACTCGTTATGTTCCACGGGTTGAGACGGAGAGATTGGCTCAGGAGTTCCTTGAGTTGAAGCAGGATTCCGAGTCGGTGACGAAGATCACCAGGATGTTCACTAGAGGGCGATGTTTTGCCCTGAATTTGCTTCGGAGCAGGCTCAGATGTCCCGATATCTGAGTATGCTCAAGAGGGATATCAAGCAGTTCGTGTCTACGCAGAGGTGCGAGATCTTGTTAGAGTTGCAGGAGGCCGCCAGGCGGCGTGAGTTGGAGATTGAGTTGCAGTTGCGAGAGCAAAGGCAGGCTCCGGTGCAGTCGCAGTCGGCGCCGAAATGGTCTAAGACCTTCGATTCTAGATTCGGAGATCAGAGCAGCCACACTTGTGGGAAGTGTGGGAAGGGTCACCCCAGAGTTTTTCGGTCCGATGGTGCATGCCACAAGTGCAGAAAGGAGGGGCACTATGCGAGGGATTATTGGCAGGCAGCCCCGGGTCGGGATTTGAGGATCTGTTATCATTGTCATCAGGTTGGGCACTTGAGGGTCAACTGTCCACAGCTTGCTGCGGGACCGGTGTAGGCTCCAAAACCGGCCACTTTGAGGATCACGGGTGGATGTCATGGTGGAGCGGAGCCCCCAAGGGCTTAGGGTCGTGCTTTCCAGCTTACAACGGAGGAGGTCAGAGCAGTGTCGGATGCAGTTGCGAGTATGTTTCTTCTTGATGTCTTATTATTTTGTGGAATATTGTTTATCTGCTAGTCTCGTTGCGTGGTTTTCAGTATTGCATTCATTGATTTTTTTTAGGGTTATGGCATGGTTATGGATTTAGCATTAGAAATTTTGTTGTTTATCATTCATGAGGGTTGTTCGTGGGAATCGGGTATTGGTTTGGATATTGGGTAGCATCTGCGGTATGAGGAGTGGTTAGCTGAAGATCGAGTTTCTTTCGAGCCTGGGATGATCAGTATTGATGTGTGATTTGTGAAGGTTGCTCGTGTTAGTGGGAATCTGTTCGTGTGTAAGTGTTTGTGTCGTGAAGGTTTTGTTTAAGGAGGTCGGCAATGGCGACCGGTGGTTGATAGTCAATGCTCTAAGTCGGGGAGAATTGGAGAATTCTTTGGAAGATCGATGAGTATGACAGGTCGTTTAACTGCATGGGACTCAACAATGTTTTGGTCAGCCAGAAGCGTAGGCTGGTATGAGTAAGTGGCAGGCACGCGGGGCGGGATACAGACCAGGGGTGATTGATTGTGGAAGGCCTGGGATCAGTCCGGGACTGAGTATATGGGATGGAGGTAGAATTCGAAACCCCTAGAGGGCTAGAACAATATGCATGGGAGGAATTTCCTGAAGAAATAACTCGGAATGTTGATTAATAGTTGAGCGGTCCGGATAGACTGAAGGTCGGTAGACGTACCAGTCACGCCGAAGGCTCGGAGAACGGTCCAACCAGACTAAAGGCCCTGGAGGGCGGTCAATGTCTGGTGAAGGTTCTGAAAGTGGTCCAGTTTGGCTGAAGGACTAGTGAGGCGGTCCAGTCATGCTGAAGACTCTGCATGTGTCGTTAGATCGGTGCGAGGAAATGGATTGAGTATGTCGCGGTATGTTAGCGTTAGAAGGTCTGGCCCTAGATATTGATCACGATCAGTGGAGGTAGTGCATGGACTCGAGAGTCCCTGCGAGCGGATTTAGAGTATGGGTGGTGCATGGGATAGCGGTTATTGTTGGGTTTTGGTCATAAGACATCCTATGTGCTCATACAAACCCTAATACTTGGATCTAGGTTTCTCTATTGTACATGCAAGTTATCCAAGACTATAAACCCTAATTCTAGCATTTAAGTGATCATATTAACATAAGAATAGGTTTATAATGTTACCTTGATTGTTATGTAGCAATAACAATCCCAAATCTCCTTGTATTGACTTTGGAAGGCTTAGAGTCACAATTGTCACTCCTCTAATAGCTTACAAACACCAAGAGCAAATGGAGAAGATATGAGGAGAGAGAGGAGGTATTGAATTCATCCCTAAGAAGCCTTGGGAAGTTCTTTCACGAAATCATGTGCCAAGGGGGGTTTATATAGGTGTACAGATAGGGTTTCAGTCATTATCCTTATCTAGTTGCTTGCTTACCAAGCAACCCATAAGATAATCCTTGAATCCTTATCATAGTCGAATTCTAAGGCATTATCACCTTAACTTTGTCCATCCTATACTTAGCATAATCCTTACCTTATTTTGTAACTATAACATAATTACAATTCATCCCCTCTAGTTTAATTAATTACACTTCATCACAAAATTAATTCCTAATTAATTATTGACCAATATTAATTAAACAAATATGATTTCTCCATTAATATATTATTCTTATAACATATTAATAAATCATAATAACCTCTCTCTCTCTCTATTTATTTCTCCAATCAAGTTGCTTTGGTGAAGGCAACCCAAAAGAACCATGCACCATCAGGTCAAGTACATACCAAAATAGTTATGGACTTAGACACTAATCCAATAGTTATGCCATAAGGAAATGGTGTAATATTAGGTGAGCACCTTAGCACGTGTGGTAGTGTCAAGGCAGCCAAGTGGATCTCCTGAGTAAGGAGAACGGAAAGGAATGTAGCTCTGAGAAGGAATGTAAGTCATGGAAGTGAAAACCATAGTGCGAAGATATAATTGGGGTGTTCCAATTATGGATATTGGGCAATGTGTGCGGCGGTGGTATGGAATCACATCCGGTTTGGATGTCTTCCGAGGTCACGGAAGAAATTCCGAGGGTGTAAAGTCAAGAGGATCATAAGGGATGCAGGGATGGAGTCCTAGATTCCCAGCTTGATTTCGGTTAAGAAATTGTGTATGTAGTGATAATTCATCCTAGGGGATGTTTGGAGGTATCGTCAGTGTATCGGGTTTTCCAAACCGAGGATGCTAGAGCCAGTGTATCGGATTGCGGAGGGGAACTCATGAGAGTTGCTATGAGATTGAGGGATGCATCATCTTGTCAGCATGGAGTGGGTAAAGTTGAATTCAGACTGGGATTCAGGTGGCTTAGGGATTATTTCTAGCTCATATGAGTCAAATGATTCTTGTGATTTGGAGCGAGTGAAGTATCAGGGAATGGTACTCGGTGGTTAGGTGTGGTTATCATAGGATGAGGCCGGTGGCCGGCTTAAAGCGGGGGTCAGAACACCGCAAGAAGAGAGAAAGTTGGGCTTCGGATTTCAATGGTTGTGTTTCGATGAATCTGGTGTGGTTAATGCCAGGAGGTGCACTGCGAGGGTAGTTCTGGAGTTGTGTTGCCGCAGGCTTCGAGGACGAAGCCTAATTTAAGTGGGGGAGAATTGTAACATCCCGAGTTCAGGGTTCAAATTGGAAATATGAAAGGGCAACTCGGCGATTCCATGGGTGGACTCGGCGAGTAGGGTCACGACTCAGGTCGTGTGTTAAGTGGCCAACTCAGCGAGTCGGAGGCTGGACTCGGCGAGTAGGCGCTGAGTGAAGAAAACCCTAATTTCGGGGGATAAGCCATATAAAGGACAGTATAACCTCTCCCCAGCCTCTTTACCCTCTATTGAAGTTTATAAAACCCTAAGACACGATTGTGAGGGATTTGAGGGCATTTGAACCTTGGAGAAGAGATTTTGGAGGAGATCTTGGAGAGATAGGAGGCTTGGAGCAAGGGGCTTTGCTAAGAATCAGATTTCTCTCCTGTTGGGGCTTCCTTTTGAGGTATTACTTCGTTTCTTTAGCTGTTATTCATCTAGATTCATCATCTTGGAATGTGTGGAAAGTTTAGCTTGTGGTATTTTGAGTTTGAAGGTTAGATCTGAGGTTGCTACCTCAGATCTGGAATGGAGAAGGTCTAGAGTGCATTAAAGTCCCTGTTCTTGAGTGTTTGGTGAAGCCATCTTGTCCCAAATGCTAGCCCTAAAGTGTAAAATGCCTAGATCTCTTTGGATTCATGTAAAGTTTGCCACTTTACGTGATGGATGGGTTGTAGAAGGGTAGATCTACGTTTTGGATCGACTGCATGGCCTGGAAGGCTTCTGTATAGGTTGAGAGCTAGTGGTACTCGGCGAGTCACATGGGTGTACTTGGCGAGTTGCTTGAATGTGGGAAGGAACTCGACGAGTTGGAAGAACAACTCGGCGAGGTCGTTGAAGATAGCCTTGGACTCGGCGAGTCTGGTCTCGAGGTCTTAGCCTGTAACAACGTAAATTTTAAACCAAAATTTTCATTTTTGCAAACATCAAAAACCGTCGTTTAATATTCCAAATTCAAACATGAATAATGTTATCATAACAATATACATCCCAGTGATCATAAAATAGTTTCCCCGACAATGTGTACGATCATGCCGGCGCCTTCCCACGGTCCTCGCTAGTACTTGAAACACATAACACAACAACTGTAAGCATAAATGCCTAGTGAGTTCCCCAAAATACAACTTACGCACATACGCCTTTCCAAGCCCTGACCTTCCGGTCCATGTGTCTCAGGGGACTTCCGTCCCGACTAGGTAAACCTTCCGGTCCTACCTACGTCAACCTTACGGTCCACATCACACGCCTTCCGGCCCATAACATATTCGCCTTCCGGCCCATAACATAATGCCTTCCGGCCCATATCAAGCATATCATACATGGCACATATAAACGATTAACTTATCACATACAATGCATATATCTCATAACATATTCGACCTTTCGGCCACACGATAAAAACCCTTCCGGGTACAGTATAGTGAGAAAACTCACCTCGTGGAAAGTCTAAGATCTCGCGTACTCACTATCTCCAAATCCCAACGAAGACCCTACCTCGCCTAATCATAAAAATATCATTTAATAATCAAAGACTTCCACAACTAAAACTTTACCTTTATCATCATTCCTCAGAGGGTAAAAGACACTTTTACCCTTCCTTGACCTAATGTCCTCATGTTGACCGAAACCCTAAAAGTTAACAAAAGTCAACCCTGTGAGTATGTGGGGCGTACTGCTAGATGTACGCGGGGCGTACATCGCCAACCCATGGATCGGGGTCTCCACCCAGTACGCTGCGCGTACTGGAAGTTACACCCAGTGTAACCATCAGATTCTAACACACTTCATTTCTGGTCTTAATCGGTTAAGCCATCACTCCAACTTTTAGATCCAAATCTGTTAATGTGTCTAAACCCATAAAGTCGAGACCTTTAAGCCTTGGCATGGCTGTAAATGCTCCAACACTTCTTAACATCATTCTATTCCAACTCAAGGACCTAGATCTCATGTATGGTGCAATATTCACGTCCAAGATGTCATTTTTATGAGTCTACAACTCCAATAGATCATAAGTATGAAGGACCTAAGCTTATGGAGGCCATTTGCACAAAAAGTCCCCACCTTTGGGACTAAAACCCTAGAAAATGGTACTTGAAGCATATAACATGAACCAAGTGACAAGATCCGAACTTTTTACCTGAAAATGAAGCTTCAACCCTTGCAAAGCTTGGATCTACACTTGAACACCACTTCTAGTCTTTCCAATGAGCTCTTCTTCTCCTTTGCAACCTTGGAAGGGCACCACCAAGCTTAGAATACTCACAAAATGGCTTAAGAACGAATGCACACTCCTTTTAGGGTTTCTCTCTGAGGGATGGTGGCTGAGAAGTCCAGCCACACATTCGTTTTATAGCCCTCCAAAGGAATTAGGGTTTTTAGGTCTGGACCGGTTACGCCAAGCGTAACCTTGGGTATGCCCAGCGTACCTGAGGGTGCACGAGTCCAAATGAGGTGCGCGAATACGCGCAACGTACACCTTATACGCCCAACATACTCGCCTATCATGAAAACCCTAAAATGACAACATAACCAAGATGCAGGGCCAAATAGAAGAATACCTGGATTTTGGGCTGTTGCATAGCCTTTCCTAGTTAAGCTTTGAATCAGTGGGTCAAGGGATGACTCAGTGAGTTGAGATGGGACTTTTCAGTGTTGGGGGACTCGACGAGTCAGCGGACTGACTCGGTGAGTAGAGTCAGCCAGAAGGTTGACTTTGACCTTGATCAACAGTTGACCAGTTGACTTCTAAGGGCATTTTGGTATTTTGTGTGTAACAGCCCGGAATTTCAGGTATTTATTATTAGTGTATTTTTGGAGAATTGTGAGTGGACTCGGTGAGTCCACGCTGTTTTATGAAACCCTAATTTCCAAGGTTTGAGACATATTTAAAGGGGCTTATGGCTGTCATTTTTGGCCACCAACCCCTAGAGAGAAACCCTAAAGAGATTTGAGCGTTTTGGGAGAGGTAAGAGGCTATTATTGACCTTTGAAGCTTGGTTTGGCAAGGCAATGGAGATTCTAGCTAAGAGAAGGCAAGGGAAGTGGACATTCTTCGATTTTGGAGCTCAGAGCATCATCTTGGAGGTATATCTTGGGTTCCTTTTTCGGTTTTTATGATGAACATGGGGGTTTAGGGTTTCTTGACCCCTTTGTTGCTTAGATTTGATGTCCATTTCGTCCCTATTCATGATAAGGATTGAGATGACATCCATATAGGTCCAGAAGAGTTGTATTCCTTTAGCTTTATGAGGGTTCATGAGAGTATTGGCCTAGAGTTATGAGATATGGGGCTAAAACATCATTTATGAGCAAATAGTTGTTGTTTGAGCCCCAAGGTTTGGACTTTACGTGATTATCATGCTTGGGGATGCCAGATCTATGAATGTGAGGAACAGATTTGACCTCAGGAGTGAGTTTGAGTTGATGCATGTCATGGACTCGCCGAGTTTGAAGAACAGACTCGGTGAGTAGCATGAAGATTGCCCAACACCACTCAGCGGGTGGTCTTGCCGAGTTAAGGGATTGACTCAGTGAGTCAGGGAGAGTCAGAGTGGGTTGACAGGTGGACTAAGTCAAGCTGGAACTCGCCGAGTTGTTCTTGAGACTCGGCGAGTTGAGTCGTGGAGGCCCCACAACTCATGCCAGGTGGAACTCGTCGAGCTAGGAGAATACTCCTCGTGTCAAGTGAGGATCCCATGGAAATCAGTGTATGCGCATAGACTCGCCGAGTCGCTATAGTGCACTCGCCGAGTCCGGTCAAAGATGACCGTTGACCGTTGACTTGTGTTGACTTAGTGGGGTTAGTCAACCTTAGTAGTGAAAATGCTAAAGATGTATTGTATTATAGGGGGATTATAGCTCGGGGGATCGAGTACGAGTGGGTTCTGGGGTTTGCGAGCTATCGAGATACATGAGGTGAGTCTTCTCACTATACTTTACCTTGAGTTGGTAACTAGAGTTAGGTGATACAGTGCTTGTATGCTAAATTTGTGTTATGTTTTGCGTTGCATTATTCTTTGTGATTTATGTTGTGCATGTTTTCAGAGTTAGAACCTGAGGGTTCACAGAGTTTGGGTGCACGGACCCACAGAGTTATAGCCTCGAGTGGCTAATATGTGTTATATGTGGTATTTTGGGGAACTCACTAAGCTTTGTGCTTACAGTGTTTGGTGTTATTTGTTTCAGGTACTAGTGACGACCGTGGGAAGGCGCCGGCTTGATCAGTACACACGCATGGGATTTATGATTTTGAGATCTTAGGATTTTTGTATTACTTGGATTGAATTTCAAACATGGTTGTTTTATGAATATTAAGTGAATTATGTTTTAAAAAAAATTGAAAAAATTTGTTTTGAAATTTACGGTGTTACAAGTTGGTATCAGAGCCTTGGTTCGAGGGATTCGGGTACACCTTCGGGAGTATTTGAACTCAAACTGAGGATTTGGAAGGTATTTTCAAAAGAAAACCAAATTTTATAAAAGTAAATGATTTCTAGAGAAATTCAGAGGAGAAACGTGTGTACGATCAGTCAGCGCCCGAACGTTGATTTCCCAAAATACCCTTATATTACATGTTTATGAGATTGTTATGATGTATTCTCTTGCTAAAGTAGGCTAGGTATTCCTATTAGGACTAGAGTGCCCTGATTTGTGATGCCTTAGCCTAGGGAGAGGTGAGCTGCTATGAGATGCATGAGAGAGAATAGGTAGCAGCGACGAGCTTATGAGAGATCTGTTAGAAAGTGATAGAGTACTTGGAAATTAGGATTCGAAGAAGAGGATTTGGGGTGTATACTGAAACAGTGTGGACAATAGTATTGGGCCTGTACTACTGAAAGCACCGGGACGGTGTACGGTCCAAGTAAGAATCTTCGGAATACCAAGGATAAAGGAGGGATGAGTTGTCGAGTGTGAGTATAATCGAATGGATTCTAATTTATCATATGTTGTATTTCATAGGTTGATCATGGTGAGGACACATCATATGTCGGAGGGCGTTGGGGCTAGTGATGAGGAGATCCGTCAGATCATCCACGAGGAGGTGGCTGCGGCCATCAGGGCAGAGATACCAGAGATGTTCGGGTCTATTAAGACCACACTGATTGAGACTTTCGACGAGCGTTATGTTCCTCTTTCGGAGGCTGCTGTTGCGGCGGCTACCGCAGTTGTTGCTGCTGCGAGGCCACAGGGTGGTGATGCGTTGTTGTTCCGGGAGTTCAGAAACACGAAACCGCCAGAGTTTGATGGGACCCAGGACCTGGTGGCGGCTATGAGATGGATTTTTGACATAGAGGGGTGTTTCTTCACTTGCTCATCTCCTGAGCATTTGAGAGTACGGTTCGCGCTGAACCAGCTTCGCTTGGGAGCGAAGGACCGGTGGAAGTTTGTGACATCGCACATTTCGCCTGCTGAGCTTGCGGCGGTGACCTGGGAGAGGTTCACTGCCATGTTCCGAGATGAGTACATTCCCCAGGTGGAGAGGGAGCGTTTGGCCCAGGATTTTCTGACCCTCAAGCAGGGCACTGAGTCTGTTACGGTGATTACCAGGATGTTCCACGAGAGGGCGATGTTTTGCCCTGAGCACGTGTGCATTGACCAGGCGCATATGAGCCGGTATTTGAGTATCTTGAGGCGAGACATTCGGGAGTTCGTGGCGAACTCCTCGTACGGTACATTTGCTGAGCATCAGGCAAATGCCTGGAAGAGGAAGATCGAGCTGGAGACTCAAGCTAGAAAGGATGCTGAGTCTCAGGGGAGGGATCGGCGACCGGCACAATTCCAGCCGGCAGCCAAGCGGGCCAAGCCCGCTGATCCCAAATCAAGGAGCCAGAAGGGCCGCACTTGTGGAAAGTGCGGAAAGGGTCATGATGGAGTATGTAGAGCTGGATCTTGCTACACATGTGGTAAGGAGGGGCATACGACCAAGGACTGCCCCAAGGGGTTTGCAGTATGTTTTCACTGCAACCAGACCGGACACCGGAAGGCGGAATGTCTGCAGTTACGGGGATCAGCGCAAGGAGCACCTCATGGATCTGCCCCTGCTGCCATCAGAGCTACTGAGAGTCGACTAGTGAAGGCCGCGGCGCCAAGGGCACGCGGGAGAGCCTTTCAGTTAACCGCGTAGGATGTCCGTGCAGCGCCCGATGTCGTGGCTGGTATGTATTCTTTCGTGTATTTATTGTAATGTTGAGATATTATGCTTATATTATGTTATGCGTAGGTACTTTTCTTGTGAATTCTGTACCTGCCTTGGTATTATTTGACTCGGGTGCGAGTCGGTCTTTTGTATGTTTGGCTTTTAGTTAGCACATCAGTGTTAGTCGCGAGGCGCTGAGTCGGCCTCTGAGAGTTTCCATAGCTAACGAGAAGGTGATATATGCCACGGAGGTGATCCGTGGGTGCGTACTCGAGATTTTCGACGTTGAGTTCCCGATTGATTTGGTTCCTATTGCCACGGGGGATGTCTGTGTCATTGTGGGCATGGACTGGTTAAGCAGGTTCGGTGCGGTTATCGACTGCGAGCGACAGCTAGTGACCATATGAGACCCTAGTGGGGGAGTTCTTATAGTGTACGGCGAGGGTACTCGTTCTGGATCAGCGTTTTGTTCGTCCGCAAGGGTGAGGCAGTGTCTACAGCAGGACTGTAAGGGTTTGGTGTCGTACGTGTCGGATACGCGGGTTGATTCCAAGAGGCCAAGGTTGGTGGAGGAGGTTCCTATAGTGCGTGAGTTCCCGAATGTCTTTCCAGAGGAGTTGTCGGGTGTGCCTCCCGTGAGGCAAGTAGAGTTCGGTATCGATTTGGTCTCGAGGTCCGCGCCTATCGCTAAGGTGCCTTATCATCTTGCACCTCCAGAGATGCAAGAGTTATCCTCGCAGCTTCAGGAGCTTATGGGGAAAGGGTTTATTCGGCCGAGCAGCTCGCCGTGGGGAGCGCCTATTCTGGTTGTCACGAAGAAGGATGGTTCACACCGGATGTGCATTGATTACCGGGAGTTAAACAAGTTGACGTTCAAGAACCGTTACCTGTTGCCGAGGATCGACGATTTGTTCGACCAGTTGCAGGGAGCATCTTGGTTCTCCAAGATCGATTTGAGGTGTGGCTACCATCAGGTGAGGGTGCGAGATGAGGACATCCAGAAGACAGCGTTTAGGACGCGTTATGGGCATTATGATTTTGTGGTGATGCCTTTCGGACTCACCAATACCCCGGTCGTGTTCATGGATCTCATGAACCGGGTGTGCAGGCCGATGTTGGATCGGTCGGTGATTGTATTCATTGATGACATTTTGGTATATTCGAGATCTAGAGAGCAGCATGAGGAGCATTTGAGGGAGATCCTCAGAGCTCTGAGATCGGAGAGGCTTTATGCCAAATTCTCCAAGTGTGATTTATGGTTGCGAGAGGTCCAATTCCTAGGACATCTTGTTAACTAGGAAGGGATATTGGTCGACCCGGCCAAAGTTGAGGCAGTGATGAGTTAGGAGGTGTCGAGGTCACCCTCCGAGATCAAGAGTTTTCTAGGGTTGGCCGGTTATTATCGAAGATTTATCAGGGATTTCTCTAAGATCGCAGTGCCACTCACTAGGTTAACCCGAAAGGGTGTCACTTTTTCATGGGGGCCCGAGCAGCATGCCTCCTTTGAGATGTTTCGCCAAAGGTTATGCGAGGCCCCGGTGTTAGCCCTCCCGGAGGGAATGGAGGACTTTGTTGTATACTGTGATGCATCGATCTTGGGGTTGGGAGCGGTGCTGATGCAGAGAGGGCATGTGATAGCATATGCATCGAGGCAGTTGAAGCCTCATGAGACGAGGTATCCCACCCATGACCTAGAGTTGGGGGCAGTGGTGTTCGCCCTCAAGATTTGGCGTCACTATTTGTATGGAGCTCGGTGTACGATATACACGGACCATAAGGGTCTGAAGTATTTAATGGATCAGCCCAACCTAAATATGCGGCAGAGGAGGTGGTTGGATGTGGTTAAGGATTATGATTGTGAGATCCTGTACCATCCGGGCAAGGCTAATGTGGTAGTCGACGCCCTAAGTCGCAGGGCGGAGAGCGCCCCGTTGCTAGATGTATGTTTGCGATCGACCGTCATGACTCTGGTGTTGGACACCATTCGAGGAGCACAGGCTGAGGCAGTAAGGTTGGAGAACCAGAAGAGAGAGCGAGTTGTTGGGTTGGTATCGGAGTTCGTTACCGATGGTCGGGGGCTTATGACTTTTCAGGGGCGTATTTGGGTACCGTTTGTGGGAGGAACGCGTCCCATTTTGATGGAAGAGGCTCATCGGTCGAAATTCTCGATCCATCCTGGGGCTACTAAGATGTATTTGGATTTGAGGAAGGACTATTGGTGGTCCTGTATGAAGAGGAATGTTACATGGTTTGTTGAGAGGTGCTTAACCTGTCGTAGGGTTAAGGCTGAACACCAGAGACCGCATGGTAAGTTGCAGCCGTTGGAGGTTCCTGAATGGAAGTGGGAACAGATCACCATGGATTTCATCACCAAATTGCCAAGGACTGCTAGGGGAGTAGATGCAATTTGGGTGATTGTGGACAGGTTGACGAAGAGCGCTCACTTCCTTGCTATCAGTGAGAGTTCATCTGCAGAAAAGTTAGCAGAGATGTACGTGAGGGAAGTGGTATCTCGGCATGGGGTGTCGATCTCGATTGTCTCAGACCGCGATGTGCGTTTCACTTCCAGATTCTGGAAGAAGTTGCATGAGGAGCTGGGTACTAGGCTGCATTTTAGTACCGCATATCACCACCAGACAGACGGACAGAGTGAGCGGACGATTCAGATGCTCGAGGACATGCTCCGAGCATGTGTACTGGATTTCGGGGGAAGTTGGGATACGTATTTGCCCTTGGCCGAGTTTTCTTACAACAACAGCCATCATTCGAGCATCGGTATGCCACCCTTTGAGCTATTGTATGGGAGGAGGTGTCGGACCCCCATTTGCTAGGCAGAAGTCGGACAGAGCGTTATGGGCAACACTGAGATCGTACTTCAGACAACAGAGCAGATCCAGCAGGTCAGAGAGAGGTTATTGACCGCTCTGAGTTGACATAAGAGTTATGCGGACAGACGCCGGTCCGATCTTGAGTTTCAGGTCGGCGACTTTGTGCTTCTAAAGGTCTCTCCTTGGAAAGGAGTGATTCGATTCAGGAAGAAGGGCAAGTTGGGGCCCCGATATATTGGTCCATTTCAGGTGATCGCTAAAATAGGCAAAGTAGCCTATCGTTTGGAATTGCCAATCGAGTTGGGACAGATTCACGACACTTTCCATGTGTCGCAATTGCGGAAGTGTATAGCCGATGAGTCGGCAGTGGTTCCATTAGAGGATATTTAGGTGGATGCGAGCCTGAATTATGGTGAGAGACCAGCGGCAATCAGAGATCGTAAAATCAAAGTTCTGAGGAACAAGGAGGTACCTTTGGTTTTTGTTCACTGGCAGCATCAGAAGGGGTCCGAGATGACTTGGGAACTGGAGCGTGAGATGCGCGAGCAGCATCCGGAGTTATTTGCAGAGCGAGACTTCGAGGGCGAAGTCTAGTTCTAGTCGGGGAGAATTGTAACAGCCCGAAATTTCCAGGCATTTATTATTAGTGTATTTTTGGAGAATTGTGAGTGGACTTGGCGAGTTGGAGCTCAAACCCGCCGAGTAGGATCGCGATTTCAGACGCACGTTCGCATATGGACTCGGCGAGTCCATGCTGTTTTATGAAACCCTAATTTCCAGGGTTTGAGACCTATTTAAAGGGGCTTATGGCCGTCATTTTTGGCTACCAACCCCTAGAGAGAAACCCTAAAGAGATTTGAGCGTTTTGGGAGAGATAAGAGGCTATTATTGACCTTTGAAGCTTGGTTTGGCAAGGCAAAGGATATTCTACCTAAGAGAATGCAAAGGAAGTGGACATTCTTCGATTTTGGAGCTCAGAGCATCACATTGGAGTTATATCTTGGCTTCCTTTTTCAGTTTTTATGATGAACATGGGGGTTTAGGGTTTCTTGACCCCTTTGTTGGTTAGATTTGATGTCCATTTCGTCCCTATTCATGATAAGGCTTGAGATGAGATCCATATATGTCCAGAAGAGCTGTATTCCTTAAGCTTTATGAGGGTTCATGAGAGTATTGGCCTAGAGTTATGAGATATGGGGCTAAAACATCATTTATGAGCAAATAGTTGTTGTTTGAGCCCCAAGGTTTGGACTTTACATGATTATCATGCTTGGGGAGGCCAGATCTATGAATGTATAGAACAGATCTGACCTCAGGAGTGAGTTTGAGTTGATGCATGGCATGGACTCGCCGAGTTTGAAGAGCAGACTCGGCGAGTAGCATGAAGATTGCCCAACACCACTCAGCGAGTGGTCTTCCTGAGTTAAGGGATTGACTCAGTGAGTCAGGGAGAGTCAGAGTGGGTTGACAGGTGGACTAAGTCAAGCTGGAACTCGCCGAGTTGTTCTTGAGACTCGGCGAGTTGAGTCGTGGAGGCCCCACAACTCATGCCAGGTGGAACTCGTCGAGCTAGGAGAATACTCCTCGTGTCAAGTGAGGATCCCAGGGAAATCAGTGTATGCACATAGACTCGCCGAGTCGCTATAGTGCACTCGCCGAGTCCGGTGAAAGTTGACCGTTGACTAGAGTTGACCTGTGTTGACTTAGTGGGGTTAGTCAACCTTAGTAGTGAAAATGCTAAAGATGTATTGTATTATAGGGGGATTATAGCTCGGGGGATCGAGTACGAGTGGGTTCTGGGGTTTGCGAGCTATCGAGATACACGAGGTGAGTCTTCTCACTATACTTTACCTTGAGTAGGTAACTAGAGTTATGTGATACAATGCTTGTATGCTAAATTTGTGTTATGTGTTGCACTGCATTATTCTTTGTGATTTATGTTGTGCATGTTTACAGAGTTAGAACCTAAGGTTTCACAGAGTTTGGGTGCACGGACCCACAGAGTTATAGCCTTGAGTGGCTAATATGTGTTATATGTGGTATTTTGGGGAACTCACTAAGTTTTGTGCTTACAGTGTTTGGTGTTATTTGTTTCAGGTACTAGTGACGACCATGGGAAGGCGCCGACTTGATCAGTACACATGCATGGGATTTATGATTTTGAGATCTTGGGATTTTTGTATTACTTGGATTGAATTTCAAACATGGTTGTTTTATGAATATTAAGTGAATTATGTTTTAAAAAAAATTGAAAAAATTTGTTTTGAAATTTATGGTGTTACATTGTGGTATTTATTGGGTTTAGTCTTTCAGCTTGATCAGGGGTGGAGTTCGCGTCGGAGGTTGGAGCAGCGTGATCTTATCTTTTCAGTCAGCAATTGCAAGGTGAGTTATCCTCACTATATCAATAGGGTCTAAGGCACCAAGGCCGACCCTTAATCGGATTGTAATCCAGGTATTGTTGTTATGTTGCTGTTTTACTATGTTTGCATCCTGGTAGTTAGGATGGTATATGCTAGTGACCGGTTGGGTCGGTATCCTGCTTAGAGTATGTCGTGTTACGTGATCTACTAGATCGGTTTGCTTCAATGTGAATTGTTATATGATTGTATGTTTATGTGCACATGGTTGTTTGACTGGGGTTGGGTTGAGGCGGGACCTGCTTTGTGCTGAAGGCCAACATACCCAGGGCGGACCGCTTATCCCGAAGGCTCAGCGAGCAGTCCGGATAGGCTGTAAGCCCCACGAGGGCGGACCAGACGTGCCGAGGCTCGGAGAGTGTACCAGGCCGACTGAAGGCCCGATGCGGGCGGACCAGTCATACTGCAGACTCAGAGAGTGGACCAGGTGGGTTGAAGGCCCGGTGCGGGCGGACCAACCACACTGCAGACTCAAGGGACATGACTAGACTCGGAGGGTGGACCCGGTGGACTGAATGCTCGACACGGCGGACCAGTCACACAATAGACTCGATATGCATGGCTGTTCTGTGAATTGTTATGATATAGCATATTATGTTTGTATGGTATATGTGGTTGGTATTTTGGGGGTATCTCACTAAGCTTCCGGGCTTACAATTGTGGTTTAATGTTTTTCAGGTTCTTCAGGAGACCGTGGCAAGGCAAAGGCGTGATCGTACTGCTCCTCATATTTATCATTTATGTTGTGGTTCTGAAAATACTCTGATAATAAATGTATTGAAAACCTTTTTGTAAAAACTTAAAGAAATTGGGATGTTTTGAAAAGTTTAAAGTTTGTTGAAATTTTTGGTAGTTATATATATATATATATATATATATATATATATATATATATATATATATATATATATATATATATATATATATATATATATATATATATATATATATATATATATATATATATATACTTGTCAATTTATTATTGTTTTTGATTAATTTTATAATAGGGATGAGCAAAATACCCTTCCGAACCAAACCAAAACTGTATAAGTATCGAATTTTTAAATCGGTTTGGTTCTCGGTTTCCCATATTCCTAAAAGCAGGTTTTGATTTTTTCGGATTTTAGATCATTGGTTTTTGTTTTGTTTTGTTTTTTTTTTTTTTTTTCTTTTTGGTTTTTTTTGGGGCGCGGGGGTTTAGAAAAAGAATTACAAGGGCCACCTTACGCCTCCGAGTACTTTTTTGTATGAGATCAAAAGAAAGATTATTTTTTCTAAGCATTTAGTTCTCCGTCTTCGGCTAAAATTTAAGTCCAATAACTACTTTGCCGGTTAAGAAAGTGCTTGAATTACACAACTCTAAACATTAGTCACAATTTTTTGTCTACTTTAAACAACCATAGCATTTTCATAGATCTCCAAATGAGCTTATATTTACCCAACATTTAGTTATTTGTTTTGGCTGCATTTGAGGTTTAAGAAGCACATTAATTAATTGGTTAACAGTTAACTAAATATCTAAACACTAAACTGAAAAATGAATTTCATACTTCCTTATTCTTTTTTAATTCTAAGATGAAACCCTAAGCCTTTTTTTTGTTTTTTTTTTTTTTTTTTTTTTGTTATTATTATTTTTTTTTGTGTTAACATGAATTTTAATATAAATATATGACTTAGTTTTTATCCTTCTTGTTTAATGGTTGCATGAATTTCAATATGCATTCATGAAATATCATATTGGACACTTGTAAATCTAATGTCCTAAGTGTCTAGGTCATGAGTACGTTTACGGACCAAAACTATGATTGCATCAAACATTCAAACTTTTGGTTGTGAGTTAAATAATTTAAGAAAATTTTCTTTAGTTCCTAGGGTTTTCGTCATTTTCGGTTATTTAACTTTTAGTTTTATGTTTATTTTGTCTCTTAGCTCATTTTAAGTTTTAAAAAGTTATCAAACTTTTGACTTTATGTTTATTTAGTCACTTAACTTTTGATTTGGTCACTTAACTTTTGCATACGTGCTCATTTAGTCACTAAACAAAATTTTAATAAAAGTTTAGCGACTAAATTAGCACACTTTTAAAATTTAGGTGACTAAATGAGTGCAGATCCAAAATTTAAGTGATTAAATGAGCACAAAACCAAAAGTTTTATAACCTTTTAAAACTTAAAAATAGTTAAGTGATCAAATGAGTACAAAATCAAAAGTTAAGTGACCTAAAATGACCTAAACCTTAGTTTTTAAAAATTAAAAAGAGTTAAGTAGCGTGTTTGGCAAAAGTAGTTGTTAGCTGGAAGCGGGTAGCGGTTAGTTGGTAGCATGTAGCAGGTAGCTGTAGCTTTTATTTGGACAAAACTACGTTTTTGGTCCTTGTGGTTATCCAAAAATTGCGGATGAGGTCCAAAATGTTTTCAAGTTGCATGGTTGGTCCAAAACATGAAACTTCTTGTGGTTTTGGTCCCTGGACTTAACTCCCATATATTTCCTTTCGTTTAGTGTAGCATGTGCCCTCCAAGTGAGGGTAATTTCGTCTTTTCATCTATTGGTCCCTATGGTTTGAAAACTCCTTTAAGACCCAACCCACTACTTCTCTCTTTTCTTTCATCTTCATTCAGACAAAGTATCTTTCTCTCTTACTCTTTCTTGGTTGATCGATTTCTTTGTTCACTCACAATGGTGATACAACTGTGTTTTTGTGGAAGAGATGTTTTTGTGCGAACCTCCTGGACAGATTTAAACCCTAGTCGTCGTTTTTTTGCATGCCCTAAACAGGTAACAATGTTCAAAATTAGGTCCACGATTTTGATTTGATAATCCATCCACTTTTCTGTATAATTGTAGGATTCAAACTGTGGATTTATTGGGTGGGTTGACCCCCCCCCCCCCCTCATGTATCCACGATCGACAACTATAATACCAGGATTATTGAGAACAATCAACAGGCATGACCTGGATTTGGGGAATCTGCAACATGAATCAATAAAACTCAAGATGTATTTGGTTATAAGCTGGGTTCTACTTCTTTTGGTTATCTACTTTAGGAATTAGGGCTTACATGTTAGCGTGTAGTTTTTAGAAGATTGCTGTAATGTTGGGTTTTGGTGTTGGTTTTTGTAAGTTGAAAGTGTTAGTTTTTGTTATAAATTGTAAGCTGAAAGTCTTAGTTTTTGGTTATCAATGGTAACTTGTTTTAATGAAAGTGTTAGTTTTTGTTATAAATTGTCTCAGTTGAAATGGTTATGATAATAGTGTATGGTGTAATGGTGAAAATGTTAAATATTGACTATGATGTTAACCATAATAGAATACCAGAAAGTACATTACCAAAAACTGATTTAACAAAACAAAAACCAAACCATTAAGTAGTACTAAATTTACATAGCTATTGCATAACCATGTTCAAAAGGGCATAACTATTACATAACCAAGTTCAAAAGGGCATAAACATTACTTAATAACTAGAGTTTTAAAACATTACCAACTATTACAACCACAAATAAAACACAAAATCTAGTAGCCTACCCTTGCAACACTTCAAACTTCACTTGCTTGACTGGTACCTCCATTTCCCCCCTTACCATTGCATGTCCTGGCATTATGGCCCATATTTTTACACTTACTACATGTCACACTCACAAATTTCCTAGTTAGCTTCTGACTTTCACATTAACCTTGTTGTGGGTTCTCCTTCTGACTTTGGCTTACACTCTTCTCATCAACAGTCTACCTCCTTTTCCTTTTTGGTCTTCCTGGTTGCTTGTGGTGTGGTGGAGCGGTAAGGGTTATTGTACAATCACTCTTACGCCACATGCTCCTTCCTTTTATAGGGTTGACTGTGAAAGAGTACATGTTTTTTCCATGTTTCTAGCCAATACACTTGTAACACCGTGATTTTCAAGGCAAAATTTTCATTTAATTAATCAAATTAATATTAAATCACTTGTTTAAAATCTCATACACATTTGAATTACAAAAACATAGTTCCATTTTCACTTAGTAGAAAACCAGGATCCTCCAGAATACAACTCTTTCTTTGGTGTGTACAATCGAGCCGGTGCCATCCCGCGTTACTGAAAGAACCTGAAACAACATACATAAAACACTGTAAGCACGAAGCTTAGTGAGTTCCCCAATATACACCTTACGCACATATGCCTTTCCAGGCCCTGACCTTCCGGTCCACTGCACAATGCCTTCCGGCCCATGAGATAATCGCCTTCCGGCCCATAACGTGTTGCCTTCCGGCCCATAGTACATTGCCTTCCGGCCCATAACATATTGCCTTCCGGCCCATAACATATTGCTTTCCGGCCCAAAAACATATACGGCACATAATACATTTACTCTAACACATAAAGCACATATATCATATATCATACCTGACCTTTCTGTCACATAACACTTTGCCTTCCGGCCCATACAAACATGCATAACACGCGTAGCAACTAACTTTCCATTTATAGCATATATACATAACACATAACATATTCGACCTTCCGGTCACACAATCAAACCCTTCCGGGTACAGTATAGTGAGAAGACTCACCTCGTGGATGCTGGAAGTTAGCAACCCCTGAAATCACTTGCACCTGATCCGCCGAGCTACAAGCTCTCTATAACAATATATATCTTATTAATACTTTTATCATCCACGTTAACTGACCCTAAGAAATCACACACACATGTCAACTCTGGTCAACGGTCATCTCGACTGGACTCGGCAAGTACCCTGGCGACTCGGCGAGTCTAGTCGTCCTCACAAATTCCTGGATGTTCCCTTTCTACTCGTCGAGTATCTCTCTTGACTCGACGAGTTCCTCGTGGAAGAATCGCGGGGCCACCCCGACTCCACTCGCCGAGACTGAAGAACAACTCGATGAGTCCCAGCTATTCTTCAAGCTACTCGCCGAGTCTGCTCATCCGACTCGGCGAGTCCATGCCATGCAGTCGATCAAACTGCTTCCTAAGATCAGAATCGTCCCGACCAATCATAGGTCTGGTCCTCCTAAGCTAGTCCATCACAAAAGGCCTTCATTTAGGTGCTCAAGCTACACCCCAAGACTCATAATTCCCATGTTAACCTAAGGCAAAAGGATTTCAATCCAAAACCTTCTCCAATTCCCGAAATGCACAGACCTGGGATCTTCTGGACCTCCAAGGGTCCCAACACAGGGTTACAATCGTTTGGGGGACAAGGGTAACCATTAATCTAATCACAAAAGGGTTCCTTAAACCCTAATCCATGCACACATTCACATAACAGAATATAATCCGGAATGTTACCTGAATAATGCCCTCTCTGTGTCCCCAAGCCTCAGAACATGATTCCCTTGTTGTTCCTTTAGCCAAAACCTTCCCCTTCTTGAACAATAACTTCTTCAAAATCACCAATAGCCTTCAATTCTTGCTCTAGATGCCCCCAACCGATTTAGGGTTCTTCTCAGCAGCTAAAAGGGAACAACGACGGCCAATGATCCCATTTATACGTCCCCAAACCTGAACGGCTAGGGTTTACGCTAAACAGCGCAGACTCGCCGAGTCCCTATCAACCCAAATCGGGCTGTTACAACACCTTATGCACATAGTGTTGGATTAATGTCTAAGTCTATAACTATAATTGGTAAGACTTGACCCGACCCGGCATGGTCCATTTGGGTTGCATGGCATCATGCACTTGGATAGACTATAATGAGAGAAATAAGACAATTATGGTTATTAATATATTATAAGTTCTAGTATATTAATAATAAGAATAATAAGATTATTTAATTAGTATTGATCAAGAATTAATCTAGGATTAATTAAGTGATCAAAAGAAGACTAATTAAATATATGGGTTGATTGTACAAATCATCCATACTTATATAGTGGGCTAATGCTCCATGGATTATCTAGTTGGGCCAAAACCCATATGATGCTCCATGGATGCTCCATGGTGTATTTGAACCCATGGATCCAAGGAAATGGAAAGTCATGACAATTAGGGTTTGCCCTAATTGTAACACTATATAAAGATATTATTCTTGACAAAAATCGACACTAATGAGAGTAAGAGGGCTAGCCGATTTCATGAAGTGTAGAATTCTCTCTAAGTTATTCAAAGTGCTTATGGTGTTGTGTGAACCATTTGAGGTGTCACACTTGGGGCACTAGGCACTCAAGCTTCATTAAGATAAGCACTATCAAAGAGGTATGTATTCTATCTTGTTATATTGATAGTTTTGTATGCTAGATTAGGATAATACCTTGGATGTTCATATTTGCATGTATAATAGAGAAAACATAGATCCAAGGTATTTAGGGTTGCATGTACACTTACGAGTGTTTGAATGCTCATAACCCAACAGTGGTATTAGAGCCTAGGCTTGTTTTCTTGTTATACCTGCAATAGAAGCTGAAAAAACGAATTTGTTGCTGTTTGATCATCAGACTCGGCGAGTCCATCAGGAGACTCGGCGAGTCCATGCGTAAGAAATGATCAAACGATCCAACTCGCCGAGTCGGTTCATGCACTCGACGAGTTGGACCCCCAGACATCATATTTTCGAGTTTTTTTGGCTAGAAATGGACTAGGAACATTACCCTAAGTTGTTTTCGAACTTGTAAACTTGTTTTTTGATGTGGTAATGTTCATGCTAATCCATTTTCAAAGATAATTGTCAATAGATTCATGTTTTGTATTAGTTTAAGGTTTAGACTAATTACATGAAAAAGTTTGATTTGAATTATCTTGTTCTTATGAGTTGGTTAGATTAATAGAAAAGTTAATTGAAATAGTTGCTTTCAATCCATTTTAATCTAAGAGTTGAGTATAAAATGTGTTTGTGTAACTTGTCCTCAAGTTACATGAAGAGTCACATTAAAGACTCATAAAACTCATAAAAGTTGGTAATGGTTACAAAATGAAGAGTCTTGTGTCATTGAATATTTTTTTATGACTCCATAACTTGTCCTCAAGTTATGGAAGTTCAAGAGTCACTTCATTAAAGAGTAAAACTGTAACCTTAATTAATTCCATAAGTTATAAAAATAAAGAAAAGTTAATTCTTTTATTAGTTTAAAGTCTTCCATAAGTTATGGAACTTTAAGAGTTTTTGGATTAAAACTACTTTAAACACATAAGTTATGAAATTAATTAGTTTTGAATAGTTTCAAAACTTGCCCTCAAGTTTTGGAATTTGTAAAGTTTTCTCTTATGAATACTTTAATTCCAAGTTAGCCCTTAGAATTTTAAAAGTTAAAATTCAACCCTTATACTTTATAATATTATAAGTTAATAATATATACATGTATAAGAGTAAAGTCGGTCTTACCGCTAGTACGCCTCATTCACGAAGCCGGTCTATAAGGTGGGTATAAGGTTGTTGCCTATAAAATGGCAACTTAATGGGTGTCCACTCTCACCCACCGCTTGCTTGACTGGTGGAGGGTCGTTAGCCGAACGGGTTTGACAGGACTATAATTCTCCCTTCATTAAAAGTATTAATGATAAATACTAAGTAACTAAACTCTTAATAATTCCCAATCTTAGTTACTTAGGAAAATGTGAATAAGGTGCTAATCCATGAAATTACACTTTACACTTTGTCTAAGTCGTTAGTGGAGCGTGTGTGGTTAACCGGCACACTAACTTGGACTTAACAAGGTAGGTAAAGGGTGACTTAATATTTATCATAGTATCGATGGAGCGTGTGTGGTTAACCGGCACATCGATTGAGGGGTAATTTATTAAGGGTACCAAGTAATTTGCATGGTTACTTCACACCTTGTTTTGTGATCCTCGGCATCCCAGTCACAAAACCTGAAGGGCACACTCGAGATTGAAACATGCCATTGAACAGTTCAATGAATCTCAAAAGATCTAAGAGTTTAAAAAACCAATTAAAACCTAATAATACATTTCGTTTATCTTGGTGGAAATTGGTGAATCGTCATTCACCTACCTTCAAATTGTTTTATAGCTTGGATTACGGCATACCTCTTCTAAGTTATAAAATAGTTTGTTGGGTCCTAGCCCTAATATTTCATATTTGGTGTCATATTAAGGACTTAAGATCAACTATCTTGAATATCTCCCAAAACATGTCTGGTTTAGACATTTATGATCTTCCCAAATCACTTGAAACAAGCTTTCCTAAATGAAGATGATGTCCCTTGGAAATCATACTTCTTTCACCTCCTCCAATTATTCTCCCTAACCCACAAGTTCTTGAAAAGTTTAAGATCACTCAAGCCCTATTGGCAAGGTAAGGTCTAGGTGTGGTCACATCTTGGAGATGTAGTCACATACTGACAAGCCGGGAGAGTTAGGTGTCAAAGTCTTGAGAAAGTTGGTGGTTCAACTACTTTCTTAGTCACATAGTGAGTTCTTTTGGAACACCTATGAAACAAACTATGACAAGACCCGTAATGATCTTATCTATTTGCTAAGATCAACTTCCTGAAACTTTATGGACATTAACAATGGTGACACTGGAAATACAGAAAAGGCATTCTCTTCCTAAGGAAAGGGATTGACCATAGTCAACTAGGTTGACCAAATGGTAAAGAGAAAAAGGCTAAGTCTGTAATATTCCCGTGTACCATTATCAAAGGGTCCGTATGTTTATATTGCCAAAGAAGGGGTCATTAGTTGCGAAGCTGCCAAATTTGCCTAAGGATGTTAAAGTCAATAAGTTTGACTCTACTTCAGGTAAAGTCCACTATCTAACTCTGCTAAGTTTCTATTCTGAGATTCTTATTACATGATGAGACTGGGTCACATGTTGATGTTTTAAGAATCAAAGAAAAAGTGAAGGAACTTAAAGAAAGAATATGTTGAATCTGATCACATAGATGGATTTCTATTGCATAGTTTGAAAATCGGATTCTTGAGCTACTTCTTAGGAGTTATGAGATATTGCTTCGGAATAGATAACAACAAGTTTTCATATGGATTGTAAGGATAAGTTTTTCCGCCTAGTTTTAAAATAAAAGAAAATTTTTGATTTTATTTATTTTAAAATATCCTTACAATGGCATTTGAGGAAAAATTGTTGCTTATATGATTCCATTAATAGCAAGAGTGGAAATATGAAATTGATTCCTTCATTTGTGGTAATGTCTAAATTTACCAAATATGGAAAGATTCTCATCATCCAAAGTCTCAATTGGACCGGGACTTGGAATCATGCAAGTTCTATAGCATGATGAATGAGAACTTTCGAGTATTGGAAAAATTAAGACTAATTACTTATTCACATGGATGTGTGAGTCAAGTAATGGACTAAGGGATCGAGTACATAGTCATGTGCACTGATTAAGTCCACCACAAAAGATATAAGGCTATTTGTCATAGTTTACTAAAGCTCAGTAAATATGATTATACTTACAAGCTTAAGTGTAACTCTGAGACATTGGAAAAGGTTTCAATGCATGGCAGAGCGGATAAGAAGAATCAAAGTTGGCAGAAGGATAAAAGTTTCTCAAATCTGAAAAAATGGGAGAGTACTTTAGTATCAGTTTTGCGATCATCTTAATGATTAAGAAACCATATCAAAATTAGTTCTCTAAGGAAGTCTTAGTGCATTCTTATGACTAAGAAGAAGGGATCTTGAATTATTGAAATGGTTAAATCAAGAAGATGAGTCATACTTCGTTCCAATACAAGTCTTAGAGTCATACTCCAAGATTGTAATTTGAGTGACATGTCTTTAAGAAGGTTTAAAACACGTGTCAAATGTAAGAGTAAAAGTGTCCTACTCTTGTTCATTTGAAGTTGGTAAGTTGTGATGTTTTGGATAAAACAAAGACCAACTTAGGCCAACTATGTGAAGTTTTGTCTTGGTTAGAATCCACACTATCTCTTGGATGTTTGACAAGGGAGTCTTATAGGTCAAGAGGACAGTGGGAGTCTTAAAGGTCTTGAAAGTCTCAAGAACTAATCAAGAATAGAACCTGAAGTTCCTCACTAGCACACGACTTGAGGTTCATAACCTATCATGTTGACATATGCTGTGCCCATTCCAGTTAAAGTTGGCTTTGCATGTGAGTTCTTAGAGTTCTCAATTGGTTGCACAACATCTTGGAAGCAATGGCGAGCTGCCAGGTGGCAAGAAGTTAAGATTGAGTTCAGTCCATATGAGTTTGGATTTGTCATTATCCTTGTCTTGTGACTATGGTTTTGACAATTCACATGGATAAGAACACATACACCAATAAATCTAAGTGTCATAAGGTTTCTCTCCGATTCATGAAAATGATGGTGAGGAAACACTTTCACTAAGTAGATTTTAGTTAGATAGCAACTGTGATATTTGCATTCTCAAAGTCGTTAGTGGAGCGTGTGTGGTTTACCGGCACACTAACCTGGACTTGTGAGAAGTGGCAAAAAGGTCTAACCATTATGATTACGACATCTCTCTTCATAATTGTTTAGACACACAAGTGTGCTATCTAAGGGAAGGTGTATGTTTTTGATAAAGTTTTATCAAAACAATCTAGTATTAGAAATCTAAACTTTGGTAAGAAAGTCAGCTGATTTCTGAGTACATGTCAAAGCTAGTGGGAGCATAAGTGTTATGCTAATAATCATCATGTTAGTGAGAGCATGATAATTATGATAAGTATTGCAAGTTAGCAATGTTAATTATAGAAAACAAAAGTTTCAATTGGGAAAGAGTTGTTTTGCTATAATTAAGGGAGAGGAAATTATACTTCATCTCAAATCTATAAGCTTAGATCGTGAGGTTTTAATCATTTAGTCAAGGATATATATGAATTTCATGTTGGAATGGCTCAACATAAGGAAATTCTGTATATGGGTCCATTATTTGCGTTCTAAAATTCGATTATGATTACGGCATCCCTTTTCATAATCTGAATTATGAGAACTTGGCAAATAGAAATGGAAATGTTATAGAAAAAGACTGGTTTAGTCTTTATGTGAGACATCATGAATCGTGTCCCATATGCTTCGGATATAGGATCGATTACATGTGCTATATTTATCCTTTCTAAAAGTTTCCAAATGCCCGGGGCATTAAGAAGGGAAAAGGTTTAGATCTGGATATGACTAAAAGGATTAAACAGTTGTCGAGGACAATCTAAGGTTTACCAAAGATTGGTTGCTCAAGGATAGTTGGAAGTATAGTGATAATTCTGGAAGGACCATATTGACATAATCTGGAAGCAGGAAACTCTTGTTCAAAAGTGATAGTCAAAATGGAATCTGGAAATGTTTGAAAGTTAGAATTTTCAATCTGTTTAAGATTAGGAAACTTAATGCAAGAAGGTTGTTTCCAAGGAGCTGATCTCCTTTGGAATACTCTGTAATGATTGTTGTCAAGTCTTTCTAACTTTGTGCATATTTGGGAGTGTGAAAAGAGAATCATTGAAGTTATGTTCAATGGATCTAGTTCACAAAGTAAAGATCATAGACAAACATAGTGTGCATACTTGGTGTATGGCATGACTAGTGTTTAGAAAACATAGTGTACATGCTTGGAGCATGGGACAACTATTGTTTTAAATTCAAGAATAAAGTTGATAGTTGAAACAGTATACAATGAATAATGTGTAATCGTATGGTGATAAATAAAAGGTGTTTTATTTATGTTCATAGGTTTTGATACCATATTGGATTCAATTATTATTGTGTTTCATTTTGCATGTTTTGACTTCCCGAATAAACTAGGTTATTCTTCCGGAATGACTAAGTTATTCAAACCATCCACAGTCGTTCATATGTTGGAAGTACATATGAATTAAGACTGTCATGGGTTGGCTTGTAGAGGTCTAAGGTGTTGGACAAAGGGCTACAACACTCATGAGTGCTCATAAGTTCTGAGTATTGGATTCAACCCGCGCTCATTGGAATCACTTCATGGATTTTATCACGAGTGATCATGAGACGATAATATCTTATATTCTTCAAACCTAGAGATATGAGTTGTTACTATGAGTTGGTTGTACATTGATTGCACGAAACCGCATTTGGTAACTCGGTGCTATAAAACGTGCCTTTGTGTATGATTCAACAAGTAGTAGAACAAGCCATATGAGTCGAAGTTTATCCATTCCTTTTACCTTCGGGATAAAAGCGATATCTGTGGGCCCCTCGATGATTTGATGATGACAAATGGAAGTGTTGGGCCGGGCCAGGACTGATTCGATTTGCTCAATTAGTCAGTCATCATAAATCGGAAATCGGGAAACAACAAATGGACAAAGAGAATGATTATAATCCATGTCTCAGTCCATATGATATCTAGAATGGAGGAATATATGATCCCTTATCTAATGGACAAATCATTGACAAAGGTCAGAGTTCATCTACAAGGTCAAAGTTCGACAGAAGCTTTTGAGAGCTACGATTTCCAGTTGGTTCCTGAAGTCATACGCAATAATAGTTTTAGACTTATCCAAGTGGGAGACTGTTGGATTAATGTCTAAGTCCATAACTATAATTGGTAAGACTTGACCCGACCCGGCATGGTCCATTTGGGTTGTATGGCATCATGCATTTGGATAGACTATAATGAGAGAAATAAGGCACTAATGGTTATTAATATATTATAAGTTCTAGTATATTAATAATAAGAATAATAAGATTATTTAATTAGTATTGATCAAGAATTAATCTAGGATTAATTAAGTGATCAAAAGAAGACTAATTAAATATATGGGTTGATTGTACAAATCATCCATACTTATATAGTGGGCTAATGCTCCATGGATTATCTAGTTGGGCCAAAACCCATATGATGCTCCATGGATGCTCCATGGTGTATTTGAACCCATGGATCCAAGGAAATGGAAAGTCATGACATTTAGGGTTTGCCCTAATTGTAACACTATATAAAGATATTATTCTTGACAAAAATCGGCACTAATGAGAGTAAGAGGGCTAGCCGATTTCATGAAGTGTAGAGATCTCTCTAAGTTATTCCAAGTGCTTATGGTGTTGTGTGAACCATTTGAGGTTTCACACTTGGGGCACTAGGCACTCAAGCTTCATGAAGACAAGCACTATCAAAGAGGTATGTATTCTATCTTGTTATATTGATAGTTTTGTATGCTAGATTAGGATAATACATTGGATGTTCATATTTGCATGTATAATAGAGAAAACATAGATCCAAGGTATTTAGGGTTGCATGTACACTTACGAGTGTTAGAATGCTCATAACCCAACACATAGGTGTACAGTTCTCCTACTTTCTCACCATTGTCTGCCATTTCATTGATTGTTGCAATTGCATACTTGCAGGGCATGCCTGTCAACTCCCATTTCCTGTAGCTGCAAGTCATCTGCCCGATGTCCACAACATGTTGATCATGCCATGGCCCTTAAACCTGGTACTTACTCCATTTCATCTTGCAGTGTATTGTGAAGCACTTGATATGTTTGCCTGTATCAGCCTTTCACCAGTAGGTGTGAGTGGACTTGTGAACTTATTTATCACCTTCATCACATTACATACTCTTTTCATAAGATATTCCCTTATGAAATCCAAACAGGTTATTATTGGTTTATCCCTCTCATTTATGAGCTTACTGTTGAAAAATTCACACAAATTATTTAACAATGTATCTGACATTGCCCTACCTATTATTATATAGTACATGTTGGTAAGTAAAATCAATGGGAAATAATGTAAATATATAAAATTATACAAATAAGTAATAACCTGAGAAATGGCTTCTAGCCCAATGATGGGGAGGAATTTTCATAAGCCATTCATACGCTTCCACGTCATAGGATCTTAACCCTCTCATCAGTGTTTCAAACTCTGGGATGGTTGTGGCTTTAGCACAATTCCACAAATGTTCCTTGTACTCCGTAGTCCTCCATACCTTTCTCGTATTCCCATAGATATGTCATAGATAATATCTATGTTCAACACAAGGAAATATGTGTGTAATAGCAGGTAGGAGACCCTGTTTACATGAAGTAAATAGTTAAATTAGTATGTAAGTATAAGTCAGTTGTTTTGTAAAATATGTTAACTACAAAAGTACCATCTGTTTGTCACTGATAAATGTGAAGTTTAAGTTAGCATGCATGTCCCAGTCATCTCCAAGACATTCCAAAAACCATTTCTAGCTATCAGTATTCCCAGTCTCCATAATTGCATATGCCAGGGGATATATTCCATTGTTAGAATCAAACCTAACAACTGTAAGAATCTGACTTGGGAATGGTCCTTTCATGAAGGCACCATCCAAGCCCAAAAAATTTATCATCCCAATCTTAAACCCTTTCTTTAAAGCTCCTAAGCACACATACATCCTTTTGAATTGCCTGGTTGAGTTGTTATAGTTAGGCTCAGACTCCACTTGGATTTTTACAGTTGTATCCACATTTGTTGCTTGTAACTCTAACACATAATCTCTTAAAACTGCTTACTATTTAGTATAGTCTCCAACCACCATTTTTGTTGCGAGAGCTTTAGCCCTAAAAACTTTGTCACCCGAAATACTAACCTCATACTTCCTATGTAGCTCTTCTTGAATTGCATGAATTGGCACTCCATGATTTGATTCAATCTGATCCATAATCTGTTTCGAAATGAAGGTGGCAGTGCAAGATTTGATTTTTCGGGACTGAAGGCAAATGTGATTGCAAAAATATATGTCTTTACATACCAGTACGCATTATCATTTGCCCTAGATGTGTGGAGTCTCCAAGTACAGTTGGCCTTTTCTTCAATTACTTCTTTACCCTTTACCTTTTTTGTGGTAGGTCCACCAACTCCACTTGCATTGACTACCACAATTCCCTTACAAACAGATGTCAACCTATGTTTTTCATTTTCTGTAAAACGAATATTTCTTCTAGTCTCCAATGCATGCATATCAATTTTTTCCTTTAGTTCTTTTTTTTTAGTGATATTTCTGTCCTACATGGAAGGCCACCTTGTGCACTTCACCATGAGAACACACTCTCTCCTTGCCTAACTGTTTGATGATTTTTCTTCTTTTCCTATCATTGTTTGAATCTTCACCCAGAGAATCCCATTCATCATTCTTAAGAACCTCTATATCCTCTACTTCCTCTTGAGCATCATTACACTCATGAAACTTATACTTACTGCCTAAATACTCTGCATCTGTGTCTATACTCATGTGAAAATTCTTCATGTCTACTTCAATATCCAGAATTAGGTTATCTTCATCAACCATAAAATCACTATCTTCACTACTGTCTTCTGTGACAACCCAAAATTTCCATTCTATATGAACAATATCACTTCAATAGAAGTTATAACAGTCATAGTCGATTTTCAGACTTTTCGGATAAGTTGGAGTAATTTAGGGTTTACACTTCAGTAAATATCAGGAGAGTGGATGCAGTACGGTTTTGTGCAACACTGTTATTCCAACACCCTGTTATATTAGAAATCAATTCCGGAATAAAAATATTTTCTGCCAAAAATATTTCAAGATTATAAATAGATTTCTGAACCAAATTCATTCATTATTCACATTTCCAACTAGAGAAAAGCCATTTTCTCTCTCATGGATCTTCGGGTTTTCGTCCCAAATCATGAGTACACTTCTCTAGTTGTTATTTAATGCTTGTTATATGCTTAATAACATAGATTACATGTCAAATATGTGAGATTCGGGAGTTTACCACCCAAGAACGTTCTTGGGGAGTAAACTCCAAAACAAGACTTAAAGGCTATCTAGTCCCATTTCCTTGTTAGGTAACTAGCTTAGGATAATATGTATGTACATTTAAGGCAAGAAAACAATCAAGAACACATAGCTTTAGGAGTTCACGGCCCAAGAAAGTCTTAGGCCGTAAACTCCAAATTCAAGGGACATAATGTGTCCTAATTACTCCTAAGGCTTTAGACTTTAATACCCATTTAATCCTAGCTAATTTATGGACTTTTAAACATCAAGAACACCCCTTAAAGGGAGTTTACAGCCAAGGAATTACTCTTGGGCCGTAAACACCAAATAAGGGCACCAAAGTGTGCCTAGGGTCCCCTTTAGCCTTAAACAAAAGCCTAGAAGTTATCCTACTTGTGCAAGAGACTTGAAAGAATTAAAACACCCATCCCTTGAGAGTTTACGGTTGTAAACTCCAAAAGAAATGCTCTTTTGGCTGTAAACTCCTCAAAGGAGTATTTTAAGGCCCTAAACTACCCAAAGGATTAAACCACCAAGCAAGGCTTATTCTAGAAATCAAACAACACTTCAAAACACCAACAACCACCATGATTGGAGTTCACGGCCATAAACTCAAGGGTTTACGACCATAAACTCCTTGTGTGGAGTTTATTGAGTATTAAACACTTATACAAGGTCCTTGGAAGCTTTAAACCCCTTTAGCCTTGTCCCATAACAACCTAGAAGCAACCCTTAGGACCTATACCACTTACACAAAGTGTTTACATGTTCCTGAGTGTCCCAACTTATTTTATTAAGTTATTATTGGGCTAATTAGTTATATATATATATATATATATATATATATATATATATATATATATATATATATATATATATATGCTCATTATATGATAACTAGGCTCGTGCGTGTGAACAAGTCTCTGTTTGCCACCAAGCACGGTATCCGATACTTCAATCCAATCCACTCACCACAAGTGAGTTCATACCCCTTTAATTAACCTTTGAAATGCTTTTAAATGTTTTAAATACTTTATGGGGGGGGGGGGGGGAATACAAGTTAAATACTTATAGTTATTACATCAATCACATGTGATTACATTAATCACATGCGATTAATAACTAGAAAACCAATGATTTTATCATTGTTCAAACTATTTATCAAACTATTTTACTTCAAAATGTTTTACAAACTCTTTTACTTATAAAATGCTTTTATTAAACTTTGTTTTACTTCTTATAAGATGCATGCCCATATACGTATAGATATATAAGAAATGTTTAAAGGGCTTAGGAAAGCCATCCACCCTATTTCCTTTTCGCGATTGAGATGTGGTCTGGTGGGATTTCAGGTAGTCGTCCGAAGGTCGTTTCAATATTAGTTATATATCTAATATACATGGATAGACATAAAAGTACTTCCATATTCATACTTATCAGTACATCATCAGTAAGTTACCATCGGGGTAACATAGGATCATACTACTACAATTTCTAGATAAATGAGTCAGTTCATTCATGAGTCAATACTTATTACCACGAGTACTTATACAACTATACTAGAAAGAGAACATATACAACTATACTAGAGGAAGAACATATACAATTATACTAGAACAGTTCATTACATTACATATACAAGAACACGTTAACAATTGTGATCCACTGTCTCGAAGCATGCCTTAATTGTCATGGCCCGAGTTGTAGCTAGAATTCTCTTGGAGGGAGAGTGTGAGTTTGCGTTTAGATCTATACTGGATTGACTATCCTACACCTTGTTGCTAGCTACAGCTGGACCGGCAGGTCTGCGGGTGCCAAACATCATTCCGTTATTACGACCATTCGTGTGTCGTTGTTACCAGTCGATAGTATGGTGCAATTTATCACATGATACCTTAATATAAATCCGGTTTAAGGTAGTTAGTACAGCAGTAGTTCCTATAATACAACACTACAGTACTACAATAATTTACCCATTACATACTTTTAGTGATTGTTTCGCTTAAACTTTAATGTACAAACTATATTTTGTTAAATGATAGTTACACTTGGGAAATTACACACTTTTTACAACAAACGAGCATACAAAACAGTTAAGCCTTGGTAGAAGGCTACTTTAATAGAAAATATAGGTTTTTCTGAGAGATTCAAACTTGTACAAACAATTACAAACACTTACTTACATTTTACAAACTTACACTTGATACATGTTCAAACGTTTTTGGATGACAAATACCGACACTAAAATACTTATGAACTCACCAGCTTAATGCTGATAAACTCTTTCAAAATAACTTGTATTCTCAGGTCATCAGTAGACAGGTACCGAGGCCAGCTTTTGAGAAGATGGAGCGCATCCAAGACTCATCTTATTATTTTGATTTATAGTATTTTTGGTGTTTATAACTGTATAGAACACGCTTGTATTCAAATTATATATTTAATGCAATGGATGATGTTGTTTGCTTATTTACATTTACTGTGTTGTGATACTTTACATGACGTCCTCCGCCCCAGAACGTTTCCGCCGTTCTTGGTTTTGGGGTGTGACAGATAGGTATCAGAGCATTGTTTATAGTTAATCAAGTATATCAACCCATAAAAGATATACTAAACTATAAACCCATTTGGGATTAAAACACTCTGACCAAGAGTCTATACTTTAAATACTAAGATATTTAATTAAGTATACTAGTCTGCATTCATACTAAAATCTGTGTCACAATGACAAGAACAAAAGTATTACGATTGTTAAATATCATAGGTAAGCTCGAGGATATATGGTCAGTCCTGGGAATGGCATAGCCTGATCAACTATGTTGGTCCTAGGAGTGATTAACATATGCCCTAGAATGGTTGTGATGTGTTAACAAGTCTAGAAACTTACCAACAATACCACAAGAAGATCATTAGAACCTAAACTTAAAATACTATAGGTGTATTTTGTACTACTAGCTACATATATACTATATCCTTATACCTCTCTTCTCGCATAGATTTAAATGGCTGGATTCCATCACGGCGACCCGTACTTTCCAAATGAAGGCAACGCAGGATGGCTCGAAGCAGAGTCCGATAATGAGCATCAAATTCTGTTGGATGATCATCAAGCTGAAGGCTTCTCGGATGGATCAGACTCTAAGCCCGAAGTCAACAACCTACCTCCAGTAGGTCAATCCCCGAACAACAACCCTCGACCAGCTTTTCCAGGTCCCACTCCCTTGTGGGTAAATAACTTGAATAGATGGAGTGACGAATAGGGTCAACCCTTACCATACATTGGGGACCGTAGCTTTTACAACATCAGCGAAGGTGGTTCTGCTGACCGAGCTCTGCCCGTCATTATCCGTAGAATAGCTCGTAATGTTGAGCTAGGTCGAGCAGCCATTGACCGGGTTGTGGAGATTGATGCCAACTCTGGTGTCAACACAGTCCGCATCCTCCGTCTCGAAGAAGACATGGAACGGACCCGGTGAACCAATGAAACCCTACAGCAACATCTGGTTGCCTCTCAAACAGAAGTCGTGGAACTTCGAGCTCATCAAAGGGCTCATGAACGACACCTTCAAGAGGTGATCCGTCAAATGAGAGACCCCAGGGTTCTCCCGAGGAATGCTCATCGCCGTTAGAAGATGTCTAGTACAACATTATCTTTTGGGTTAAGGATTAGCCTTTAACATCTGTGCTCTAAGTAGCACTTATCTGTAAAATATTGCTAACATTCAGTACTCTAATTAGGAATCTAAGAACTGTCAAACTTTTCCGTCTGGTATGATGTAAGACCTATTGTTAGGTCGATTTTCCCTGAACTTATTACATCGGTAATACCAGTACTATTGACATCTATCTAATATGTGGGAAAAATCTTTACACTCTTGTTTTCCTACAAATCTTCCTTGTTATGATCTCAAACACTCATTCAACTGTTGGGCTATGGTTAGTTAGTCCATGTGTCACTCTCACCTTACTTTCAAATTGATTCTTACCACTTTGCTTATCCTTATAAACTTATAGCTGAAAGATGCCTCCTCGCAAATCTCCCCAGAATAACCCTACACCTCCACCGCCTCCTCCACCTCCGGTCATCGATACAGTAGCCCTAAATGCTGCTGTAGCTACAGCAGTGGCAACTGCCATGGCACAGTATCACTCTACTGATGCCAGCAGAGGTGGAACCCCTGTTAACTCTATTCCAGTGGAAAATCATGTGCGCTCGAGAGAGTGCTTTTACAAGGATTTCACTAATTGCAAGTCGAAGTCCTTTCATGGGACCGGTGGAGTCATTGCCCTCTCGTAATGGTTTGAGAAGACTGAATAAGTCTTCGAAATTTGTTCATGCCTTGCTGCGAGCAAAGTCAAATATGATGCATGCACCTTTGAAGGAAAGGCCCTGACGTGGTGAAACGGCCACGTTAAAGCTCTAACCCTCATCGTAGCCAACGACATAGGCTGGGAAACGATGAAAGACCTCATGATTGAGGAATGCTGTCCAAGGGGCGAAATCCATAAATTTGAGTAGGAGCTTTGGATCCTGAACATGAAGGGCACTAACATTGTTGCTTATACTGCCCGATTCAGCGAATTGGTGGCCCTCTGCCCTAATATGGTTCCCACTGAGGGGAAAAAGATTGAAAGGTACATATGGGGGCTAGTGCCTCCGTATCAGGGGAATGTCCTAGCATCAAACCCCGCTACCTTCGACAGTGCCAAGCGACTGGCACAGCGACTCATTGACCATGGAGTCAAAACCCCTGCAACAACAACAACCCTAACCATCCCGGAACCCTCCAAACCCGCTGACATCATGAGGAAGTTCTGGGATGACAAGAAGAAGTAGCAAGCTGCCAAAAAGTAGCAAATTGTGGCAGTACATGCCGCGGTAACCCCTGCTGCTGCTACTGCTCCGATGAAGCAGTACGTTGGAAGTTTGCCTAAGTGCAACAAATGAAACTTTCACCACAACGGCCCCTGCCGTGAAATGCAGTGCTCTAACTGCAACAGGAAAGGACACACCGTCCGTTTCGAAAAGTTCCCGGCACAACCGATCACCCAAGTCCCCGGCTCTGGCGCGAGCCCGACCTGCTATGGATGTGGTGAAGCAGGCCACTTTAAGAGGGACTGCCCCAAAGAGAAGAATGCTGGAGGAGCAGGGAGGGTACTAGCTATAGGCCATAGGGACGCAGTTGCTGACCCGACAGTGGTTATTGGTACGTTCCTCCTCGATAACTCCTATGCATGCATTATGATCGATAGTGGAGCGGAGCGAAGCTTCGTAAACCATAAATTTGCTCGCATGCTTAAACAACAACCACACACACTTAAAGAACAATTCACAGTAAAAATGGCTAATGGAAAAACAGAAAGCACCAGTAGCATATACTTAGGATGTACCCTAACTCTAAATAACCATTGATTCCCAATCGACCTTATGCCGGTCTCGATTAAAAGCTCCGACGTTATCATCGGCATGGATTGGTTGAGTCTTCATCGCGCCGACATCATGTGCTTCGAGAAAGCAGTCCGTCTAAACCTCCCGTCTAACGAAACTCTTATCGTCTACGGTGACAAACCCAGTGCGAGTCTCCGTATTATATCAAGTATTCAAGCACAGAAATATCTGCGTAAAGAATACCATGCATTCCTTGCTCACGTCGTCGACACGAGCCTCGAAATGAAAGAACTAAAGAACATTCCAGTAGTGAGAGACTTCCCCGACATTTTCCCAGAAGAGCTACCTGGATTACCTCCACAACGACAGGCGAGTTCAGAATCGACTTAGTCCTAGGAGCTAACCCAGTAGCCAAGTCGCCCTACCGATTAGCACCAGCAGAGATCCAGGAATTATCTGGTCAACTTAACGAACTGCTCAGCAAGGGCTTCATAAGACCAAGCTTCTCACCTTGGGGAGCACCAGTCTTGTTTGTTAAGAAGAAAGACGGATCATTCCGTATGTGTATCGACTACATGGAACTCAACAAACTGACGGTCAAGAATCGATACCCTCTGCCTTGCATAGACGACCTATATGACCAACAGCAAGGGGCGAGTTACTTCTACAAAATTGATCTGAGATCCGGATATCACCAGTTATGAGTACTAGAGGAGGATGTTCCCAAGACAGCCTTCCGAACTCGTTACGGACACTACGAGTTCGTGGTGATGCCATTCGGATTGACCAATGCGCCGGCAGTTTTCATGGACCTGATGAACATAGTATGTTGACCTTACTTGGATCAGTTCATCATCGTTTTCATTGACGACATCCTGATCTACTCCCGAAGTAAGGAAGAGCATGGCGATCACCTACAACAAGTTTTAGGAACTTTACGAACGGAGAAACTCTATGTGAAGTTCTCGAAATGTGAATTTTGGATCCGGAGAGTCAAATTCTTAGCACACGTAGTAAGCGAAGAGGGAATCCACGTGGACCCATCCAAAATTAAAGCCATTGAGAACTGGTCAGCACCGAAGATGCCTACTGAAATTCGCCAATTTCTAGGCGTTGCTGGCTACTACTGTAGATTCATACAGAACTTCTCCCGAATAGCGAAACCTCTTACAACCCTAAGCCAAAAAGGTGTGGCCTTTGACTGGGAAGAGAACCAAGAAAGAGCGTTCCAAACGCTCAAGCGAGCCTTATGCACCGCGCCAATACTATCCCTCCCCGAAGGGATAGAAGACTTCGTAGTCTATTGTGATGCATCGAACCAAGGGCTCGGGTGTGTTCTGATGCAGCGAGGTAAGGTCATCGCCTACGCCTCCAGACAGTTGAAGACACACGAAGTTAACTACACGACCCACGATCTTGAACTAGGAGCAGTGGTGTTTGCTCTGAAGATCTGGAGACATTACTTGTACGGGACGAAAAGCACTATCTTTACCGACCACAAGAGTTTTCAACACATATTCGATCAGAAGGAGCTCAACATGAGACAACGACGGTGGGTCGAGGTACTTAGTGACTACGAATGCGATATTCGTTATCATCCGGGTAAAGCCAACATAGTAGCAGACGCCCTAAGTCGGAAGGAATATTCTGGTCGCAGAGTCAAGTCATTGTCAATAACCATCCATTCACACTTGTCTAAGCAAATTCAGGTAGCCCAACTTGAAGCCATGAAACCTGAAAATGTGACGAGTGAATCCCTTAGAGGAATGGACAAGAATTTAGAAGCCAAGGGTGACGGAGCCTTGTATTTTATGAATCGGATCTGGACACCGAAGCACACTGGTTTCCGAGACTTGGTCATGACCGAGGCGCACAACACTCAGTATTCCATCCACCCAGGTTCAGATAAGATGTATCTGGATCTTAAAAAGCTATACTGGTGGCCTAATATGAAAGCAGAGATTGCTACCTTCGTAAGTAAATGCCTTACTTGCGCAAAGGTTAAGGTCGAGTACCAGAAGCCCTCCGGTTTACTGCAACAACCAGAGATTCCAGAATGGAAGCGGGAACGGATCACTATGGATTTCATAACCAAGTTGCCCAAGACAACGGGTGGACTTGATACCATATGGGTCATCGTCGATAGATTGACCAAGTCTGCACACTTCCTACCTATCAAAGAAACCGACAAGATGGAGAAACTTACGAGAACATACATTAGGGAAATCGTACGGATACATGGTGTGCCTATATCCATTATCTCCGATAGAGATAGTAGGTTCACCTCATGATTCTGGCAATCATTACAACATTCCTTGGGAACAAGGCTAGACATAAGCACAGCCTACCATCCACAGACCGGCGGACAAAGTGAGAGAACAATCCAGACTTTAGAAGATATGTTGCGTGCTTGTGTAATTGACTTTGGAAAAGCGTGGGATACCCATTTACCCCTCGTCAAATTTTCCTACAACAACAGTTATCACACGAGCATAAAGGCAACACCATTTGAAGCCCTCTACGGCCGAAAGTGCAGATCCCCTCTATGCTGGGCTGAAGTGGGTGATACCCAATTAGCCAGGGGGCAAGCTTCTAACAGTACTCTCACCGGTCCAGAGATCATTCGGGAAACGACAGAGAAAATCGTTCAGATCCGTGAACGATTGAAAGCCTCTAGAGACCGACATAAGAGCTACACTGATAAGCGAAGAAAACCATTGGAATTTCAGGTGGGAGACCGAGTCCTTCTCAAAGTCTCACCCTGGAAGGGCTTGATACGCTTCGGTAAGCGTGGGAAGCTTAATCCGAGGTACATAGGGCCTTTCGAGATTCTCGCAAGAGTCAGCCCAGTAGCTTACAAACTCGACCTACCTGACACACTTCGTAACGTACATTCTACATTCCACGTATCTAACTTGAAAAAGTGTCTGTCCGACGAGATTCTTGTAATCCCACTCGACAAGATCGAGATCAACAAGAGCCTCAACTTCGTGGAAGAACCTATAGAGATCATGGACCATGAGGTCAAGCAGACAAAACAAAGCCGTATCCCGATTGTGAAGGTTCGCTGGAACGCCAAGCGAGGACCGGAATTCACTTGGGAACGCGAGGATCAGATGAAACTGAAATACCCTCATCTTTTCGCTTAGTTATTTGTAACTTCCAATTTGCTTAAATTCTAATTTCGGGACGAAATGCCTTTTAACGGGGGCATGATGTGACAACCTGAAATTTCCATTCTACACAAACAGTATCACTTTAATAGAAGTTATAACAGTCATAGTCGATAATCAGACTTTTCGGATAAGTTGGAGCAATTTAGGGTTTACACTTCAGTAAATATCAGGAGAGTGGATGCACTACGGTTTTGTGCAACACTATTATTCCAACACCCTGTTATATTAGAAATCAACTCCGGAATAAAAATATTTTTTGCCAAAAATATTTCAAGACTATAAAAAGATTTCTGAACCAAATTCATTCATTATTCACATTTCCAACTAGAGAAAAGCCATTTTATCTCTCACGGAAACACCAAGTAAGGGCACCAAAGTGTACCTAGGGTCCCCTTTAGCCTTAAACAAAAGCCTAGAAGTTATCCTACTTGTGCAAGAGACTTGAAAGAATTAAAACACCCATCCCTTGAGAGTTTACGGTTGTAAACTCCAAAAGAAATGGTCTTTTGCCCGTAAACTCCTCAAAGGAGTATTTTAAGGCCTTAAACTACCCAAAGGATTAAACCACCAAGCAAGGCTTATTCTAGAAATCAAACAACACTTCAAAACACCAACAACTACCATGATTGGAGTTCACGGCCGTAAACTCAAGGGTTTACGACCGTAAACTCCTTGTGTGGAGTTTATTGAGTAGTAAACACTTATACAAGGTCCTTGGAAGCTTTAAACCCCTTTAGCCTTGTCCCATAACAACCTAGAAGCAACCCATAGGACCTATAACACTTATACAAAGTGTTTACATGTTCCTGAGTGTCCCAACTTATTTTATTAAGTTATTATTGGGCTAATTAGTTATATATATGCTCATTATATGATAACTAGGCTCGTGCGTGTGAACAAGTCTCCGTTTGCCACCAAGCACGGTATCCGATACTTCAATCCAATCCACTCACCACAAGTGAGTTCAGACCCCTTTAATTAACCTTTGAAATGCTTTTAAATGTTTTAAATACTTTATGGGGGGGGGGGGAATACAAGTTAAATACCTATAGTTATTACATCAATCACATGTGATTACATTAATCACATGCGATTAATAACTAGAAAACCAATGATTTTATCACCGTTCAAACTGTTTATCAAACTATTTTACTTCAAAATGTTTTACAAACTCTTTTACTTATCAAATGCTTTTATTAAACTTTGTTTTACTTCTTATAAATTCCATGCCTATATATGTATAGATATATAAGAAATGTTTAAAGGGCTTAGGAAGGCCATCCACCCTATTTCCTTTTCGCGCTTGAGATGTGGTCTGGTGAGATTTCGGGTAGTCGTCCGAAGGTCGTTTCAATATTAGTTATATATCAAATATACATGTATAGACATAAAAGTACTTCCATATTCATACTTATCAGTACATCATCAATAAGTTACCATCGGGGTAACATAGGATCATACTACTACGATTTCTAGATAAATGAGTCAGTTCATTCATGAGTCAATACTTATTACCACGAGTACTTATACAACTATACTAGAAAGAGAACATATACAACTATACTAGAGGAAGAGCATATACAATTATACTAGAACAATTCATTACATTACATATACAAGAACACGTTAACAATTGTGATCCACTGTACCGGAGCATGCCTTAATTGTCATGGCCCGAGTTGTAGCCAGAATTCTCTTGGAGGGAGAGCATGAGTTTGCGTATAGATCTATACTGGATTAACTATCCTACACCTTGCTGCTAGCTACAGCCGGACCTGCAGGTCTGCGGGTGCCAAACATCATTCCGTTATTACGACCATTCGTATGTCGTTGTTACCAGTTGATAGTATGGTGCAATTTATCACATGATACCTTAATATAAATCCGGTTTAAGGTAGTTAGTACAGCAGTAGTTCCTATAATACAATACTACAATAATTTACCCATTACATACTTTTAGTGATTGTTTCACTTAAACTTTAATGTACAAACTATATTTTTTAAATGATAGTTACACTTGGGAAATTACACACTTTTACAACAAACGAGCATACAAAACAGTTAAGCCTTGGAAGAAGGCTACTTTAATAGAAAATATAGGTTTTTCTGAGAGATTCAAACTTGTACAAACAATTACAAACACTTACTTACATTTTACAAACTTACACTTGATACATGTTCAAACGTTTTTGGATGACAAATACCGACACTAAAATACTTATGAACTCACCAGCTTAATGCTGATAAACTCTTTCAAAATAACTTGTATTCTCAGGTCATCAGTAGATAGGTACCGAGGCCAACTTTTGAGAAGATGGAGCGCATCCAAGACTCATCTTATTATTTTGATTTACAGTATTTTTGGTGTCTATAACTGTACAGAACACGCTTGTATTAAAATTATATATTTAATGCGATGGATGATGTTGTTTGCTTATTTACATTTACTGTGTTGTGATACTTTACATGACGTCCTCCGCCCTAGAACGTTTCCGCCGTTCTTGGTTTTGGGGTGTGACATCTTCACTACTCTCTGAATCATCATCACTACTTGCATCTACATCAGCTATGTTGGATGATTTTTTTGGAATACTTTCATTAAATTCAACCCCATAGAAAGGGTCAAAATCTTCTAACATTTCCTCTTCTACACTATATTTGTTTTCAAAAGGGACTTCATTTGATTGGTGTTGCTTATTCATAGCAGTACACCCCTCTTCTACACCCTTATTTACAATAGGTTGCCCCTCCTCTACACCTTCATTCACTAATTTTTCAACCATTTCTAAGTCAGCAGTGGCAATCACAAGGTCAACTTGATCGCCTTCAACAACACTTATTCCTCTTTTGTCTACCCAATCAAAGCAAAGCTTTTTGCTAAATGATGAGCTACCTTGGATAGGTTTCCAACCTCTGCCCCTACTCAACTCAGGTGTGAAAGACCTATACCTTGCCAAGGTCAACCCTACTTTACCCTTACAAACTTCAAATTCCACTAAGTTAGGACCAACAATAGGGGATATGGGCTGAGGTGGTTCATCATCTTCTATCTCTTCTATTATAACCCTTCTAGGACCATTTGGGGACATGAAATAGGTAAATAACGTTGTTTATCCATGCTCCGTGTACACTTTTATCAGTTTATTCGCACTCACATATTTTGATAGGCTATGTACATCATCATCATTACCTAGAGCTGTTAGTCCAAAATCCAAACCTTCGTTAGGCAAACGGAAATGGTAGTAGATGATAGGTGGAACAACATACCCTAAATCTAACATGATGGAGTACATTTCGTGTACTGAGAATTCTTCTATATCGACCACGTCAATGTATGCTACAACTCGTTCAATATACTTGATGCCTAGAAACTTTGTGAACTTCCCACCATGATGAAGTTCAATACTGAACATGGTGGGATGTCCAGCTTAAAAAACAAAACAAAAAAAGATTTTTAGATTTCAAAAGTGTAAGAACGTGATCAAATATAGAGCATCTTACCATAAATTTGGTTGGGATCAATTTCTTCACCATGTGCTCTGATGGACCACATTGTAAGAACCATTTGCGAAATTTCAACAACAGATTGAAGCTCGGTCAGGAAAAGGGTTTGTGATTAGGGTTTTTTTTTATTTTCACGTCGTCAAAGGTGGGTGAAGGAATAGGAGTAGCCAACCGATAATTAGGGTTGATAGACACAAATAGCCTGTAGAACTTTCAATTGGTGGTAATGTGCAATACAGATGAAAAGACGAAATTACCCTCACATGGAGGGCACGTGTTACATTAAACGGAAGGAAATAGACGGGAGTTAAGTCCAGGGACCAAAACCACAAGAAGTTTCATGTTTTGGACCAACTATGCAATTTGAAAACATTTTGGACCTTATCCACAATTTTTGGATAACCACAAGGACCAAAAACACACTATTGTCCTTTTATTTGTTATATGAATGTTTAGCAAAAATAGCCAGAAGCTTTTGAAATATATAAAATTACATAAAATGACAATTGATTAAAAATAAATAAATATATAAATATATTTTTAAGGGTAATTATGAAAATTGATTTCAAAAGCTTAGGAGCGTTTTGTTAAACGCCACATGAAGTAGCTTTTAGAATCGGAGCGTTTTGTTAAAACTAAAAGCTAAACGTTCGTACTGTCAAACGAAGTTTTTTGTTTAAACTAGAGCGTTTTATCAAAAGCAAACACTTTTAAAAGCTCTGTGCCAAACATACCCCAAATGAGCACAATATTAAAAGTTAATTGACAAAAAAATGACCTAAACTTTAGTTTATGTGTGTTCAATAAAAGGCTAAGGCTAATTTATATCTAAAAAATGTTTCGCTTTTAGTTTCTTTGTTGTTCTAAAATTGAACGGTACTAAAAAACTTCACAATTTCATTGTGTGGTATAAAGCTTGAACGAACTACTAGAAAAAACTAGAAAAATACACCATTTGAAAAACCACACAACTTTTTGAATACGAATATTAGGAGACAAAAAGAAGTAAATGACAAATTTATTCATATGAATGGCACGTGAGGATCTTCAACGATGAATCTTAGACAAAGTTAGCCTTAAAGACCACCAATGCAATTTTTTTTTTTTTTAAACCACATAGACAACCTGTGTCACTAAATCAAAATTTATATTAAAAATGTAGATCGGACAAACCTAAAGGACTAAAACTGTAATTTACTCAATAAACAATGTCCTTTAATAATCTAAAAATAATTAAAACTGATAATAAACTTATAATCTTTTTATTATGTATTACTAACAATTATGAAAAAACAAACAATATTTTTACACTATTTAATTCTAATCGTGTTTAAAAAAAAAAAAAAAAAAAAAAGTCTAGTATTACTTAATTCTAGGGGTGTGCACCAAACCGCACAAACCGCATAAACCGCCCGCACCGCACCACACCGCACCGCATAACGCGGTTTAAAACAAATGCAACGCGGTTTGCGGATTGTAATTTGGTCAAACTGCACTACGCGGTGCGGTTTGCGGTTTTTAATTACAACACCGCGGTTCAAACCGCACCGCACTATATATATATATATATATATATATATATATATATATATATATATATATATATATATATATATATATATATATATATATATATATAACCAATTTAGTATAAAATAATTAAAGAACATAACTAATTTAGTGATACATACGAAAAAATAAAACTTTTGTTTAAATGAATTTGATAGGACTTCCTTTAATAAATTAGATATTTTTGCTAATTCTTTATATGTTTTTCTTTATTTTAATTATACGTTCGAACATGTACAATATATTGTTTAAAATGTATATAGAGTATATGTTTGTTATTCGTCTTCTAGTCTTAGGTAAAAACATATACAATATATTGTTTAGAATATATTGTTTACAATAACTTAATATTTATATACTCATACTTAAATTTGAAAAGTTGCCTACCAAACCGCACCAAAACCGCCCACACCGCACCAAACCGCACTGCACCGCATAACGCGGTTTGGAACCTTCGTGGTGCGGTTTGCGGTTTCCAATAATTTCAAACCGCACGTGCGGTACGGTTTGTGGTTTTACCTCCAAACCGCACCGCAAACACACCTACTTAATTCTAATCGTGTTTAAAATAATTCTAGTATTGAAAACCGGATATAATCCGTATGTCCCCTACCCTTTTCGTCTTCAATCTTTTATTGTTTACAACTTTGGTCTATATTTTGTCTTTTAATTTGGTATAGTACTTTTTTTTATATATAATTCTTACACAATTTTTCTTTATTATAAATATAAATTTGGCCTAACATCCGGTGTATTTTACAAAACTGATACAGCAATTTTTTTCTTTATACAATTGATACAATATTTTTTCCCAACTTCTTTGCACCTTTTTTTTGGTGTTCTTAAAACTTAGTTTTACTAAAAAAAATTCTAAATTATTTTAAGTCATTTTTACAATTTCAGTTGTATCTTTTCTTTTCAAGTATGAGTTTTCTATGAATTTATCTAAATATTATTAATAACTTATTTTTTTCAAAAAAAATTTAACTTTGTTTTTTATGTTCTTTAATTTGTTTATATACTCAAGCATGCTTTATATTTGTTGTAATAATTTTATTTTTTAAAGATTTTATATTGTTATTTTTAGAAGAAATAAAATTATAGCTCATTAAACTTTTGACTTTTGGTTTAAATGGTCATTAAACTATTTTCTAGCTTTATATCAATATAAGGTAGGTTTTGATATGCTTATTAGGCCCCATGATCTATCATAACAAGTTTCATTCTAGCACCACCATTGTAACATCCAAAAGTTTCTTGAAAAATTTTGAACTTTTAAAACCAATCATTGTTTACAAAACTAGTTTTCAAAACTTGTTTAATATTAGAGCTTTTCTAAATCATAAAACGAAACATGAGTGGGTGTACAGTCATGACTTCGCCTTCCCATGATAATCTGAGTTACCTAAAACATAACCCAAAATTGTAAACTCAAAGCTTAGTGAGTTGCCCCAAAATACCAACACATCAAAACCAGAATAATAATAGTAAACAACATGCATACAAAGCCTTCAATCTGACAGGAACACCCTATCGGCATGCAATCTACATGTTATGCTCACAAAATCTTCGGTATGCGTCTCACCGGGCCTTCAGCCTATCTGGAACATTCTCAGGGCCTTCGGCCTGACTAGTACGCCCTATTGGGCTTTAGTCTATCTAGGATGCCCTGGGTCTATAGGCCTTCAACACAAAGCAAGACCACCTCAACCCAACCCACCATCACATATCAACATATACCATATCAAACTCTAGTTAGCATGTACAGACAGTCATATAGATCTAACAGAACACTAATCAGAGCATCATCCTATATACCGGGATACAAATCTAACAGATCACTACACATAACATCATCATATATACCAGGATACATATCTAACAGGTCACTACACATAGCATCATACGATAAACCAGAATAATAATCAAAAGGGTCGGCGGTGCCTTCGACCCATAAGTACAGTGAGGAAGACTCACCTCACACTATAGAATCACACTTAAAAGCCTCCGTCTGCTAGCTCACTGAAACCCCGCACTAACACAATAAAATAATCATCCAATTAATAATCGGATTACAATCCTTGACTAGTAATCCATACCTAAGGTAAATAGCCACTTTACCCTTTCCCTAGTAGGCTAAGACCCAGACCCAAATCTTGGCCCAAAAGGCCCAACAATAAATAACTACTCAAGGCATATAATTGGCCTAATTTTCAAAATTGGTCCCAAATACTATTTGGGCATGACTCCAAGGTCTAACACTTCACGTAGCCCAAAACACCCTTAATCTGATGGACCAATAATTGTTGGATTAGGTGTCTAAGCCCATAATTAATATTGATATGTATTCGACTCGAGAGTAGCATGGTCCATTTGGGTTGTATATCATCAGGACATTTTGGTAGGATGGACTTTTGAGAGAAGAGATTATATATGATTTATTAATATATTATAAGTTCTAATATATTAATATGAAATCATATGTTTTAATTAGTATTGATCAAGCATTAATTTGGAATTAAGTTAGTGATCAAAAGAGACTAATTAAAACTATGGAGACTATTTATGGTAATTAGTTATATTTATATGTGTTGGGCTTATGATCCATGTTGGACCAAGTTTATGTATGGATACATAAAGAGTTGGGCCACATGAACCATGGATCATAAAATCCATGGATATGGGTTTGGGTTATACCCATGACTCTTAGAATTAAACACATATAAATACATATGTTATGACCTAAAAACTGCCACTTTTAGTGGATGTGCATATTATTGGAGTTCATGAAGGTTTTAGAGTGCATGGAGATTCTCTCTCAAGTCCTACCTTTGTCCTTGATGTGTTGTGAATTCATTTTAGGCTTCCACATTATTAGGGCTAAGTTCTTAAGGCCAAATACATCGAGACCTCCAGCCATACAAAAAGGTATGTTACATTATCTAGTATTTTATGTAGTTTGTATGACAATTGCATGCTAGCTATAGGTTTAATACCTTGGAAACCATTTGCATGTATAATTAGTGAAAACATAGATCCAAGGTATTTAGGGTTGTATGTGCACCATAGGATGTTGTATTATACCAAAACCCAGCAGTGGTATCAGAGCCATAGGTTGTTTTCAATTATACTTGATGCAAATAGTTGGAAAAAAAACCGAATTTTTTGATGTCTGGACAGCAGACTCAAAGAGTCCAGGGATGGACTCGACGAGTCCATGCACAAATTCATCCAGCTCGTCGAGTTGGTTCATGCACTCGGCGAATTGGACCCCCTGACAGCATATACTCGTGTTTTTTTGGCTTGTTTTGGATTAGAATCATTACCACAAAGTGTTTTTGTTCATAAAATTTAATTTTGGTACTATGTTAATGTTTATTCTCATCCAAATAAAGTTATAATCAAAGTTTCAAGTTTTATACATGTTTATATGATGCTTGAAAATTGTTGATTATGAATGTTCATGTTTATGAGTTTGTTTAGATTAATAGAAAAAATTATGTGACAGTTGCTTTCAATCCAAATTAATCTAGAAGTTGGTAATAATATGTGTTTTTGTAACTTGTTTTCAAGTTACTTGAAAAGTCACATTTATTAATTTTAAAAACTCATAAAATTGCCATAGGTTACAAAATGAAGAGTCTTTTGTCATAAATAGTTTTATGAACTCCATAACTTCTCCTCAAGTTATGGATGTTCATGAGTCTCCTCATTAAAGTTTTTTAAGACCTTAATTAAGCTCATAAGTTATGAAAATCCAAGGGTTTTGAAAAGTTACAAAACTTTCCCTCATGTTTTGGAATTTGTAAAGTCACCCGATGTACACTTTAATTCCAAACCCTAGAATTTTAAAAGTTAAAATACATTTATGGACTTCATTAAATTAATTAAAGTGTTTAATTAAAAGAGTTAATAGTTCCATAATGGCATGGTTTAAGTTTAATTAAATTAAGAGTGTAGTTTAATTTTGAGATTAAACCACCAAGTATTTTAAATGTGTAGAATACACCCTTATACTATTATAATATTAAAAGTTGATATATATATATATGTATATATATATATATATGTATATATATATATATATATATGTATATATATATATATATATATATATATATATATATATATATATAAGATTAAAAGTCAGTCTTACCGCTAGTATGCCTCATTCACAAAGTCGGTCTATAAGGGGGCATAAGGTTACTGCCTATAAAATGGCAGTTTAATGGGTGTCCACTCTCACCCACTGCTTCCTTGACTGGTGGAGGGTCGTTAGCCAAATGGGTAAGATAAGGACAATAATTCTCCCTTCATTAAAATTATTAATGATAAATACTAAGTAACTAAACCTTTTATAAATACCAAATCTTAGTTACTTAGGAAAATGTGAATTTGGTGCTAACCCATGAAATTCACACTTTGTACCTTACCAAGTCATTGGTGGAGCGTGTGTGGGTAACCGACACACTAACTTGGACTAGTAAGGATAACAAATGGTGACTTAATGTTTGTCATAGATTGGTGGAGCGCGTGTGGGTAATCGGAACATCAATTAGGTGATAATATTCAGGGTACCAAGTGAATTTGCATGGTTATTCACACCTTGTTTTGTGATCCTCGGCATCCTAGTCACAAAATTTAAGAGGGCGCAATCGAGATTGAAACATGCCATTGAAAAGTTCAATGAATCTCAAAAGATCTAGGAGTTTCAAATCCAATTAAAACCTAATAAATTATTTCTTTTTTCATGGTGGAAATTGTGAATTGTCTTTCGCCTACCTTCAAAAATCTTATAGCTTGGATTATGGCATCCCTATTCCACGTTATAAAATATTGTGTTGGGTCCTAGCCTTAATATTTCATATTGGGTGTTATATTAAGGACTTAAAAATAAACTAACTTGAATATCTCCCATTATAGATGTCTAGTTCAAACATCTATGATCTTCCCAAATCTCTTGGAATTTAAATTCCTCCACCCTTCCAATTATTCTCCCTAACCCACAAGTTCATGGTCACTCAAGCCCTATTAGCAAGCAAGGTATATGTGTGATCGCATCTTGGATATGAAGTCATATATTGACAAGTCGGGAGAGTTGGGTGTCAAAGTCTTGAGAAAGTTGGATGTTCAATCACTTTCTAAGATACATAGTGAGTTCGTTTGGGACTACTATAAAACATACTATGACATGACCCTTTATGATTTTTATCTATTTGCCTAGTGCTGCTGAATCAGAAATGATTTGAGGACTAGTAAAGCAAATTTGATTAGAAGATCAACTTCCTAAACCTTCTATTGCCAAAGGAAGGTGCATTAGTTGCGAAGTTGCCTAATTTACCTGAACAAACATAAGGTTGGTAAAGTTAAAGAGTTTGACTCTACTTCGGGTAAAGTGCACTATCTAACTCTATTAAGTTCCTATTTGAGATTCTTATACATGATGTGACCAGATCACATTTTGATGTTTTTTTAGAATCGAAGAGAGGAATCTTAAAGGAAGTATATGCTGATTTTGATCGCGAAGATGGATTTCGATCGTATGGTTCGGTGATCAGAATTGTGAGTTGTTGCTTAAGAGTTATGATATATTGCTTAGGAATAGATGACAACAACATTTTCATATGCATTTGCATTGTAAGAATAAGTTTTTCCGAAAGTTGTAAATAAAAGATAAGGTTTTATTTTATTTATTTTAAATATCCTTACAGTGGCATTTGTGAAAAATGTTTGTTTATATGATTCCATTGATAGCAATATTGGAAAATGGATTTGATTTTTTCGGTTGTGGTGGTGTCATAATTTACCAAATATGGAAAGATTCTCATCACCCAAGTTTCAATTGGACCGAAACTTGGAATCATACAAGTTGTATGATGAATGAGAATTTTCATCTTTGGAAAATTAAGTCAAGTGAAAAGACTAAGGGATTGAGTACACATCCTTTGTGCATTGGTTAAGTCCAACACAAAGATCGATAAGACTATTCGTCACGATATAGTAAAGTTTGGTAAATATGGTTATACTTACAAGCTTAAGTATAATTCTGAGACATTGGAAAAGTTCCAAATGTATGGCAAAGCGAATAAGAAGAATCAAATTAGGCAGAAGGATAAAAGTTTCTCAAATCTGAAAAGATGGGAGAGTACTTTAGTATCATGTTATATGATCATCTTAATTATTAAGAGACCTTATCACAATTCATCCTCTAAGTGCATTCTGATAGTTAAGAAGAAGAGCTATGAATTATTGGAATGGTTAAATCAAGAAGATGAGTCATACTTCATTCCAAAAACAAAGTCTTAGAGTCATACTCCAAGATTGTAACTTGAGTGACATATCTTGAAGAAGGTTTATTAACACTAGTCAAATGTAAGAGTAAAATGTTTTCTACTCTTGTACGTTTAAAATTGGTAAGTTGTGATGTTTTGGATAAAACAGAGTTCAACTTAGGCCAATCACGTGAAGTATTAGTCTTGATAAGAATCCGCACTTTCCCTTGAATATTTGTTTTGTCAAACAATGGTTCTTGACAAAAGAGTCTTGTATGTCAAGAGGACAGTGGGAGTCTTAAAGGTCTTGAAAGTTTCAAGAACTAATCAAGGATGTCACACCCCAAAACCACGAACGGCGGAAATGTTCAGGGGTGGAGGACGTCATGTAAAGTATCACAACAGTGTAATATAATAAACAAGTAACAACATCATCCATTGTATTATAAGTAAAGTTTTAATACATGTGTGTTCTTTCATTGTAATAAGACACCGAAAATAACCAATCAAAATAAAAGACGAGTCTTGTTTGCTCCGTCTTCTCAAAACCTGATCACCGTACCTGTCTACTGATGACCTGAGAATACAAGTTATTTTGAAAGAGAGTATCAGCTTTAAAGCTGGTGAATTCATAAGTATTTAAGTGTCATTGCCTTGTTTTGTGAAAATCTGTTATGAAGTCCATGTAAATCGTTAAATGAAAATGCTAATGTAAGTGAGAAAAACCCTAGAAAATCCCTTATTTTCTATCAGTTTGAGATGTAGTCTTCTACCAAGACCCGATTGTTTTGTTTGTAAAAAGATAGTTTTTCCTTTGTTTTGAGTAGTACTAGAAGTGCTTAGTCTAACTCATCGTTTATGTGAGTGTATCACAAAATAAAGTAAACAGGAAAATGTACTATTGTAAGTGTTTTCACTGGGTACTAGGAGTAACACAACATCGCACGAAGCGAAAAGTATAACCTAATGAACATCCGAAGATTGTCCAATTGTCCTCTGTAGTAGCAGCAGGTGGGTGGAAGGGTTAGTACCAATCGATCTACCTAATACAAACGTTAATTTAATGATCCTCCAATGATTCACATCTCATCCACTGTTGCAACAACAGGATGGGGGGATGGTTAGTCCCGTTACTGACTACTAGTTCAAGTAACTACCTTAGACATCCGTAGACGTTCATCGACCACTGGTGCTAAGCAGCGGGGTTCGGAATGGTAAGTCCCGCCTAGATATCCCATTGAACCGGGATGAGAAAGAAAATTTACACAGAAAGTACTAATAAATCATCTCCGTAGTTCTAAGTATAAGTATCCAGGTAAGTGAATACAGGATAATGCACCTATGTAACAATGTTCATGTATGACATTCACGTAAGTGTGTTCATGTATCAGATAAGTATGTGTAAACATATTCATGTATCAGTTAAGCATACGTATATGCACTCATGTATCAAGTAATGTACTAGTATAGAATCATGGATGAACTGACTCTTGTGTGATTCCTTGTAATAGGAGTAATGTTTGATATCTTCAAATTATCCCTATGATAATTTACTGAACTATGATTGGATGATCATCTAAGTTTATACACTCTTAATACTCAAGGGTGTGGGAAACTTAAGGAAGGCTGTGAACTATAACATTAATACGTATATATGAATATAAGTGTATATGCATAGTTTAGTTCAAGAATGAAAAATGGCTTTATAAAACATCTTATTGGTTTTGAACAATAATCAACAATGACTTAATGTCATTTTAATAAACCTTTCAAAGTAAAACATTTGATAACAATGTGTTTTTAAGATTTAAAACCATTTCATGCATCACATTCTGTAGTATGTGAAATGTGTTAAACGACAAACACAGTTATAAAATACATATCAATGATCTAATAACATGTTTGTTTCTACTTGTATTCCCCCCTTTAAAACATATAAAAATCATTTAAAACATTGATTAGGGGTATGAATTCACCTGTAGTTGGTGATTGGAATGAACTGAACGGTATAGGACGGCTAGGTGTCAAGCGAGGACTTGTACACACACTACGATCCTAATGAACATGTAATCACACATATATGCATTTAATTAGTCTTAAATCACTAATTGATAAAGTTAAGACATCCTATGCATAATAAACACTTTATATAAGTGTTATAGGCCCTAAGGATTGCATCTAAGCTAATGTGGGACAAGGCACTTGTGTTTATGGTTCCAAAGGACCCTATAATTGAGTTTACTCCTCATATACTAACACACATGGAGTTTACGGTTGTAAACTCTTGAGTTTATGGCCGTAAACTCCCAAACATGTGTGTTTGGTGTGTTTTGAAGTCCCAAATGCTTTCTAAAATTATTCTAACTTGGTGGTTAAATCCTTGGAAGGGTTTAAGGTCTAGAAATACTCCAAATAGGATTTTACGGCCCTAAGGCCATTCCCCTTAGAGTTTACAACCGTAAACTCTAAGTGTGGTGGGTTTTTGTTACTTTCAAGTCCTTTGCACTTGTGGTATGGGTTCTCGACTTTTATTCCAAGCATATGAAGGCATTAGGCACACCTTGGTGCCCTTTTTAGGAGTTTACGGCCCAAGAACCATGTCTTGGCCGTAAACTCACTTTGTTAACTGATTTTGATGTGGTTTTGTCCCTCAATTAAGTGGGTAACAATTTCTTGTAAAGGTCTAGGGCTTTAGGTGTCATAAAAACACCCTTTTGTCCATTTCAATGGACTTTACGGCCTAAGATACACTTGGGCCGTAAACTCTCCTTTGTTTGTGTTCTTTGATGTGTTTAATGCCCTGGATGTAATGGGAACAAGTCTAGGTAATTGTCTAAGGATTTAGGAGCCTTAAAAGTACCATTTAGTGTTTGAATTTGTAGTTTACAGCCTATGATAATTTAGGGCCTTAAACTCCCAAACTTGGGTGGATTTTGGTTGTTTTCTTGTCCCTAACATGCATACATATGAGTCTAAGGCTTTAGCATAACACAAGGGTCGGTTTTGGCTTCGTTTCGGGAGTTTACCGCCCAAGAACACCTTGGGGTGTAAACTCCTAGATCTCATGATTTAGCCTTCTAAATCATGTTATAAACACATATAAAGCTTTCTAACATTACTATAAAGAGTTACTCACGTTTTGGTATAAAAAACCGAAGATCCGTGAGAGAGAAAATGGCTTTTCTCTAGTTGGAATTGTGAATAATGAATGAATTTGGTTCATAAATCTATTTATAGTCCTGAGATATTTTGGCAGAAAATATTTTTATTCCTGAAATGATCCCTAATAAAATAGAGTGTTGGAATAACAGTGTTGCACAAAACCCTAGTGCACCCACTCTCCTGATATTTCTTGAAGTATAAACCCTGAATTACTCAAACTTACGCGAAAAGTCTGAAAATTAACTGTGACTGCTATAACTTCTATTGAAGTGATATAGTTTATATAGAATGGAAATATCGGGTTGTCACATCATCCCCCCGTTAGAAGGAATTTCGTCCCGAAATTAGAATTTAAGCAAATAAGAAATTACAAATAACTAAGCGAAAAGGTGAGGGTATTTGAGTTTCATCTGATCCTCACGTTCCCAAGTGAATTCCGATCCACGCTTTGTGTTCTAGCGCACCTTCATTATCGGGATACGGCTCTGCTTTGTTTGTTTGACCTCTCGGTCCATGATCTCTACTGGTTCCTCCACGAAGTTGAGGCTCTCGTTGATCTCGATCTCGTCGAGTGGAATAACAAGAGTCTCGTTGGATAGACACTTTTTCAAGTTCGAGACGTGGAAGGTAGGATGTACGTTACTGAGTTCTTGCGGTAGATTGAGTTTATAAGCTACAGGTCCGATTCTCGCAAGAATCTCGAAAGGCCCTATGTATCTTGGATTGAGCTTCCCACGCTTTCCAAAGCGTATCAAGCCCTTCCAGGGTGAGACCTTCAGTAGGACTCGGTCGCCCACCTGGAACTCCAAAGGTTTCCTACGCTTGTCAACGTAGCTTTTCTGTCGGTCTCTAGAGGCTTTCGATCGTTCACGAATTTGAACGATCTTCTCTGTCATTTCCCGAATGATCTCCGGATCCGTGAGAGTGCTTTCGGAAACTCGTCCCTTAGCTAACTAGGTATCACCCACTTCAGCCTAGCACAGAGGGGATCTGCACTTTTGGCCATAGAGGGCCTCGAATGGAGCTGCCTTTATGCTCGTGTGATAATTGTTGTTGTAGGAAAATTTGACAAGGGGTAAATGAGTATCCCAAGCTTTTCCAAAGTCAATCACATATGCACGCAACATATCTTCTAAGGTTTGGATAGTTCTCTCACTTTGCCCGTTGGTCTATGGATGGTAGGCTATACTTATGTCCATCCTAGTTCCTAGGGAACTTTATAATGACTGCCAGAACCTCGAAGTGAATCTACTATCTCTATCTGAGATGATAGATAAAGGAACACCGTGCAGCCTTACAATCTCCCTAATGTAAGTCCTGGTAAGTTTCTCCATCTTGTCTGTTTCTTTGATCGGTAGGAAGTGTGCAGACTTGGTCAGTCTATCGACGATGACCCATATGGAATCAAGTCCACCCGTCGTCTTGAGAAACTTGGTTATGAAATCCATAGTGATCCGCTCCCACTTCCATTCTGGTATCTCCAGTTGTTGTAGAAGACCGGAGGGTTTCTGGTATTCGACCTTGACCTTTGCGCAAGTAAGGCATTTACTCACGAAGGAAGCAATATCTGCTTTCATGTTAGGCCACCAGTATAGCTTTTTAAGATCCAGATACATCTTATCTGAACCCAGGTGGACAGAATAACGAGTGTTGTGAGCTTCGGTCATGACCAAGTCTCTGAAGCCACCGTGTTTCGGTGTCCAGATCCGATCCATGAGGTATAAGGCTCCGCCACCCTTGACTTCCAAGTTCTTATCCATCCCTCTAAGGGATTCACCAGCCACATTTTCAGGTTTCAAAGCGTCGAGCTGAGTCTCCTTAATTTGCGTGGACAAGTGTGAATGGATAGTTAGAGTCAAAGATTTGACTCTACGACCAGTATATTCTTTCTGACTTAGGGCATCGGCTACTACATTGGCTTTACCCGGATGATAACAAATTTCACATTCGTAATCGCTGAGTATCTCGACCCACCGTCGTTGTCTCATGTTGATCTCTTTCTGGTCGAAAATGTGTTGTAGACTCTTATGGTCCATAAAGATCGTGCTTTTTGTACCATATAGGTAATCTCGCCAGATCTTCAGAGCAAAACACAACTGCTCCTAGTTCAAGATCGTGGGTTGTGTAGTTGACCTCATGTGTCTTCAGTTGTCTCGAGGCATAGGCGATGACTTTAGCTCGCTGCATCAGAACGCATCCGAGTCCTTGATTAGATGCATCACAATAGACAATGAAGTCTTCTATCCCTTCGGGGAGGGATAGTATCGGGGCGGCGCACAAGGCTCGTTTGAGTGTTGGAACGCTCTTTCCTGTTTCTCTTCCCAGTCAAAGGCCACGCCTTTCTGGGTCAGGGTTGTAAGAGGTTTCACTATGCTGGAGAAGTTCTGAATGAACCTGCGATAGTAGCTAGCTAGACCTAGAAATTGACGAATTTCAGTAGGTGTCTTTGGTGCTGACCAGTTCTCGATGGCCGTAATTTTGGAAGGGTCCACGTGTATTCCCTCTTCGCTAACAACATGGCCCAAGAATTCGACTCGTCGAATCCAAAATTCGCACTTTGAGAACTTCGCGTAGAGCTTCTCCGACCGCAAGGTTTCAAAGATTTTTCGGAGATGTTGACTATGTTCCTCCTTACTTCGAGAGTAGATGAGTATGTCATCAATGAAGACGATGACGAACTGATCCAAATAAGGACGACACACTCTATTCATCAGATCCATGAATACTGCGGGTGCGTTAGTTAATACGAATGGCATCATTACAAACTCGTAGTGCCCATAACGAGTTCGGAAGGCTGTCTTGGGAACATCCTCCTCTAACACTCGTAGTTGGTGATATCTGGATCGCAGATCTATCTTCGAGAAGTAGTTAGCTCCTTGAAGTTGATCAAATAAATTGTCAATGCAAGGCAAGGGATAACGATTTTTAATGGTAAGTTTGTTGAGTTCTCTATAGTCGATGCACATGCGAAACGATCCATCTTTCTTCTTGACGAACAAGACCGGTGCTCCCCACGGTGAGAAGCTTGGTCGAATGAATCCCTTCTTGAGAAGTTCATTAAGTTGACTGGAAAGCTCCTGCATCTCGGTCAGTGCTAAACGATAAGGAGATTTGGCTACTGGGGTATCTCCTGGCACTAAGTCGATTATGAACTCGACTTGGCGTTGCGGTGGTAAACCGGGAAGTTCTTCTGGGAATATGTCGGGAAAGTCGCATACTTCTGGGATTTTCTGGATGTCCTTCAGTTCTTGACTGGTATTGACGACGTGTGCTAGGAATGCATGATATTCCTTTCGCAAGCACTTCTGGGCTTGAATGCACGAAATGATACGAAGGCTCATACTAGGTTTGTCGTCGTAGATAATTAAGGTTTCGTTTTTAGGAAGGTTAAGACGAACTGCTTTTTCAAAGCACAAGATGTCGGCGCGAAGAAGACTTAACCAATCCATACCGATGATAACATCGAAATATTTAATTGTGACTGGCGTGAGATCTATCTTGAAAGTATGGCCATCTAAAGCTAAGGTACAACCTACGTATGTGCAGTTTGTACTCTCTGTTTTCCCGTTAGCCATTTCTACCGTGAATGAATTATCTAATGCACATGGTTTTTGTTTAAGCAGGTGTGCAAATTTGTGACTTACGAAACTTTTCTCGGCTCCACTATCGAAAAGTATGCAAGCATATGAGTTATCGATGAGGAACGTACCAGTAACTATCATAGGATCAGCTACTGCTTCCTCGTGACCTAGGGCCATAACTCTTCCTACTCCGCCAGCCATCCCCGCTTTAGGGCAGTTCCTCTTGTAATGGCCCACCTCGCCACATTCGTAGCAAGTTTGGCCCATACCGGCATTAGGAACCTGGGCAACTTGAGTTGTTGGAGTCTTGCAGAAACGAACTGTGTGTCCCTTCCTGTTGCAGTTAGAGCACTGCATCTCCTTGCAAGGTCCATGGTGGTGGAAGTTGCACTTGGTGCACTTCGGGAGAGTTCCAGCATACGTTTTTGCTGGTAAGGGGTTCGCAGGGACAACGGGGGTAACTGTGGCAGCATTGATTGCCACAAGTTGTTGTGGCTTGGAGGATCCTTGCGAAGCCCCTCCTTTCCTCTTATTCCACCCCCTCTTGTTGTTGTTGGCCTTCGGTGGTACAGATGTAGGGATTGTTGGGTTCTGAGGTTTCCGGTGATCTATGAGAGATTGTGCCAGTTCCTTGGCACTATCAAAAGTAATAGGCTTGGAAGCTATAACACTTGACTGGATATGGGGCGACAGCCCCCAAATATATCTCTCTCTATCTTTTTTCTCCGGGGAGCAACCATGTCAGGGCATAAGTTTGCCAGATCACAGAACCTATTCGTGTAGGTTCCTATGTCAGATCCAACCATTTACAGGCTTCAGAGTTCCTGCTCGAGTTTTTGTATTTCTCCCCGAGGATAGTACTCTCTCATCAGCATGTCCTTCAAGTGTTCCCAGTTGATGGAATACGCCACCACCAGAGTCAGGTACTTAACATGGCCGTTCCACCATGTTAGTGCCCTATCAGAGAAGGTACAAGCTGCGAACTTGACCTTGTTGCTTTCTTGGCAAGAGCAGATTTCAAAGATAGATTCCATCTTTTAAATCCACTTCCTTAACACCATAACCCCACCAGTACCATTGAAGCTGCGGGGTTTGGCGTTTGTGAAGTCCTTGTAGGTGCATTCCTGAGGGTGTCCATGGATTTCGCTGTGGTTCGAGGGAGGTGCACCTGTTCCCGATCCACTAGGGACAGGAGTGTTGATTGCTAACACAGCAGCTGCAACTGCTACTGTGAAAGCTGCCTGGAACATGTTGGCATCAAAGGGGTTAGGTGGTAGAGGAGGTTGAGGTTGTGGTGGTGGAGGAGGCAGTGGTATCAGTGTTTCGTTGTTTGGGGTACGCCTTGTACTTCTGCGTGGCGGCATCTTTAACTATACGTTTAAAAGATGACGACATGGATAAGAATAAATGATTTATAAATGTGTCCCATGGACTAACTCCCCATAGTCCAACAATAGAATGAATAGAATGACTAACTGAAAATGACAGTAGTTGGATAATAATTTCCATAAGATTAGATATCTGTCAATAATACCGGAATTACAGATGTATCAAGTTCGGGAAAATGGCCTAGAAGTAGGCCCTACATCAACCAAGATGGAAAATTTTGACAGAATAGAGACTAGATCAAGAACTAACAGGTCTAAGATTTATATAGATAGGAAATTAGACCCAAGTTTTACATAAACTAAGTTATATCCAAAAGATGAGTCCACGAGCTTCTATCGGCGACGAGAGCTGCTTGCATGAGTCCTCGATCCCGATAGTAGGCGTTCAATGTCCCTTATACGCCTGTCCGACCTTGCTTGCTGAGCTTGAAGTTCTCTAACTTCAGCTCGGGTTTCAGTAAGTTCCCTCTGCAGATTTGCATTGCGGACTAGAGTTCTTTCATGAGCAGACTCTAGTTGGCGAATGTGGACAGTGTTAACACTAGATTTGGTGTCAACTTCCAAAACTTGATTGATAGTCGCTTGAGCCATTATCGTGTTCCGAGAAATCCTACGCACCATGATTGGTAGGACTCTATCAGCAGAACCTCCTTCAGTGAGGTTGTAGAAACTTTGGTCTCCATTGTAGGGAATGGGTTGACCTTGTTCCTGACTCCATTCAGTCAAGCTAATGGCCCACAAGGGTGTGGGTCCTTGAAACATAGGGGGGGGGTTCGGGTTTGGGTTTTGAGCATTTAGGGGTAGGTTGTTGACTTCTGGCTCCGAGTAAGAACTATCAGAAAAACCCTCAGCATGGTGATCATCCAAAGGGATTGGGTGATCATCTTCTAGTTCTGCCTCTAGCCAACCAGCATTGCCTTGGTTTGGGAAGTACGGATCGCCATGGTGAAATCTAGCCATTTTAATCTACGCGAGAAAAGGGATATAAGAAATAGCTTAAATAGACGAACTAACTAAGATAATTACAGTAAGATCAAATACCCCTATGGTATTTCTTTATGGTTGTGTTGGTAAGTTTTTAGACTTGTTGCCACATCACAACCATTCTTGGGCATATGCTAATCACTCCTCGGACCAGCATAGTTGATCAAGCTATGCCATTCCCAAGACTGGTCATATATCCCCAGGCTTACTTGTGATATTCAACAATTGTAATACTTTTGTTCTTGTCATTGTGACACTGATTTTAGTATGAATGCAGGCACGTATACTTACTTAAATATTTTATTATTTATAAGTATAACTCGTAGACAGAGTGTTTTAATCCCATGTATTTATAGTTAGTATATCTTTTATGGGTTGATATACTTAATTCACTATAAACAATGCTCTGATACCAATCTGTCGCACCCCAAAACCATGAACGGCGGAAACGTTCAGGGGTGGAGGACGTCATGTACAGTATCACAATAGTGTAATATAATAAACACGTAACAACATCATCCATTGTATTATAAGTAAAGTTTTAATACATGTGTGTTCTTTCATTGTAATAAGACACCGAAAATAACCAATCAAAATAAAACACGAGTCTTGTCTGCTCCGTCTTCTCAAAACCTGATCACCGTACGTGTCTACTGATGACCTGAAAATACAAGTTATTTTGAAAGAGAGTATCAACTTTAAAGCTGGTGAATTCATAAGTATTTAAGTTTCATTGCCTTGTTTTGTGAAAATCTATTATGAAGTCCATGTAAATCGTTAAATGAAAATGCTAATGTAAGTATGAAAAACCCTAGAAAATCCCTTATTTTCTATCAGTTTGAGATGTAGTCTTCTACCAAGACCCGAGTGTTTTGTTTGTAAAAAGATAGTTTTAACTTTTTTTTGAGTAGTACTAGAAGTGCTTAGTCTAACTCATCGTTTATGTGAGTGTATCACAAAATAAAGTAAACAGGAAAATGTACTATTGTAAGTGTTGTCACTGGGTAGTAGGAGTAACACAACATCGCACGAAGCGAAAAGTATAACCTAATGAACCTCCGAAGATTGTCCAATTGTCCTCTGTAGCAGTAGCAGGTGGATGGAAGGGTTAGTCCCAATCGATCTACCTAATACAAACGTTAACCTAATGATCCTTCGAAGATTCACATCTCGTCCACTGTGGCAACAGCAGGACGGAGGGATGGTTAGTCCCGTTACTGACTACTAGTTCAAGTAATTACCTTAGACATCCGTAGACGTTCATCGACCACTGGTGCTAAGCAGCGGGGTTCGGAATGGTAAGTCCCGCCTAGATATCCCATTGAACCGGGATGAGAAAGAAAATTTACACAGAAAGTACTAATAAATCATCTCCGTAGTTCTAAGTATAAGTATCCAGGTAAGTGAATACAGGATACTGCACCTATGTAACAATGTTCATGTATGACATTCACGTAAGTGTGTTCATGTATCAGATAAGTATGTGTAAACATATTCATGTATCAGTTAAGCATATGTATATGCACTCATGTATCAAGTAATGTACTAGTATAGAATCATGGATGAACTGACTCTTGTGTGATTCCTTGTAATAGGAGTAATGTTTGATATCTTCAAATTATCCCTATGATAATTTACTGAACTATGATTGGATGATCATGTAAGTTTATACACTCTTAATACTCAAGGGTGTGGGAAACTTAAGGAAGGCTGTGAACTATAACATTAATACGTATATATGAATATAAGTGTATATGCATAGTTTAGTTCAAGAATGAAAAATGGTTTTATAAAACATCTTATTGGTTTTGAACAATAATCAACAATGACTTAATGTCATTTTAATAAACCTTTCAAAGTAAAACATTTGATAACAATGTGTTTTTAAGATTTAAAACCATTTCATGCATCACATTCTGTAGTATGTGAAATGTGTTAAACGACAAACACAGTTATAAAATACATATCAATGATCTAATAACATGTTTGTTTCTACTTGTATTCCCCCCTTTAAAACATATAAAAATCATTTAAAACATTGATTAGGGGTATGAATTCACCTGTAGTTGGTGATTGGAATGAACTGAACGGTATAGGACGGCTAGGTGTCAAGCGAGGACTTGTACACACACTACGATCCTAATGAACATGTAATCACACATATATGCATTTAATTAGTCTTAAATCACTAATTGATAAAGTTAAGACATCCTATGCATAATAAACACTTTATATAAGTGTTATAGGCCCTAAGGATTGCATCTAAGCTAATGTGGGACAAGGCACTTGTGTTTATGGTTCCAAAGGACCCTATAATTGAGTTTACTCCTCATATACTAACACAAATGGAGTTTACGGTTGTAAACTCTTGAGTTTATGGCCGTAAACTCCCAAACATGTGTGTTTGGTGTGTTTTGAAGTCCCAAATGCTTTCTAGAATTATTCTAACTTGGTGGTTAAATCCTTGGAAGGGTTTAAGGTCTAGAAATACTCCAAATAGGATTTTACGGCCCTAAGGCCATTCCCCTTAGAGTTTACAACCGTAAACTCTAAGTATGGTGGGTTTTTGTTGCTTTTAAGTCCTTTTCACTTGTGGTATGGGTTCTAGACTTTTATTCCAAGCATATGAAGGCATTAGGCACACCTTGGTGCCCTTTTTAGGAGTTTACGGCCCAAGAACCATGTCTTGGCCGTAAACTCACTTTGTTAACTGATTTTGATGTGGTTTGGTCCCTCAATTAAGTGGGTAACAATTTCTTGTAAAGGTCTAGGGCTTTAGGTGTCATAAAAACACCTTTTTGTCCATTTCAATGGAGTTTACGGCCTAAGATACACTTAAGCCGTAAACTCTCCTTTGTTTGTGTTCTTTGATGTGTTTAATGCCCTAGATGTAATGGGAACAAGTCTAGGTAATTGTCTAAGGCTTTAGGAGCCTTAAAAGTACCATTTAGTGTTTGAATTTGGAGTTTACGGCCTATGATAATCTAGGGCCGTAAACTCCCAAACTTGGGTGGATTTTGGTTGTTTTCTTGTCCCTAACATGCATACATATGAGTCTAAGGCTTTAGCATAACACAAGGGTCGGTTTTGTCTTCGTTTCGGGAGTTTACCGCCCAAGAACACCTTGAGGTGTAAACTCGTAGATCTCATGATTTAGCCTTCTAAATCATGTTATAAACACATATAAAGCATTCTAACATTACTATAAAGAGTTACTCACGTTTTGGTATAAAAACCCGAAGATCCGTGAGAGAGAAAATGGCTTTTCTCTAGTTGGAATTCTGAATAATGAATGAATTTGATTCAGAAATCTATTTATAGTCCTGAGATATTTTGGCAGAAAATATTTTTATTCCGGAAATGATCCCTAATAAAATAGAGTGTTGGAATAACAGTGTTGCACAAAACCGTAGTGCACCCACTCTCCTGATATTTCCTGAAGTATAAACCCTGAATTACTCAAACTTACGCGTAAAGTCTGAAAATTAACTGTGACTACTATAACTTCTATCGAAGTGATATAGTTTGTACAGAATGCAAATCTCGGGTTGTCACAAAGGATAAAATCTATAGTTCTTCACTAGCACACAACTTGAGGATTATAATCTATCGTGTTGACATTTCTGTGTCCATTCCAGTTATAGTTGGCTTTGCATAGGAGTTCTGACAGTTCTCAATTGATTGCAAAACAACTTGGAAGCAATGACAAGCCCTTGTGCTGCCAGATGGAAAAAAGTTAAGATTGCACAAGTTCAGTCCATATGAATTTGAAATTGTCACTAACCTTGTCTTGCGATTATGGTTTTGACAAAATTCACATGGAAAGGAACACATACACCATAAAATCTAAGTGTCATAAGGTTTCTCTCCAATTCATGAAAATGATGGTGAGGAAATGCTTTCACTAAGTAGATTGTAAGTAGATAGCAATTGTGATATATGTATTCTCAAAGTCGTTAGTGGAGTGTGTGTTTTTAACCGGCACACCAGTATGGAGTTGTGAGAAATGATAAATGTCTAAAACATTGAGACTATGATTACGGCATCCCTTTTCATACTTCTAAAATTGTTTAGACATACATGTGAACTATCTAAGGAAAGGTATATGAATTTGATAAAGTCTTATCAAAGTATCTAGTATCAGAAAATTGATCTTTGTTAAGAAAGTTAACAAAGTATGCATTTCTAGAAGTTCAACTGATTTCTGAGTACATGTCAAAGCTAGTGGGATCATAAGTGTTATGCTGATAATTATCATGTTAGTGGGAGCATGATTATTATGTTCAGTATTGCAAGTTATTGTGTTAATTATAGAAAACAACAGCGTTTCAATTGGGAAAAGTTGTTTTGCTATAATTAAGGGAGAGTAAATTATACTTCATTTCAATTCTAAAAGGTTAGAATGAGATTTTAATCATCTTTAGTCATATATATATATATATATATATATATATATATATATATATATATATATATATATATATATATATGATTTTTATGTTAGAATGGTTCGACTTAAGGAAATTCTATATATATTGTGTTTTCAAATTTTCATTATAATTATGACATCCCTCTTCATAGTCAAATTTTGAGAACATGGAAAATAAAAAAAATATTGTAGCAAAAGACTGGTCTAGTATCATGTCTTTATGTGTGACATCATGAATCGTGTTCTATATGCTTTGGATATAGGATCGATTACATGTGTTATTATATTCGTCCTTTCTAATTTTTCCAAATGCTCAGGGCATTAAGAGGAGAAAAGACTAGAATTGAATATGAATAAAATGATTAAACAAATGTCAAGGATAATCTGAGGTTTACCAAAGATTGGTTGCTTATGGACAATTGGAAGTATAAGTGTTAATTTTGGAAGGACCATATTTACATTCTGAAAAGAGGTAACTCTTGTTCAGAAGTGATAGTCAAAATGGGAATCTGGGAAGATTTCCATAGGTGGAAGTTGTTCTTTCAAATTATTGTAAAATTAGAAAGCTTAATGCAAGAAGGATGTTCAAAGTGATGTACTTTGAATTTAAGACTTCATTTCCATGGAATTGATCTCCATTGGAATACTTTGTAATGTATGTTGACAAGTCTTTGTGACTTTCTGCATAGTCATTATGAGAGGATCAATGCATATAAGTTTAGAATCTAAAATATTTTGTTAAATGGTAGGAATTTGGAATTCTTACATTTACGATAAAGATTTGGGATTGTGAAATGAGCATCATTGGAATCATGTTCAATTGATGTATTTCACAAAGTAAAGATCATAGATAAACATAGTGTGCATACTTGGTGTATGGCATGACTAGTGTTTAGAAAACTTAGTTTACATGCTTGGAGCATGGGACAACTATTGTTTTAATTCATATATAAAGTTGATTATTTGAAACATTATACAATGAATAATGAGTAATAAATATGGTGTTTAAATAAAAGGTGTTCTATTTACTCTCAAAGGTGCTTGGGACCATAGAGGATTAGTATTATTCTTGTGTTTCACTTTGCCTGTTTTGACTTCTAGAATAACTAGGTTATTCTTTCCAAATGACTAAGTTATTCAAACCATCAACAATCGATGCATATAAGTTTAGAATCAATGCATGGAATTGATCTCCATTGGAATACTTTGTAATGTATGTTGACAAGTCTTTGTGACTTTCTGCATAGTCATTATGAGAGGATCAATGCATATAAGTTTAGAATCTAAGATATTTTGTTAAATGGTAGGAATTTGGAATTCTTACATTTACGATAAAGATTTGGGATTGTGAAATGAGCATCATTGGAATCATGTTCAATTGATGTATTTCACAAAGTAAAGATCATAGATAAACATAGTGTGCATACTTGGTGTATGGCATGACTAGTGTTTAGAAAACTTAGTTTACATGCTTGGAGCATGGGACAACTATTGTTTTAATTCATATATAAAGTTGATTATTTGAAACATTATACAATGAATAATGAGTAATAAATATGGTGTTTAAATAAAAGGTGTTCTATTTACTCTCAAAGGTGCTTGGGACCATAGAGGATTAGTATTATTCTTGTGTTTCACTTTGCCTGTTTTGACTTCTAGAATAACTAGGTTATTCTTTCCAAATGACTAAGTTATTCAAACCATCAACAATCGATAATACATTGGAAGTAAGTATTAAGGCAATACTGTCATGAATCGGGTTTGTAGATGTCCAAGGTAGTGGACATAGTAAGAGTTACTACAACATTCATGAGTACTCCTGGAATAGGGATTCGAGTATTGGATTCAAACCACGCTCATTTGAATCAGTTCATGGATTTTATCACGGGTGATCATGAGACGATAATATCTTATATTCCTCAAACCTAGAGATATGACTTGTTGCGTATGAGTTGGTTATACATTGAGTGCACGTACACGCATTTGGTAACTCGATGTTATAAAACATGCCTTTGTGTATGATTCAACAAGTAGTAGAACAAGCATATGAGTCGAAGTTTATCCATTCCTTTTACCCTTAGAGCGATAAAAGTGGGCCCCTCGATGATTTGGTGATGACAAATGTAAGTGCTCGGCCGGACCTAGACTGGTTTGATTGTTCAATTAGTCAGTCATCATAAATCGGAAATCGGGAAACAACAAATGTCTAGAGAGAAAGATTACAATCTATATCTCAGTCCATATGATATCTAGAATGGACGAATATATGATCCCTTATCTAATGGACATGTAATTGATTTGTTCAGAGTTCGACAATGGCTTTAAGAGCTACAATTGCTAGTCGGGTTTTGGAGTCATACGTAATAATAGTTTTAGACTTATCCAAGTAGGAGAATATTGGATTAGGTGTCTAAGCCCATAACTATTATTGGTATGTATTCGACCTGAGAGTAGCATGGTCCATTTGGGTTGCATATCATCAGGACAATTTGTTAGGATGGACTTTTGAGAGAAGAGGTTATATATGATTTATTAATATATTATAAGTTCTAATATATTAATATGAAATCATATGTTTTAATTAGTATTGATCAAGAATTAATTTGGAACTAATTTAGTGATCAAAAGAGACTAATTAAAACTATGGGGACTAATTATGGTAATTAGTTATATTTATATGTGTTGGGCTTATGATCCACGTTGGACCAAGTTTATGTATGGGTACATAAAGAGTTGGGCCACATGAACCATGGATCATAAAATACATGGATATGAGTTTGGGTTATACCTTTGACTCTTAGAAATCAACACATATAAATACATATGTTATGACCTAAAAACCGCCACTTTTAGTGGATATGCATGTTCTTGGAGTTGATGAAGGTTTTAGAGTGCATGGAGATTCTCTCTCAAGTCCTACCTTTGTCCTTGATGTGTTGTGACTTCATTTGAGGCTTCTACACTATTGGGGCTAAGTTCTTAAGGCCAAATACATCAAGACCTCTAGCCACACAAAAAGGTATGTTACAATGTCTAGTATTTTATGTAGTTTGTATGACAATTGCATGCTAGCTATAGGTTTAATACCTTGGAAACCATTACATGTATAATTAGTAAAAAGATAGATCCAAGGTATTTAGGGTTGTATGTGAACTGTAGGATGTTGTATTATACCGAAACCCAACAATAATAGCCCAAGCATCCAAGCCTAAAAGGTGGCCCAAAGCTTGAAGCCCAAACTTGAAAACCCAACAGACTGAGTACACGGTGCGTACCTAGCTGTAAGCTCAGCATACTCCACCTTAACAAAAAACGCGATGCCTACCACTTACACCTAATATACATGGTGGCCATGCATAACTTCGAAAAATACTAATTACATTCAGAGCAAACATCTACAAACCAGATCTATGTCCAAGAAGGTGATCTTAATGATAAAGTTTCCAAATTTATGGTTACACATGCATCATTAAGACTCAAAACCTTCCTACTAATTGGTCTTAACCACTAAAGACCTCAACACATTGCATGCAAGCACTAAATGAATCAAGAAATCATTTTTATGACTTAACACATTCTGGAAAGGTTGCTCCTTTGCTCTTAGAATAGCATTTACTCACCAAGTCCAAGAAAAAGGGACAAACTCATAAAACTTCATATTATTAGATCTCTAAGATCTACAAGTAAAGTTCAAGACTTTATACCTTCTGGAGCTCCCTAAAGAGATGAAGTTCTTAGATCTATAAGCTTGAATCCCACACCAAAGATTCTCGAAAGATCCCATTTTCTTTCTTCAACACTAAGAATACACACACAAACTTAAACTCAACACACACAAACAAGGGCTAGGGTTTGCAAAATCAACTCAAAGATGGTGGAGGCTGAAAGGGTGAAGGAAATGAGGCTATAAGGGGGATTATATAGGCCTCGACCCTAAAAATTAGGGTTTTACAAGTCTGATGGGTACGCCCTACGTACGTAGACGTACACCACACGTACTAGGGCGTGCCCTAGTATGCTAAGCGTACATACGTACACATAGCGTACTCTCTTTCCTTCCAAATTATGATTTTGCCATTAAGGCTTCTCATAACTTCCTTCTTCTATTACAAGGACCAAATTGACATAAATTAAAACCATAAGGATGAATTTGTAAATGCCTTAATATCGGGGTGTTACAAATCTCTCCCACTTGAACTAGACTTCATCCCCGAAGTCTGCTGCAGTGAATGACTCGGGATAATACTCCCCCATCTCAGCTTCCAGTTCCAAGACCAACTCGAAGCCCCTCTTATGTTGCCATCGTACCTTTACCTAAGGTACTTCCTTGATACGAAAAACAGGTACCTTCCTTTCCAGGATAGCTACCGGCCTCTCAACGTAGTTCAGATACTCATCAACGTGAATATCATCCAAGGAAACCATCACACCCTCATGCAACACGCACTTCCACAACTAAAAAACATGGAATGTGCTGTGAATTTGAATGGGCTCATTAGGAAGATTCAATCTATAAGCAACCTTGCCAGCCCTGGCAATCACTCGAAACAACTCAGTATACCGGGACCAAATTTTCCCCTCTTCCTAAAGCGTATCACACATTTCCAACGTGAGACCTATAGTAACACCATGTCATCAACCTAAAACTCCAACTCAGTTTAGAATCGGTTGGTATAACTCTTCTACCGACTTTAAGCAGTCTGACATCTTTGTCTAATCTGCTTGAAACATCTTTGTGGTCTAAAGCACCACTTCGGCCCGCCCCATAACCTTGTGACCAACCTCGCCCCAACAAATTGGGGTGCGACATCCCTAACCATACAGGAGCTCAAACAATCCTGTTCTAAATAACTATGTTCACACAACCTTAAATCTGAAGTCTCAAATTGGTCTGATTCCCAGACAGATTGCCCATATTGTATTGTTGTTAATTCTATTATACCTATCCCCAAACCGACTACTTAACTTCTGACTATCGGAAATCCCCACTAGAAAATAGATTAAAAAACCAAATGTTGCTTCCGACAACGTCACACTTGGCCAAAAGGACAAATAGTCCTTCGAGGGGAAAGTTCATCTTACTGACAACCATTTCCCAGGAATAGTGAACAACACGAGATAAACTGAGAGATGGGCCTGCTAGTGTCGAATAAGACATTGTTTCCCTAAACTCCCAAATCAAGATATTATTGCTGGAAATTCTGAAATCCCAAACTTATCTAACACCCACACAAAAGAACCAAATCAAACCATAGCCATATGAATCTGATCTACCATCCAAACTGAAACCATCCCTTAACCCTGAAATCTCCAACACATATCCTTGGCATACATATTCCTTAATTCATACCCTACTAAAATGAAAACGTTGTACATAAACACTTGTGATTATCGATGCGAGTTCCCACCAAGATCCATCTCGGTATTCAATCTATAACTCGATATCCAAGGACCTACACTTGCATTTTACTCGATTTTTTTGATTATGGCAACCCCTTACTAAACCTGGATATAAATATTTTCCGCTAACCAGCGCTGAGACTACCAGTCTCACCCTTGATCCGTAGACCAAGTCCACACAAACCCGAAAGACAAGGATAACCCAACCCAAACATCCCTCTACGCATCTAATTGTATACACACTGAATCATGCAACCCAATACTCAAAACCCCGACCTTATGGTCTCTACCAAGTCCTAACTAAAGTAACGTAAATGCATAGCCTAGCCAATGGTTCCCATCTACCAAGGATACACAAGTCTGACTGCGCCTCGGTCCCAAGTGGTCCTCAACTTGAAATAGAGAAATGATTTCCAACAATCATTCCTGGCATGCCCGAGGCATGAACTGACCCCCTTTTATACTCATGACCTCCTTAAATGATTTTCTCCCTTTATCTAGGAATTGAAACTTACCCTAGTTCCACACCCGAGTCGGCTCCTGAAGATTTTGATCGATTCTCCCCCACTTAAATTTTCCAAAACTCTCCCATCCTACAAACTATGTTGGGTTCCCAACCCATCTTTATTCTCACAAACTGACTACAACCTGCATCTACCAATAATAGTATTCCATTACTAGCCGATATCGATGATTTTCCAACTATTGAATTCCCAAAGAATGCTTCCCGAAATCCTAGCATGTCCGCTAATGTCGATCACTTCTCAAGATACTGAGCCAAATCCTTAAGCCCCTGACACTTGAGACTAAAACCATAACCCTTACTCTAAATTGGTGGATCTTTACCCTAACTCCTTATCCTTAAATGAATCCCTGAAGTCTATCCATCTACCATCATTGGTTGTAATGAAATTACTTGGCTTCCAATGATCTAACGACTCATGCGACTAACACCACCATCTCCTTGCTACTGCTCCTTCCCTAGCAACGATAGTGATTGAACCTAAAGGTTCTCTCATGGAATAATTGTAACATCCTGACTCCCAGGTATAAATATAAACTGGTTTATATTCATATTGATAAGGCAACTCGTCGAGTAGGGACTGAGATGGTCGCGTGAACTTTAGAACCAACTCGACGAGTTGGATCTGAGTGTGAAAATCCTAATTTTTAGGGTTTACACCCTACTTAAAGTACCTTAAGTCCTCTACCCAGTCCCCCCTTATCATCTAGTCACCTAAAGAGTAACCCTAATCAAGCTGCCTTCCATTTTGAGAGTGGGTAAAGCTAAAAGTGTGTTTTGGTGCATTACTTGGAGAAACTCAAAGATCTAAGAGCTTGGAACGACAAGGAGTCCATAGATCCAACATAAATCCAGTTGTAGCAACCATTTAAAGGTAAATAGTCACTACCTTGATCACTTGTTTGTTAGATTTCCCCATTAGAGAGTTTATGGCCATTTCTATCTTCTTCTTGAGTCATTCTTGGTTTTGAGCATTCTTTGAAGCTAAGGATTCAGATTTGGACACTATTAGGCCCCTTAGGCCTAAGGAATCAAGCTTTATCAAGATTTAGGCAACTTCCATGCCTTAAACCCCTTGTTGAGCCTTGTTTTGGCAAGATTATCCCCTAGATGCCATGCATGGACGTAAAGCTTGTAGCTTTACATTGTATCTTAGCCCTAAAAGACTAGATGTATAGTTTGGAGCCTTCGGTTCGCTTAAAAGCATCTGAATGAGAAAAGGGTTGAAAGAACTTGACGAGTTTGTTAGCCAACTCGATGAGTTGGTTAGGGTTTTACCCGATATTTTGGACATTGTGTAAGCTCGACGAGTTGGTGAGTTGACTCGAACTTTCCCAGTTTTAAGAGAACAGAAGGAACACGACAAGTTGTATAAATACACTCGACGAGTTGAGTAAACATGGATTGTTGACTTCCGTTGACTTTTAGGGTTTGGTTAAGTTGTGGACTTTAGAGGCCATGAAGGGGTAAAATGGTATTTTACCCTTCTGAGATTTAGAAGAGCAATTAGCCTAACATCTTTGGGGGTTGTTAATATCAATTATTAGTTAGAGATGATTGCAATATATGATAGGCAGAGTCTAGATCGGCAGTCTGAGTGTGAGACATACTTTTCTTTACTTACAAGGTGAGTCTTCACTCCATACTTACATAAGTGATAATTACAATGCGACTGAAGGGTCTTATCTGTGTTACTAATCGGAGAGTCTTATGTATTTATACTGAGATATGTGATAGTATCATTATGTCTTTGTGATATATGTTGTATACTATTCTGTACATTATTGAGATAGGACCAGAGGGTCGAAACTGAGCTATGAGACTAGAGGGTTTTCACTAAGATACAATGCTAGAGGGTCCAACCCGAGCTGTGTGATCGGAGGGGCTTCACTGTGACACATGACCGAAGGGTCCTTATCGAGGTATAGCCATGAGAGGCTAATTATTTATGTGTGGTATTTTGGGGAACCCACTAAGATTCGTGCTTACAGTGTTGTGTGATATGTGTTTTAGGTACATCTCAGGACCGTGGGAAGGCGTCGGCATGATTGTACACACCAGTTGGTTGATTTGTGTTTTGAGGATTCTGGTATATTTGACATACAATTTTCATGTCTTGTGTTTGAAACATCTATAAATTGATTATGAGAGATGTTAAACTGTGGTTTGTGTGGAATAATATTGAAAGTTTTATTTGAAAAAATAGAGTGTTAAAAGTTGGTATAAGAGCCTTGGTTTGAGGGATTCAGATGTACCCTCGGGTACGTTTGGACTAAATCTAAGGATTTGAGAAAATTTTCTAAAAGAAATGATCTTCTAAATGAGAAAAAAGATTTTAAGAGGAAACTAGACGAAGCAGTGTGTACAATTAGCTAGAGCCCGAACGGTGATTTCCCAAAATACCCTTAGTTGTTATATGATGAGATGAGATACTTTTGAGATATTAGAGTTGCATGCTAGATGGTAAGCTAGGTATTTCAGGAATTTAGAGCTAGCATTACCTGAATATTGATGTCTTAACCTAGGAGGATGTTATTTATTGACATTATCTGCTATTTACTATGTTTGTATGTTGAGTAGGGGTACATGGCAGGAAATCTTTAAGAGATAGATTTGAGTTGATGAGTAATCTAGGAGGGACACCTAAATGTTCATTTTCAGAAGTCTGTTGAAAGAGTACTTAGATATCCATGAGGGATAGAGTACTTGTGAATTAGGATCCTAGGAGGAGGACTTCGGACAACTTCGGATTTGTGTGGAAGGCAATATTGGGCTCGTACTACTGAAAGCATCGGATTTGTATGCGGCCCAAGTAAGAACCTTAGGATACTAAGAAGAATGTAGGGGTGAGTAATTGTGTGTGCGCTTAGCCAGTCCCTGATGATATATGTGTTGAGTTTCAGAGATAATATAGTGATTACCCGCAACAACCCCAGGGGAGGGGGGTGTACTAATGATGAGGAGATCCACAGGATCATTGCTGAGGAGGTGGCCGCAGCTATCAAGGAGGCTATTCCAGAGATATCCGGGTCTATTAAGACCACATTGATTGAGAATTTTAACGAGGGTTATGCTGCTGTCACGGAGGCTACTGCCACCGCAACCCATTCATTTGTGAGGCCTTAGGGGGGAGGGGTAATTCGTTGTTGTTCCGAGAGTTCAGCAAGACGAAGCCACCAGAGTTCGATCCAGGACCCGATTTTTTCTGTGAGATAGATTTATGATATCAAGGGATGTTTTTATACTTGTTCATGCCCTAAGAACTTGAGGGTTTGACTTGCGTTGAATTGGCTTCGCTTTGGAGTAAATGACTGGTGGAAGTTTGTGACTGCTGATTATTCTCCTGCAGACCATGCAACACTGACATGGGAGAGGTTCACCCAGTTATTCCGAGGTGAGTACGTTCCCCATGTGGAGAGGGAACGATTGGCCTAGGAGTTTCTGTCTCTCAAGCAGAAGACAGAAATAGTGACAAAGATTATGAGGATGTTTCATGAGAGGGCATTATTCTGCCCTGAGTACGTGTCTACGGAGTAGGCACGTGTGAGCCGGTACTTGACCATTTTGAGGCGAGATATTTAGGAGTTCATGGTGAACTCATCATATCAAATGTTTTCTGAGTTATAAACCAATGCTAGGAGGAGGGAGATTGAGCTATAGATTCAGACTAAAGAGGAGGGAGAGTCTCAAGGGAAAGACATGAGATCAGTTGTGACATCCCCAAATTCACTGCCAGAAAATACCGATTTGTTTATGCTTTATTTGAAAATCATAGTATATTTTTAAAGAAATATAATGCGGAATTTGTTCCCAAAAAAATATGAAAAAGAATTTATCAAAGCATTTCCGTAGAAATGTATTATATGAAAAACTTTGGGATATTATTGTTAATACAGATCAAAAGCATAAACATAAACAACATAGGCATTATAATATCTATTTATTCGAGTAGCTCATAATCCATTGATCTCTCATAAGATCATCACTCCTATGCTCTCTTTCCACTACCTGTATATGAGAAAACTAAGTGGGTCAGGCTTGGGAACCTGGTGAGCACATAGGGTTTTCAACCTGCAATAAATAAGTTTATTAATTTCATCAACCAACAATAACCCGATTACCCATTCCCGTTATCCTCACTTTACGTACCTAAAACACCTATCGTAAGGGATCTAGCCTAAGGATTATCATCGGGATGGACACTACTGCTAAGGGGTTTCCTCAACAATAAATGTCCATAAGGCAACCATGAGGGGGATAGAGTAGACCAGTAAACATATCATTCACAAACACCTACAGGTTGCGGGCCTGCTATAGTTCCACTTGACTGTCTAGAATAGTTCGTGGTTGTCATCTATACTCTGCTAGATGACTGGATCAACAACAACATTGAGGCCTCTCATCATTTTATTTCATCACACATCAACTATTTCATCTACCCATGTTTTACCCCAACATATTTGTAGATATAAAATACATATACAGTTTAAATCATTTAAAACATGTATAATAGTGTTCGTCTAACATAGATAACAAGTATACAGACAATATGCACACATAGCATGTAATTTATAAAAAATAATTCATATCTATGCATAAGATGAAAATAAATATGCACTCACTGTAGTAGCGGGTGTAGATAGAATCTAAAAACGGTCAACGGCTCGTGATCGTCGGGCTCGGGATGCGGAACAGCTTCAGAAAACGAGATAGAGAAGGAAGATTTTGTGTAAGAAGTGAATGAGGTTGAACTTGCTATTTATAGTCTGATGTTGGCCCATTCACGTCGTAAGAATTCATTGCTCATGTCATGAGCCATGGCTGAATCACCTCGTAGCATCGACATCTGCGTTCTAGGCTTGAATAATGTATGTTTGACTCCTCACGTCGTGAGAATTCATTACTCACGTTTTGAGCTTTTGAGTTATCGTTTCTATAGACTTCAAGCTTCGAAATGTGGTGTTTTGACTCCTCACGTCGTGAGAAAATAGGCTCATGTTGTGACTCCAGTCAATTTAGGGTTTCTGACACGTGTCATGCTCTTAGACAGTTGTATCTTCGGATGGTCATAACTTTTGCATACGAACTCCGTTTTCGACGTTCTTTATATCCACGCGTAGGTGGAGACGTACTCTACAACTTTCATTCAGACCCCTAAGGATAACAAGTAGTTTATCATAAACTCACTTTTTACGATTCCTAGTGTCGTGCTGGTTTTGACACGAAACTTCGACAGGTCATATCTTCTTCGTTATAACTCGGATTTCGGCGTTCTTTATATCTCCGGAATCCTTGTCCAGACCACTACAACTTTATTCATAACTATTCGACCTATATATTATTTTATTTTTTACGCTTATTTTTATTCTTAACTTATTATATCTTATAATTAAGTATAAGGCACATAAAAATCACATAATATTCGAATAATTCCTATTTATTATTTCAAAATAGGTTATAAGTGTTGATCATAACTATTACATCATTAAATTAATTCTTAGCCTAGAAACACGTGCGTTACAATTCTCTCCTCCTTAGGATGATTCCGTCTCGGAATCATGCATCAGCAAACAGATGTGGGTAGCGACTCATCATGTCACTCTTTGTTTCCCAGGTGAGGTTCGGCCCATTCGTATGTTTCCAGCGAACAAGCACTAAGTCAACCATCTTGCGGCACAACTTCTTAGTCTTACGGTCAACAATCGCCTTAGGCTCTTCAATTATCCTCTTATTTTCATCCATCCTTAACTCTGAAATTGGAATTATATCGGGAATTTCTCCCGTAAACTTCCTCAAGAAACACACATGGAAAGTGTTATGAATACCATCTAGTTCTTCCGGTAACTCTAGCTTGTAAGCTTGGTTCCCAATCCTCTGGAGAACATTGAATGGTCCTATAAACCTTGGACACAACTTTCCTCTCTTTCCAAATCATATAAGTCCATTCCATGGTGAGACTTTGAGCAAAACCAAATCTCCAACTTCAAATGTCAGCGGTCGTCTTTTCTTGTCAGCATAACTCTTTTGACGATCCTGAGCGTCCAACATCCTTTCCTTGATCACTTTCAACTTTTCAGTAGTCTGATGGACTATCTTGGGGCCCATAAACTGCTTTTCTCCAGCTTCAAGCCAACAAGATGGTGTATGAGACTTCTATCCATACAACGTATCATAAGGTGCCATCTTAATGCTTGAATGATAACTGTTGTTGTAGGAAAACTCTACTAAAGGTAAGTGATCATCCTAGTTACCTTGGAATTCTAGGGTACATGCTCTCAGCATATCTTCCAGTGTTTGAATTGTTCTTTCGCTCTGAACATCAATCTGTGGATGGTACGTTGTACTTAAACACAACTTCGTACCCATTTCTTCCTATAGACTTTTCCAAAACCTTGACCTGAAACGACTATCAAGATATGATACAATCGTTAATGGTACACCGTGAAGTCTTACCACTGCCTTCTCGTAAGAATTTGCAAGCTTATCCATAGACCATTTCTCATTGGCTGCTATGAAGTGTTCACTATTTGTGAAACGATCCACGATTACCCAAATCATGTCGTGACCGTTCTTCGTTTTGGGCAGTTTAGTCACAAAATCCATGGTGATATATTCCCATTTACCCATGGGTATAGGTAAAGGTTATAAACTCCCATAAGGTTTCTGATGTTGTTCCTTAACCTTTGCACATGTTACACATTCAGCCACATACTTTGCAATATCGAGCTTCATCGTCGGCCACCAATAGTAGGGTTTCAAATCCCTATACATTTTAGTGATACCTGGATGAACCGAGTACATGGTTTTGTGAGCTTCTTCCATCAGAAGATCCCTTATTCCTCCCATCTTAGGTACCCAAATTCTATCTTGGAATACCTTCAATCCTTATTTATTTGTACCGAATACCAACGTTTTGCCCAAACTTTCTTCCTTTCGGTCATTTTCCTTCAAAGCTTCTTCCTGAGTTTTCATGATTCTTTCCACAATCGTTGAGACAACTTCAATTCGTAACAATCTTGGCCTTTTTCATTCGAATTTTATTTTCCACTTAGAGCATCGGCTACAACATTTGCTTTACCAGGGAGGTAAAGTATCTCACCGTCGAAATCTTTGAGTAACTCTAGCCAACGTTGTTGTCTCATGTTCAATTCCTTCTGATTAAAGAGATACTGGAGACTCTTATGATCACTGAAAAGTTTGCACTTCGTGCCATAGAGGTAATGCCTACATATCTTTAGGGCAAAAACTACCGCTAACACCTCCAGATCATTAGTGGGGTAGTTCTTTTCATGCTCCTTTAATTGTCGAGATGCATATGCTACCACCTTTTCTATTTGAGTTAGAACACATCCTAACCCGACTCCCGACGCATCACTATACACTGCAAAAATCTTCAACTCTATCGGGTAGAGAAAGAATTGGTGCTTCACACAATTTCTTCTTTAGCTTTTCGAATGCCATCGTGTTTCTCAGTCCATGCATATGTGGCTCCTTTATGGGTCAAAGTTGTCAATGGAGCAGCTATCGAAGAAAAGCCTTGGATAAATCTTCGGTAATATCCAGATAATCCCAGAAAGCTTCAAATCTTCATGGGACTTTTGGACCACTTCATTACAGCTTCTATCTTTGCTGGGCCAACCATTATTCCATCCTTCTTCAGAACTTCTAATACTTCTCTTAGGTGCTTGTCATGCTCCTGCTGACTCTTTGAGTATATTAGAATGTCATCTATGAACAGTATTATAGATTTATCGAGGAATGGTTAACAAACCCTATTCATCAAATCCATAAACGCTGCTGAAGCATTGGTTAGTCTAAATGACATAACTAAGAACTCTTAGTGTCCATTTCTTGTTCTGAATGTAGTCTTCTTAATATTCGAATCTCTCACCTTTATCTGATGATATCCTGACCTAAGATCGATCTTTGAGAAATAGTTCGAACCTTGCAACTGATTAAATAGGTCATCAATCCTTGGCAATGGATACTTGTTCTTCACCGTTGCCTTGTTCAGCTCTCGTTAGTCTATACACATCCTCATGCTTCCGTCCTTCTTCTTTACAAATAGCATCGGAGCTCCCCATGGTGATGAACTAGGTCTAATAAAACCTTTGTGTTAATAACTCCTGAATTTGCTTCATAAGCTCCTTCATCTCCGTCGGTGCTAGTCGATATGGTGCTTTCATTATTGGTGTTGATACTGACAACAAATCTATTCGAAACTCCACTTGTCTATCAGGAGGCAATCCAGGAAGATCTTCAGGAAAGACTTTCGAATACTCACACACAACGGGTATACTTTTTATCTCCTTCTTCTCCTTCTCAATATCAATCACAGATGCCAAAATGATGTACATCCTTTGAACAAACAGTTTTTGGCTTTCATCAAGGAAATGATTCCAGAATTTACTCTGTGTTTGTCCCCGTACACCATACATGACTCTTTTCTAGATGGGTTTACTCTTACCATCTTCTTCTTGCATAGTATCTCAGCATCATACACACTAAGCCAATCCATTCGTAGCACGATGTCGAAACCATTCAACTCAGTGGGCAGTAATTCCTCGTGGAATTTATTCCCGTTCAACTTGATGGTGATATTTTATAATGCAATTACTAAAAGGTATGAACTTGCCACTGGAAACTTCTACAACTATAGTATTATTAAGATTATATATAGGCAATGCTAGTCTTCTACCAAAATCATGTAATATAAATGAGTAGTTTGCTCCTGAATCAAATAATATATTGGCAGGCAATCTATTTACGAGAAAGGTACCTGAAGCGACAAATGCTTCATCCCTTGCTACTTCCAGTTTCATTTGGAAAGCTCTGGCTTTCGGTTTCGTGGGACATTGGGCCTTGCTGCCTCCTTCTTCTTCGACTAGTCTTTCAAGATGTGCCCTTCTTCATTACACCCATAACAAACTTTCTTGTCGAGGGTGCATTCATTGGCAAAGTTCCCAGGCTTTCCACACTTAAAACAAGTGATTCCTCCGTCACATTTCCCTAAGTGCTTCTTCTTACACTTCTCACACCATCTTGCTTCACCTCCTCTTCCTCCAAACTTCTTCAAATCAAACTTTGAAAATTTGCTTTTATTGTTGGACCCTAAAGATCCATCGAACTTCCTTTTATCACCACCTTCAACCTTGCTGGCGGCTCTTCCCTTGATCATCTCCTCAACAGACTTAGCAGCCCAGATAGCTGCCTCCAGGGTAGGTGCCTGACGTACTGGCTCATCGTACTCCCATGGAAGTGATGGGTTTTGAGCATTCTAACACTTCCTAAGTGTACATGCAAGCCTAATAACCTTGGATCTATGTTTGTCTAATTATCATGCAAAGTTGAATTCCAAGGTTATATTCCTATCTAGCATACATGGGGAACAATTTTAACTTGAATGATAGATAGAATAACTTACCTTGTTGTTGCTTGTGTTCCTTGAAACCTTATGAGCCTAGCACCCCAAGTGTGATGCCTCAAATGCTTCACACAACACCAAATGCTCTTGGAAAAACTTATGAGAGAATACACACTTCTTGAAATCGGCCAAGCCCTATTGTTTCCTTAGTGTATGTAACCAATTTTGGTGGAGAATGAGATCCTTATATAGTGTTGACACATCTAGGGTTACACCATGTAAACCCTAATGTGTCATGACTCTTCATTTCCATGACCCATGGGTTTGTAACTCCCATGGAGCATCCTATGGGTGGAACCCAACTTGATAATCCATGGAGCCTCTTAGCCCACTATACAAGATATGGATGATTTACATAATCAACCCATATATTTAATTAGTTATCTTTTGATCACTTAATTAATTCTAAATTAATTCTTGATCAAAGTAATCAAATAATATTATTAATATATTAGAACTTATAATATATTAATAATCTCCAAGTGTTATTTCTCTCATTTGGTCTATCCAATTGCATGGTGCCATGCAACCCAAATGGACCCTGCCGGGTCGGGTCAAGTACATACTAGAAATAGTTATGGACTTAGACACCTTGTCCAACGGTCTCCCACTTGGATAAGTCTAATAACTATTACTGCAAGTATGACTACAGGAACCGATCGTCAATCGTAGCTCTTTTCAAGGTTTCTCGGAACTGAGAAGATGATGGTACGCCGTTTTAAGATAAGTGATCATATAATCCTCTGTTCTAGATATCAGTCGGACAAATACATGGAACAATATCTTAATTACTGTCCAATAGTTTGTTTCCCGATTTCCGATTTGTTTGACAAAGAACTTAATTGAACACATCAACTTAGTTCTGACCGGGCCCGGTACATGGGTCAAAACAAAATCATCGAGGGGCCCAGATATCAGCTTCTAATCCAAGAAGGAACAAATAAACTTCGACTCATATGTTTGTTCTACCACTCATTGAATTACACACAAGAGCACAATTTATAACATCGAGTTACCAATGCGTTTTCGTACAATCAATGCATAACCAACTTGTAAGTAACAAATCATATCTCTAGGTTTGAAGACTTATATGATATTACCGTCTCACGATCACTCAAGATAGAATTCCATGAAGTGATTCCAGTGAGCGTGGGTTGAGTCCAATGCTCAGAACTTATGAGCACCCATGATTGTTGTAGCCTTGTCTAACACCTTAGACCTCTACAACCAATCATGACAGTCTTTATTCATACCTACTTCCAACATATGACCGACTGTGGAGGTTTGAATAATATGTTATACCAAAAAAAATTATTCTGGAAGTCAAAACATGCAAAAGAAATATAGTAAACGATTTACAAGAGATAGCAACGCTTTACTCATAAATAAAACACCTTTTATTCATCATCTAATGTAAATTACACTTTACAAATTTCGAGGTTATCTAACTACTAAATCTAATATCATCCTTCAGCCCTATGCTCCGAGCATGCTGGAGATGCTTAACCCGAGTCAGTCCCTTCGTGAAGGGATCTGCTGGGTTCTCATCTGATGATACCCTCTTTGCCACGAGGAGTCCTTCTTCTATTCGATGTCTAATAAAATGGTATTTTCTGTCGATGTGTCTGTATCTCCCGTGATCCCTTGGTTCCTTGGCTAAGGCAACAGTGCTTTCACTATCACAGAAAATTTCCATTGGCTCTTTAATAGCTGGTACAACTCCAAGGTCTCCGATGAAGTTCTTTAGCCATATAGCCTCCTTTGCCGCCTCGCTCGCTGCAATATACTCTGATTCACAAGTAGAATCTGCCACTGTCTCTTGCTTGGAACTCTTCCAAGAAATTGCTCCTCCATTTAGGGTAAAGACCCAGCCTGACTGAGAGCGGAAATTATCCCTATCAGTCTGGAAGCTAGCATCACTATACCCTACAACTCTCAAGTCATCACTCCCACCGAGGGTAAGGACCCAGTCCTTAGTCCTTCGTAGGTACTTGAGAATATTCTTTACCGCAGTCCAGTGTGCCTTGCCAGGGTTCCCCTGAAACCTGATAACCGTGCTCAGGGCAAAAGCTACATCAGGTCGGGTACACGTCATAGCATACATGATCGATCCTACAGCCGAAGCATAAGGTACTCGACTCATTTGTGCTATCTCAGCCTCAGTGCTAGGGCTTTGTGTCTTACTCAGTTTGGCGTTACTCTGGATGGGTAACTCTCCTTTCTTGGAGTCCTGCATGCTGAATCTTTTCAGCACCCTATCCAAGTAGGTACTCTGACTAAGTCCAATTAGTCTTTTACTCCGATCTATCAAGATCCTTATCCCTAAAATATAGGCAGCTTTACCAAGGTCCTTCATAGTGAAACACTTTCCAAGCCAGGACTTTACTTCCTGCAGGGTTGGAATGTCGTGTCCTATGAGTAGTATGTCATCCACATACAATACCAAAAAGCTAACTATACTCCCACTAGCCTTGACATACACACAAGATTCATCTTCACTCCTAGAAAAGCCAAATTCCTTGACCTTTTCATCAAAGCAAAGATTCCATCTGCGAGGTGCTTGCTTTAATCCATAGATGGATTTCTCAAGCTTACACACTCTATTAGGGTACTCGTTGCTGGAAAAACCCTCTGGCTGACTCATGTAAACATCTTCAGCCAACTTTCCATTAAGGAAAGCGGTTTTGACATCCATTTGCCAAATTTCATAGTCACGAAATGCGGCTATGGCTAACAGAACCCGAATAGACTTAATCTTGGCTACCGGAGAAAAGGTCTCATCATAATCCACTCCAGGAATTTGAGAGAAGCCCTTTGCAACCGGTCTAGCCTTATAAGTGTGTACTTTACCATCCATGTCGGTCTTCTTCTTGAAGACCCATTTGCACCCCACCGTCTTACGACCTGGTACATTTTCAACCAAGTTCCAAACTTGATTGTCATACATGGATTGTATCTCGCTATCCATAGCCTCTTTCCATTTAGCAGACTCGGGGCCTGCCATGGCTTCCTCGTAGTTGTTAGGGTCATCTTGACTTACTAGTGTCCCATCACTAATAAGTGTCTCACCTTCTGCAGTAATATGGAATCCATAGTAATGCTCAGGTGCACTCCTAACTCTCGTGGAACGCCTCAGAGGTACAGATTCGTCAATTGGCTCAACAGGAGTTTCCTCCTCAAGTTGAGGGCTAGAGTTTGAAGTTCCTTCACCACTTGACTCTTGAATTTCTTCAAGATCAATTTGCCTCCCACTGTCTCCTTGGCTTATAAACTCTCTTTCTCGAAAGACTCCTCTTCTTGCTACAAAGACCACATTGTCACTAGGTCTGTAGAAGAGGTAACCAAAGGATTGTTGTGGGTAGCCAATGAAAATACACCTCTCGCTTCGAGGTTCGAGCTTATCATGAGTCTCGCGTCTCAGGAAATCCTTGCACCCCCAAATCTTGATGTGGTCTAGTTTAGGTACTTTACCAGTCCACATCTCGTGAGGAGTTTTGGCAACTTTCTTTATAGGGACTAGATTAAGGATATAGGCGGCAGTCTCTAAGGCATACCCCCAGAATGAGATTGGCAGCGAAGCTCGACTCATCATGGAACGAACCATGTCCAACAAGGTTCGATTACGCCTCTCAGCCACACCATTCAACTGTGGTGTCCTGGGAGGTGTCAATTGTGAGACAATCCCACATTCCCTTAGATAGTCGAGGAACTCTAAACTAAGATACTCACCACCTCGATCGCATCGAAGCATCTTAATGTTCCTGCCCAATTGATTCTCGACCTCCTGTTTAAATTCCTTAAACTTCTCGAAAGTCTCTGACTTATGCTTGATTAAGTAGACATATCCATATCTACTGTAATCATCAGTAAAAGTCAAATAATAACGATTAGCATCCCTTGTGGCATGTTTATATGGTCCACACACATCCGTGTGTATAAGGTCCAACAAACCTTCACCCCTTTCACACGAGCCTGTGAAGGGTGACTTTATCATTTTTCCAAGTAAGCATGATTCGCAACTATCATCTGACTTTAGGTCAAATGACTCCAAGACTCCATCCTTTTGGAGCTGGCCTATGCGTTTCTTGCTTATATGTCCAAGACGACAATGCCATAATGATGCTTTATCCAAGTTATTATTATTAGGAGAATCAATACACAAAACATTATTTCCTGAGTTATCTACAACAGATACAGCTTCATACACACCATCACAAGGTAATGTTTTAAAATAAAGAACATTATTAAAGAAAGCATTAATCGAACCAACTTCATTATCAAATGAAAAGGTGAAACCTTGTTTGTACAATGCATGAAAGGAAATAATATTTCTTGCCATTTCTGGCGAATAACAACATTTATTCAAATCTAAATTTAACCCACTACTTAGCGATAAAGTATAAACTCCAATCTTGGTGACAGGTGTAACTTTCCTATTCCCCATGATTAAGTTTATTCTTCCTTGCTCCACATTCTCACTTCTTCCTAGTCCCCGCAAGTCACAACAAACGTGAATACCACAACCGGTATCAAGGACCCAAGATTTCGAATAGGGTGAGTTATTAGAAATGATAGTGTAAATACCTGCATGGTTGGGTTTAACTTTCCCATCCTTCACATTTTGCTGGTATTTTGGGCAGTTCCGCTTCCAATGTGATTTTTCATGGCAATAGAAGCATTCAACCTCTTTTGGGTCAGAAGAAGGAGTGACAAAACCTTTCTTGGTTCCACTTGAAGAAGAGCCATCAAGGGTCCTAACCTTGGTACCCTTCGAAGAACTCTTTCTCTTCTTCCCTCGACTTTTCCCGATTTCCAAAACCGGAGTGGAGTTTGGAGTAGGAGTGTTAACAACCGACTTCCCCTTAAGACCTAATTCTGCGGTCTTGAGAAGTCCCTGAAGTTTGCTGAGTGTGACCTCTTCCTTATTCATGTGATATGTCATGCGGAATTGATCATAGCACGATGGTAAGGAGCGCAAAATTATATCTATTGCAAGCTCCTTAGGGAAGTTCACATTAAGCTTCAGCAATCGATCCACATACCTTTGCATTTTCTGCATGTGGCTCGTGACGGAATCCCCGTCCTTCATCATGGTTGTTATCATGGTACAGATAATTTCGTACCTCTCTTGTCGTGCACTTTGATGGTATCTTTCCATCAAATCTTGGTGCATTTCAAAAGGGTAGAAATCCTCATAGGACTTTTGGAGTTCTGCTGTCATTGTGGCCATCATGATGCATGCTACTTTCGTAGCATCCCTTTCATGTGCCTGAAAGTCAGCGATCTCCTAAGGAGTTGCAGTGGTCTCATCAATCTCCTGAAGCTCCTTGTCGAGGACATATTCTTTGTCCTCGTACCGGGTAATCATTCTGATGTTTCTGATCCACTCATTGAAGTTGGATCCATCAAAAGTGACTTTCCCACACAAGCTCATAAGAGTAAAGGAGCCATTAGGATTCGAGTCAGAAGCAGCATTGTTTGAAGACATCTGAAGGAAGAGGACAATATTAGTTTAGATATTAGGAGAGCCCTTAATAAAACACCCAAATGTAATATTAAGGCTAGGATCCAATCACAATATATTATAACTTAGAAGAGGTATGTCGTAATCCAAGCTATAACATATTTGAATGGTAGGTGAATGACGATTCACCAATTTCCACCACGAAAACCGAAATATTAGATATTAGGTTTTATGATTGGTTCTTATAAATTCCTAGATTATTTGAGATTCAATGAACTTTTCAAAGGCATGTTTCAATCTTGAGTGTGCCCTCCAAGTTTTGTGACTGGGATACCGAGGATCACAAAATGAGGTGTGAAGTAACCATGCAAATCACTTGGTACCCTTAAAGTTTATCACTCAATCGATGTGTCGGTAAACCACACACGCTCCACCGATACTATAATAAACCTTAAGTTACCCTTTACCTACCTTGTTAAGTCCAAGTTAGTGTGCCGGTTAACCACACACGCTCCACCAACGACTTAGACAAAGTGTAAAGTGTAATTTCATGGATTAGCACCTTATTCACATTTTTCCTAAAGTAACTAAGATTGGGAATTTAATAAAACATTTAGTTACTTTATAATATTCATCATACTTTGAATGAGAATTTATAAGTCCTTGTCTTACCCGTTCGGCTAACGACCCTCCACCAGTCAAGCAAGCGGTGGGTGAGAGTAGACACCCATTAAGTCACCATTTTATAGGCAACAACCTTATACCCACCTTATAGACCGGCTTCGTGAATGAGGCGTACTAGCGGTAAGACGACTTTGTTCTGATATATATATATATATATATATATATATATATATATATATATATATATATATATATATATATAATTATTAAATCATCATAATATAAGTATAAGGGTTGAATTTTAACTTTTAAAATTCTAGGGGTTGGAACTAAAGTTTTAACTTAACTTTACTTGTTCCAAAACTTGAGGGCAAGTTTTGTAACTTTCAAAACTTTTCATTTCTTGTAACTTATGAGTTTAATAGAGTAATAAAATGAAGAGTCTTCATTTTCTAACTCTTGTGTTATTTTAATGGTTTTAATTCATGTGTGATTCTTGGTTTTCCATAACTTAAGGACAAGTTATAGACTCCATTAAAACACATTATGATCAAGAATTAATCTACCACATAGGTTACAAATAATTCCTATGATCATCTAAAACATCATAAGAACAAGAACATGAATCTGAACACATTCATAAATCAAAATTACACTTAAAACTTTGTGATTTTGATAACTAGTTGTTGTAAATGAATTAGCAAAGACATTACACCATCTAAAACAAGTTTTCAAGTACCAAAACAGTTTAGGGTAATGTTTCTAATTCATTTCCAGCAACTAAAGTCGAAATTCTGCAATCTGTCGACCCTACTTGCCGAGTTGGTTCAAGATACACGTGAACTCGACGAGTCCATTCGTAAACAGCAAGATTTTCGACTTTTTTCAACTTTTAAGCACAAATAAAAAAACAAACAAGCCTAGGCTCTGATACCACTGATGGGATTTGAGCATTCTAACACTTCCTAAGTGTACATGCAACCCTAATAACCTTGTATCTATGTTTGTCTAATTATCATGCAAAGTTGAATTCCAAGGTTATATTCCTATCTAGCATACATAGGGAACAATTTTACCTTGAATGATAGATAGAATAACTTACCTTGTTGTTTCTTGTTTTCCTTGAAACCTTATGAGCCTAGCACCCCAAGTGTGATGCCTACAATGCTTCACACAACACCAAATGCTCTTGGAAAAACTTATGAGAGAATACACAATTCTTGAAATCGGCCAAGCCCTCTTGTTTCCTTAGTGTATGTAACCAATTTTGGTGGAGAATGAGATCCTTATATAGTGTTGACACATCTAGGGTTACACCATGTAAACCCTAATGTGTCATGACTCTTCATTTCCATGACCCATGGGTTTGTAACTCCCATGGAGCATCCTATGGGTGGAACCCAACTTGATAATCCATGGAGCCTCTTAGCCCACTATACAATATATTAATAATATATTAATATATTAGAACTTATAATATATTAATAATCTCCAAGTGTTATTTCTCTCATTTAGTCTATCCAATTGCATGGTGCCATGCAACCCAAATGGACCATGCCGGGTCGGGTCAAGTACATACCAGAAATAGTTATGGACTTAGACACCTTATCCAACAGGAAGTCCCTATGCGTACTTGTCGACTTTTGTCAATTCATCTGGGATGATGCGTAAAGCAAACTCCATTTTGTCTATGAAGGCATTAGTGTATTCATCAATGGACATGTTGTCCTTCTTTAATGTCAGGAATTGGTTTTCTTGATCTAGCAGATTTTGGGTCGAGCATAACTTGCGTTTGAAGTATACTAAGAACTCTGCCCATGTCAGTTGTAGTGGCTTGTTGGGTCTTATGGTCTTCCCCAAAGTGTTCCACCAGCGAATAGTGCCACCTCTAAACTGACGTACTCCATATGTGGTTTGTAGTTTGCCCTTGCAATCACATGTTATGAAAGCCAACTCCATCTCCGAGATCCAATTGGATCTTCTTTCCCAGTGAAAGTCGATGGCTTGCAAGTTGTGAAGTCCTTATACTTGCATCCATTCCTCTCGACTCTTTCATCTTGGTTGTTCCTCCTAACCACTAGCGGTTCAGCTTGACTAACAGTCTTACTGTAATTCCCTTCTTCTGACTATCCATCATTCAGCTCAAGTTGTTCAACAGGTATCGTAGGTTCATCCCTATTTTGTTGAAGTAAACGCCTTGTCTCCTCCATCTGGCAATCCAGCATCATCTGAATCATAGCTTGTACCCCAACCATTGTCATTGGCTCAGGTCCAGCTGCTACAACTGGTACTTTTTCAATCACTTGGGGTTGAGGCTGTTTGTCACACCCCAAAACCAAGAACGACGGAAACGTTCTGGGGTGGAGGACGTCATGTACAGTATCACAACAATTGCAAAGTAGTAAATAAGCAACAACATCATCCATTACATTATAAGTAAAGTTTTAATACATGTGTGTTCTTTCATTGTAGTAAGACACCAAAAATATACAATCAAAATAAAAGACGAGGTTTGTCTGTTCCGTATTCTCAAAACCTGGCCTCCGTACCTCTCTACTGATGACCTGAGAATACAAGTTAATTTGAAAGCGAGTATCAGCTTTAAAGCTGGTGAATTCATAAGTATATAAGTGTCATTGCCTTGTTTGTGAAACGCGGTTATGAAGGCCTTGTGGATCGCTAATTGAAAATGTTGATGTAAGTATGAAAAACCCTAGAAACTCCCTTATTTCCTATCAGTTTGAGATGTAGTCTTCTACCAAGACCCGAATGTTTTGTTTGTAAAATGATAGTTTTCCTTTAATTGTTTAGTACTAAAGTACTTAGTCTAACTCATCGTTTATGTGAAAGTATCACAAAATAAAGTAAACAGGAAAATGTACTACTGTATGTGTTGTCACTGGGTACTAGGACTAACACCGCATATGTAACTGTTATCCCGAGGTACTAGGGTTAACACGACCTATATAACCTAATGAACATCCGAAGCTTTTCCAATTATCCTCTGTAGCAGCAGCAGGGGGAGGAAGGGTTAGTCCCTGTAAAGGTACTCCTAGTATAAGTAATAACCGTAGGCATCCGTAGATGTTCATTACCCACTATTGCTAACAGATGGGTTCCGGAATGGTTAGTCCCGTCCATATATCCCAAGGTACTGGGGATAGAGTCCTATTCTAGATATCCCGAGGTACTGGGGATATGCAGGATAATTTACACAGAAGGTACAAATAAATTATCCTCGCAATTCGAGATACAAATATTCAAATAACTAAACATAGGTAAAGGTATCCACGTAAAGGTACTCAGGTAATGTGTTCATGTATCAGGTAAACATATGTAAAGGTACTCATGTATCAGGTAAAATACTAGTAAAGACTCATGAATGAACTGACTTTTGTATGATTCCTTGTAATAGGAATAATGTTTTGTTATCTTCCAATTATCCCTATGATAATTTACTGTAATCTAAATAGTTGATCATGTAGGTTTACACACTCTTACTACTCAAGGGTGTGGGAAACTAAATGAAAGATGCAAACTATAACATCAATACATATATAATAATAATATAAGTGTATATGCATAGTTTAGTTCAAGAATGTAAAATGGTTTTGTAAGACATCTTAAGTGATTTGAACAATGATTAACAATATCCTGAGGTCATTTTAATATACATTTCAAAGGTAAAACTTTTGATAACAATGTGTTTTTAATATTTAAAACCATTTCATGCATCGCATTTTGTAGTATGTGAAATCTGTTAAATGACAAGCATAATTATAAAATACATATCAATGATTTAATAACCTGTTTGTTTCTACTTGTATCCCCCCCCCCCCTTTTTTTAAAGCATTTAAAATCATTTAAAACATTGATTAGGGGTATGAACTCACTTGAAAGTTTGAAGATAGCGAGATGGAAAACCGGGCAGAGTTTCGTCTCGGGAAACGGATTTTTCTCGGGATTCTCAGGAATCTCGGGAGTAAAATCGACCTTCGGGACTTGAGTAAAATGATCAAGGCTTCGGGGTAGTGCGAGCACGGAAAACGAGGCAAAACGCAAGAAAAGTGAGAGAGAATGAGCAATTTTTCCGGGAACCCTCGCATCCTATTTATAGGAGGCTGGAACCGCCTCCGTACACGGGGCGTATGCTCGTACGCGGGGCGTACGCGTACGTCACGCATGACCGAGTCCTCGACTGCCTCGCACTTCGGATGGGACGGGGGTAGGCTCGCATAGGGGCGGCGTGGACGATCCGAGGTCGTGGCCTCAAGTACGTTGGGCGTACTCGTGTACGCGGGGCGTACGTGCGTGAATCAGACTTCGGATAATACCGAAGTTTTCAATAAAAATTATATATAAATTATTTATCAAACTTCAAAAATTCATATCTCCTTCATACGAACTCCGTTTTTGATGTTCTTTATATCCCCGCGAAGGTGAGACTACGATCTACAACTTTCGTTTAGATTCCGTCGGCAAATTCCGAATTTATTTTTATTATTTATTTATTAAAATGACGTGATTAAGGAATTTCATTAAAAATTCATAACTTCTTTATCTGACGTCGGTTTTTGCCAGACTTTTTACCGCTGAACAACCATTGTCGAGACCTTCGATTCTCGTTTAGGTCATTCCGGCCAAAATTCGCTCGATCTCTGCTTTAAGTTTTTAGTTGACTGTTGCTAAACCGAATTTGGAAAAATCTTAACTTCAATATACGAAGTCGGGTTTGGGCATTCTTTTTACGCACGATCCCGGTTTAATGATATAAAACATAGTAGGTAGTTAAATAGAAACTTTTTGGACATTTTATTACCAACATTTATTTTGATTAACTCAAAAATGGTTACTTGACCTATTAGGCCATTACAAAGAGTTGAAATATCGGGTTGTCACATCATTCCCCCGTTAGAGGGAATTTCGTCCTGAAATTTAAAGTAGTAAAGACACTAGTGAACATGAAAGAGATGAGGGTACTTTTGTATTATCTGATCTTCGCATTCCCATGTGAATTCAGGTCCTCGCTTGGCGTTCCAGCGAACCGTCACGATGGGTATGCGACTTTTTTTTTGTTTGTTTGACCTCTCGGTCCATGATTTCTACTGGATCTTCCACAAAGTTGAGGCTCTCGTTGATCTCGATTTTGTCGAGTGGAATAACAAGAGTCTCATCGGACAGACACTTTTTCAAGTTGGAGACGTGGAAGGTTGGATGTAGGTTACTAAGTTCACGCGGTAGATTAAGCTTGTAAGCCACAGGGCCGATTCTAGCAAGAATCTCGAAAGGCCCTATGTATCTTGGATTTAGTTTCCCCCGCTTTCCAAAGAGTATTAAACCCTTCCACAGTGATACCTTTAATAAAACGTGGTCTCCTACCTGGAATTCCAAAGGTTTCCTCCTTTGGTCAGTGTAGCTTTTCTGTCGGTCCCTAGAGGCTTTAAATCGTTCACGAATCTGAACGATCTTCTCTGTTGTTTCTCGTATGATTTCCGGACCGGTGAGAGTGATTTCAGGAACTCTTCCTTTAGCTAACTGGGTATCGCCCACCTCAGCCCAGCATAGAGGGGATCTGCACTTTCGGCCATAGAGGGCCTCGAATGGAGCTGCCTTTATGCTCGTGTGATAACTGTTGTTGTAGGAAAACTCGACAAGAGGTAAATAGGTATCCCAAGCTTTTCCAAAGTCAATAACACATGCACGCAACGTATCTTCTAAGTTTTGGATAGTTCTCACACTTTGCCCATCGGTCTGTAGATGGTAGGCTGTACTCATGTCCAGCCTAGTTCCTAGGGAATTTTGTAATGACTGCCAGAATCTCGAAGTGAATCTACTATCTCGGTCTGAGATGATAGATAAAGGAACACCGTGTAGCCTTACAATCTCCCTAATGTAAGTTCGGGTAAGTTTCTCCATCTTGTCTGTTTCTTTGATCGGTAGGAAGTGTGCAGACTTGGTCAGTCTATCGACGATGACCCATATGAAAAATGTGAATAAGGTGCTAATCCATGAAATTACACTTTGCACTTTGTTTAAGTCGGTTAGTGGAGCGTGTGTGGTTAACCGGCACACTAACTCGTATTTAACAAGGTAGGCAAAGGGTAACTTAATGTTTATCATAGTATCGATGGAGCGTGTGTGGTTAACCGGCACATCGATTGAGGGGTAAACACTTAAGGGTACCCAGTAATTTGCGTGGTTACTTCATACCTTGTTTTGTGATCCTCGGCATCCCAGTCACAAAATCTGAAGGGCACACTCGAGATTGAAACATGCCATTGAACAGTTCAATGAATCTCAAAGATCTAGGAGTTTCAAAGCCAATTAAAACCTAATTATACATTTTGTTTATCTTGGTGGGAATTGGTGAATCGTTATTCACCTACCTTCAAATTGTTTTATAGCTTGGATTACGGCATACCTCTTCTAAGTTATAAAATAGGTTGTTGGGTCCTAGCCTTAATATTTCATATTGGGTGTCATATTAAGGACTTTAAGATCAACTATCTTGAATATCTCCCAAAACATGTCTGGTTTAGACATTTATGATCTTCCCAAATCTCTTGAAACAAGCTTTCCTAATGAAGATGATATCCCATGGATATCATACTTCTTTCTCCTCCTCCAATTATTTTCCCTAACCCACAAGTTCTTGAAAAGTTTAAGGTCACTCAAGCCCTATTGGCAAGGCAAGGTCTAGGTGTGATCACATCTTGGAGATGTAGTCACATATTGACAAGCCGGGAGAGTTGGGTGTCAAAGTCTTGAGAAAGTTGGTGGTTCAACTAATTTCTAAGTCACATAGTGAGTTCTTTTGGAACACCTATGAAACAGACTATGACAAGACCCTTAATGATCTTATCTATTTGCTAAGATCAACTTCCTAAAACTTTATGGACATTGACAATGATGACATTGGATATCTAGTAAAGCTCTCTCTATTCCCAGTGGAAAGGGATTGACCATAGTCAACTAGGTTGACCAAATGGTAAAGAGAAAGGCTAAGTCTGTGATAGTCCCGTGTACCATTACCAAAGGGTCCATATGTTTATATTGCCAAAGGAAGGGGCATTGGTTGCGAAGCTGCCGAAATTTACCTAAGGATGTTAAAGTCAATAAGTTTGACTCTACTTCAGGTAAAGTCCACTATCTAACTCTATTAAGTTTCTATTACGAGATTCTTGATACATGATGTGACTGGGTCACATGGTGATGTTTTAAGAATCAAAGAAAAGTGAAGAAACTTAAAGAAAGAATATGTTGAATCTGATCGCATAGATGGATTTCTATCGCGCAGTTTGAAGATCGGATTCTTGAGCTACTTCTTAGGAGTTATGAGATATTGCTTAGGAATAAATAACAACAATTTTTCATATGGATTGTAAGGATAAGTTTTTCCGCAAAGTTTTAAAATAAAAGAAAATTTTTTATTTTATTTATTTTAAAATATCCTTACAATGGCATTTGAGGAAATTTTGTTGCTTATATGATTCCATTAATAGCAAGAGTGGAAATATGAAATTGATTCTTTCATTTGTGGTAATGTCTAGATTTACCGAATAAGGAAAGATTCTCATCACCCAAGTTTCAATTGGACTGGAACTTGGAATCATGCAAGTTGTATAGCATGATGAATGAGAACTTTCAAGTATTGGAAAATTAAGACTAATTACTTGTTCACATGGATGTGTGAGTCAAGTGAAGGACTAAGGGATCGAGTATACATTCTTGTGCACTAGTCAAGTCCACCACAAAAGATTGATAAAACTATTCGTCATAGTTTACTAAAGCTCAGTAAATATGATTATACTTACAAGCTTAAGTGTAATTCTGAGACATTGGAAAAGGCTCCAATGTATGACAGAGCGAATAAGAAGAATCAAATCAGGCAGAAGGATAAAAGTTTCTCAAATTTGAAAAGATGGGAGAGTACTTTAGTATCAGTTTTTGTGATCATCTTAATGATTAAGGAACCATATCGAAATTAGTTCTCTAAGGAAATCTTAGTGCATTCTTATGACTAAGAAGTGGAACTTGAATTGTTGAAATGGTTAAATCAAGAAGATGAGTCATACTTCGTTCCAATACAAATCTTAGAGTCATACTCCAAGATTGTAACTTGAGTGACATGTCTTAAAGAAGGTTTAAAACACTTGTCAAATGTAAAAGTAAAAGTTTCCTACTCTTGTACATTTGAAATTGGTAAGTTGTGATGTTTTAGATAAAACAAAGACCAACTTAGGCCAATTGTGTGAAGTGTTTGTCTTTATTAGAATCCTCACTATCTCTTGAATATCTGACAAGAGAGTCTTATAGGTCAAGAGGACAGTTGGAGTCTTAAAGGTGTTGAAAGTCTCAAGAACTAATCAAGAATAGAACCTGAAGTTCTTCACTAGCACACGACTTGCAGTTTATAACCTATCGTGTTGACATATTCTGTGCCCATTCCAGTTAAAGTTGGCTTTGCATATGAGTTCTTAGAGTTCTCAATTTTTTGCACAACAACTTGGAAGCAATGGTAGGCCCTTGAGCTGCCAGGTGGCAAGAAATTAAGATTGAGTCCAATCCATATGAGTTTGGATTTGTCATTATCCTTGTCTTGTGACTATGGTTTTGATAATTCACATGGATAAGAACGCATACACCATTAAATATAAGTGTCATAAGGTTTTTCTCCGATTCATGAAAATGATGGTGAGGAAACACTTTCACTAAGTAGATTTTAGCTAGATAGCAATTGTGATATTTGCATTCTCAAAGTCGTTAGTGGAGCGTGTGTGGTTTACCGGCACACTAACCTGGACTTGTGAGAAGTGGCAAAAAGGTCTAACCATTATGATTACGGCATCCCTCTTCATAATTGTTTAGACACACAAGTGTGCTATCTAAGGGAAGGTGTATGTTTTTGATAAAGTCTTATCAAAACAATCTAGTATCAGAAATCTGACCTTTGGTATGAAAGTCAATAAAGTATTGATTTCTAGAAGTCGAGCTTTCTGAGTACATGTCAAAGCTAGTGGGAGCATAAGTGTTATGCTGATAATCATCATGTTAGTAGGAGCATGATAATTATGATAAGTATTGCAAGTTAGCAATGTTAATTAGAGAAAATAAAAACTTTCAATTTGTGAGGTTGCAGGGGTTGAAAAAGGATGTTTTTCTATAATTAAGGGAGAGGAAATTATACTTCGTCTCAAATCTATAAGCTTAGATCGTGATGTTTTAATCATTTAGTCAAGGATATATATATGAATTTCATGTTGGAATGGCTCAACATAAGGAAATTCTGTATATGGGTCCATTATTTGCATTCTAAAATTCGATTATGATTACGGCATCCCTTTTCATAATCTGAATTATGAGAACTTGGCAAGTAGAAATGGAAATGTTATAGCAAAAGACTGGTTTAGTCTTTATGTGAGACATCATGAATCATGTCCCGTATGCTTCGGATATAGGATCGATTACATGTGCTATATTCATCCTTTCTAAAATTTTCCAAATGCCTGGGGCATTAAGAAGGGAAAAGGCTTAGAACTGGATATGACTAAACGGATTCAACAATTATCGAGGACAATCTAAGGTTTACCAAAGATTGGTTGCTCAAGGACATTTGGAAGTGTAGTGATAATTCTGGAAGGACCGTATTGACATAATCTGTAAGGAGACAACTCTTGTTCAGAAGTGATAGTCAAAATGGAATATGAAAATGTTTCAAAGTTAGAATTTTCAATCTGTTTAAGATTAGGAAACTTAATGCAAGAAGGATGTTCCCAAGGAGCTGATCTCCTTTGGAATGGTCTATAATGGTTGTTGTCAATTCTTTCTGACTTTGTGCATAATCATTACAAGAGGATCAATGCATATAAGTTTAGAATCTAACAGATTTCAGTAAATGGCATGAATTTGGAATTCTTGCATTTGCAGTAAGGATTTGGGAGTGTGAAAAGAGAATCATTGAAGTTATGTTCAATTGATCTAGTTCACAAAGTAAAGATCATAGACAAACATAGTATGCATACTTGGTGTGTGGCATGACTAGTGTTTAAGAAAACATAGTGTACATGCTTGGAGCATGGGACAACTATTGTTTTAAATTCAAGAATAAAGTTGATAGCTGAAACGGTATACAATGAATAATGTGTAATCATATGGTGATAAATAAAAAGTGTTTTATTTATATTCATAAGTTCTGAGACCATATTTGATTCAATTATTATTGTGTTTCACTTTGCATGTTTTGACTTCCCGAATAAACTAGGTTATTCTTCCGGAATGACTAAGTTATTCAAACCATCCACAGTCGGTCATATGTTGGAAGTAGATATGAATTAAGACTGTCATGGGTTGGCTTGTAGAGGTCTAAGTTGTTGGAAAAAGGGCTACAACACTCATGAGTGCTCATAAGTTCAGAGTATTGGATTCAACCCGCGCTCATTGGAATCACTTCATGGATTTTATCACGAGTGATCATGAGACGATAATATCTTATATTCTTCAAACCTAGAGATATGAGTTGTTACTATGATTTGGTTGTACATTAATTGCACGAAAACGCATTTGGTAACTCAGTGCTATAAAACGTGCCTTTGTGTATGATTCAACAAGTAGTAGAACAAGCATTATGAGTCGAAGTTTATCCATTCCTTTTACGTTCGGGATAAAAGCGATATCTGTGGGCCCCTCGATGATTTGATGATGACAAATGGAAGTGCTCGGCCGGGCCAGGACTAATTTGATTTGTTCAATTAGTCAGTCATCATAAATCGGAAATCCGGAAACAACAAATGGACAGAGAGAATGATTATAATCCATGTCTCAGTCCATATGATATCCAGAATGGAGGAATATATGATCCCTTATCTAATGGACAAGTCATTGACAAGGTCAGAGTTCATCTACAAGGTCAGAGTTCGACAGAAGCTTTTGAGAGCTACGATTGCCAGTCGGTTCCTGAAGTCATACGCAATAATAGTTTTAGACTTATCCAAGTGGGAGACTATTGGATTAATGTCTAAGTCCATAACTATATTTGGTATGTACTTGACCCGACCCGGCATGGTCCATTTGGGTTGCACTTCACTGACACAATTTACATGGATAATCTTTTGAGAATAGTATGTTTATGATTAATATTAATATATTATTAGTTCTAATATATTAATATGGAATCATATTATTTAATTAGTATTGATCAAGAATTAATTTATAATTAATTAAGTGATCAAAAGGAACTGATTAAATATGGACTCTTATATATATGGAATGGGCCAAGTTCATTTAGGTTGGGCTAAGCTTTCATGGATAGTCCATGGAGTGTTTAACCCATGGATCCTAGGAAATGAAAGGTCATGGGTATTACGGTTTAACCCTAATCCTCCACACTATATAAAGATGTCCTTGGTTGGTGAAATGGGCACTAGTGTGGTACACTAAGAAGGGCTAGCCAATTTCACTAGATAAAACCAAGTATCCATATTCTCTAAAGTCTTACAAGGTGTTTTGGTGATTTATGATTCCATTTAAGGCTTCCACACTATTGGGGCTAAGCTCTTAAAGCTTGAAGACATCAAGCTTCATCAAGAGGTATGTATTCTATCTTGCAATAGTCATTGTTTTGTATGCTAGATTAGGATAATACCTTGGAAGTTCTTATTTGCATGTATAATAGAGAAAACATAGATCCAAGGTACTTAGGGTTGCATGTACACTTAGGAGTGTTAGAATGCTCATAACCCAACAGATAACATCTTCATATCTATTAATCCTACCCTTACAGCTGAGTTCCGAAAGCTGATGGAAACTAAATTTGAGATGATTTCAATGGGTCCAATTAACTTTTTTCTTAGACTAAACATTAGAAAGTGATATGAAGGAATTTTCATTAATCGGGAAGCTTACATAAAAACCTTACTTGCTAAGTTTGGAATGGTGGGAGACTTGAAGACAAAGGTACCAATGGAATTTTTAACAAAACTGACTCCTTCACTGGATAAACTGGCTGCTGATATGACCTTTTATCATCAGATGATTGGATCACTCATGTATCTAACAGCTAGTAGACCAGATATTATGTTGGCAGTTTGTTATTGTGCTAGATTCCAATCCAACCCACGCAAACCTCACATGGTGGCTGCCAAAAATATCTTCAGGTATCTAAAACGAACGTTATCTCTTGGAATATGGTATCCTACGAACTCATGATCATTTATACAAACATTTTCAGATGCTGACATAGGGGGTTGCGGCTTAGATAGAAAAAGCACAACTGATGAATGCCAATTTCTTGATGGCAAGCTGGTAAGTTGGCAACTGAAGAAACAAACATGCGTTTTGTTGTCAACAACTGAGGCTGAATACATAGTTGCAGCTTCGTGCACATCTCAAGCCGTTTGGATTTAAAGCCAGCTTTGCAATTACGTCCTAAGTATGAAAAGAATCCCTCTCTATTGTGACTCTAAAAACGCCATTCGTATTTCTCACAAGCCAGTGCAGCACTCAAAGCCAAAACATATAGCACTGAGGTATCACTTTATTAAGGATCATGTTGAATATGACAATGTCGAAACTCATTTCGTAAGATCCGCAAATCAATTAACCGACATATTCACCAAGGTCCTACCAGAAGCAACCTTCAATAGAATACTTCAAGGGTTGGGAATGATGGAAGTTGAATCTGTACCAAAACCACTTTTGCACTTATAAAGTTACACTACGAATCGGTGCGAACATTTGCGGTAATTCGCAATCAACTATTCATTCACAGTCTACATTCTCAATGCGAATCAGTGCGAACGTTCATAGTATTTGCAGTCCACTGCTCACTTCTGGTTTGGTTTTTCATATATCCTTTTGTACTTTTTTGTATATTATTGCTTATCTTTATTTTAAGCCAGTATAGTTTCTCTTTAAGAAAAATTTAAAAAAAAAAAAACAAAATTAATTTGTCTATTTTTATTCTTAGTTTTTCAGAAAATCCCAAAAACCAAAAATAGTTTATTCTTTTCTATTTTTTTGTTATGTATTTCAGAAAATTAAAATCACAAAAAGATTTTTAATTCATGTTAATTTTTATCTCTTTTCTTTTCACAAACATTCAACAGGTTCAAACTATGATCATACCATCAGATGTTTGCAACATCTATCCATTGGTGTGATGGGGTAGGTAGAAATCTATTTACTTATGTATTAGCTACGTTTCCCTAGAAACACGCTGCTGCATGTTGACCTAAGCCTCAACGACTCGATTGTGAAGCCTTAATGAGTTGGTACTACCAATCAGTTATTCTGAAGCAGGCTACCAATTCACATTAGTCATGAGCTACCTTACTCTTCTCACATTAAGTTAAGAGTTATTTGCAAGGTCACTTTTGCATTGCATAGGTACTTTCTCTTTCTTGTAACCATCTACTTGTTGGATAGTGTCTAAGTCCATAACTATTTTGGTATGTACTTGACCCGATGGTGCATGGTCCTTTTGGGTTGCCTTCACCAAAGCAACTTGATAGGATGAATTATGGAGAGTAAGGATTAAATATGATTTATTAATATATTATGGGAATAATATATTAAAGGAGAAATCATATTGTTTAATTAATATTAGTCAATAATTAATTGGTAATTAGTTTTGTGACTAAAAGAGATTAATTAAACTTAAGGGACTGGAATTGTAATTATAGGATAATTGCAATTTGGGCCATGGATTTCCTTGTATTAAGGGATGGACGAATTCTAATGGGAAACCCATAAGGAAATCGTCCATGGGCTTAATAAAAGGAGTCTATGGGTTGCTTAGGGCTTAAGCATCCAAATTAGGGTTTCCTTGTTAGATAACCCTAATAGCCCAACTATATAAAGACCCCTTATGGCTCAAAAACGTGGCTAATGTTCTTGTAAGGGTTTACACACGTTTTTGGCAGCCTCCATCCTCTCTCCTCTTCATCCTCTTACTCTTGGTGTTTGTAAGCCATTAGAGGAGTGACACTTGTGACTCTAAGCATTCCAAAGTCAATACAATGAGATTTGGGATTTTTATTGCTACATAACAATCAAGGTATGATCTTAAACCTAATTTCATGTTAATATGATTACTTGAATGCTAGAATTAGGGTTTATAGTCTTGGATTCAAAGCATGTACAATAGAGAAACCTAGATCCAAGCATTAGGGTTTGTATGAGCACATAGGATGTCTTATGACCAAAACCCATCAATGGTATCAGAGCCTTGATTGGTTTCAATTGTATTGATGCATTGTATAACTGGAAAATCATTTTTTTTGGGCTTTATGGCTAAGGAACTTGGCGAGTACCCCTCAACTCGGCGAGTACAGTGTAGTACTCGGTGAGTTCGAGCATCAGATAATGCTTATCTCGGGATTTCTTGCTGTTTTTACATTTGGATAGTTACCTTATCATGTTAGATCAATATAAATCAGATTTTATGATATATATGACTATATTCTTGATCTAATTAAAGATAATTATCAATTAATAAGATAATTGTTTCCTTATAAGATAATTGATTAATTATTTTGAGTAAATTGATAAATTGTTTTGCAAGAAATCATTAAACAAAACAAATATGGATAATTATGTAACTAAATGTTAGTTTAGATTATTTGTTGTTTGATCCTTGTTGTTATGAAAAGTTTCATATTTTCCCCTTTAGGTTTTATAGTTTAAATTTGAACCCAAAAGTTTTGAAGTTTTGAAATTTAAATAGTTAAAACCCTAATGTTTTGAAATGTTTCAAAACTTGCCCTCAAGTTTTGGAATTTAAAAGTTGATTAAAGGTTTAATTAGAAATGTTAAATTCTAAAACCCTAGTAATGTTTTGAAAAGTTCAAATCACACCCTTATGGTTTTATTAATTAATTAAGGAGTATAGTTAAAAGAGGTTTAATAAATCCATAAAAGTTTAGGTTAACCTTTTAATTGGATTAAAAGTGTAATTGTTAAAGTTAACCATATAGTATTTTAAAAGTATAAAATACACCCTATACTATATATAACATTAAAAGTCTAACATTATATATATATATATATATGTATGAGTAAAAGTCAGTCTTACCATTAGTAGGCCTCATTCACGAAGCTGGTCTATAAGGGGTGTTTAAGGAAATTGCCTATAAAATGGCGATTGAATGGGTATCCACTCTTACCCACCGCACTCTTGACTAGTGGAGGGTCGTTAGCCGAACGGGTAGGATAGGACGAAACCTTCCATTATAAGTATAATGAAATACCAAGTAACTAAATGTTTTTCAAATTCCCAATCTTAGTTACTTAGGCAAAAGTGAATTGATGCAATTCCATGAAATTACACTTTTTGCCATTGCGAAGACGTTAGTGGAGCGTGTGTGGTTTACCGGCACACTAAATGGTTCTAAGCAAAGGTAGCAAAGGGTGACTCAATGTTTGTCATAGTTCGGTGGAGCGTGTGTGGTTTACCGGCACATCGAATAGGTGATTGTAACATGTGAGGGCACCATGTAGTTTGCATGGTTATTCACACCCGCTTTGTGATCCTCGGCATCCCAGTCACAAACAAGAGGGGCATATCGAGATTTAAACATGCCATTGAAAGTTCAATGAATCTCAAAGCATCTAGGAGTTTTCATAGATTTAAAACTTAAATTTCTTTTTCGTTTTTCATGGTGGAAATTAGTGAATCGTCATTCACTTACCTTCAAATATTCTGCAACTAGATTACGGCATCCCTTTTCTAGGTTGTAGCGTATTGTGTTGGGTTCTAGCCTTAGTATCTCATTTGGGTGATTTACTAAGGACTTAATCGATCAACTAACTTGAATTTGTTTTCTCCTGTTTTGTAGATGTCAAAGTTTAACAACTATGGTCTTCCCAAATCCCGTGGAACAAGCATTCCACATGAAGATGATATTCCACGATTCGATCGAGGAACAAGAAATCATGCTTCACTTCCTCCTCCTCCTCCAATTATTCTCCCTAACCCACAAGATTGTAAAATTGAAAGGTTCAATATCACTCAAGCCCTTTTGGCAAGTAAACATAAAGAGGGCAAGTCGGTGTGTGCACACGTCTTAGGGATGAAGTCACACATTGATAGATTAAGAATGATGGGATCCGTTGTCGGTGAAGAGATGGCTGTTGATTGGGTTCTTCCATCACTTCCTAACTCATATAGTGAGTTCGTAAGAGAGTACTATGTGATGAACCACGACGTGACCCTCATTGATCTCACCTATATGCTTATTACTACTGAATCAGCAGTGGTTTGGCGCAATAGAAAAGCAAAATTGATTGGTGAATCTGCGTTCAAGACCTCTATGGATATAGACAATGGCAATGAAAGACATGCAATGATCGAAAAGTTTGATCATAAGAGAAAGGCGATGTCTGAAGTAGTTCCATGTGTTGTTCCAAAGGATTCAATTTGCTTTTATTGCCAAGAGAAGGGGCATTAGAGACGAAGTTGCCCTATTTACCTAAGAGATCTAAGAGATGGGAGAGTTAAAAGTATGACTACGCTTTAGGTAAGAATCCACTATCTAACTCCATTAAGTTCCTATTCATTGATTCTTAATACATGATGTGATAAGATTGCATTTGAATGTTTTGAAGGATCGGTGAAAAGAAAGGAAGCTTGATAAGAGAGCAAGATGAATCTAATCACAAGAGATGGATCTTGATCGCATGGACTTGAAGATTGGATTTTGAGCTTAGATAGTTATGATAAAGTTGTTAGAAAATTTTCATTTTTACATAGTTTTCAATGGATTTTGCATTGTAAGGACAAATGTTTTTCCGCTGCTTTTATAAATAAAATAAATTTTGTCTGACTCACTTATTTATTTGTTTATTTCCTTGCAATGAAATCGTTATGAAAATTGATGTTTGGATATTTCTACAACGAATGGATATGATTCTTAGTTATGTTATTTATGGAAATGTTAAGAATTTACCAAATAGGGAGAGTTTCTCATCGCCCAAGTTTCAATTGGACAGAAACTTGGAATCATGCAACGTGGATGCACGATGAATGAGAAATTTCGTATTTGGAAATTGGACTAATTCATTGACAAAGTGTCAAGTGAAGGACTAGGAGATCGAGTACACAAAGTTGTGTGTTGATCAAGTTCACCATAAGAGTAACAAAGATATTCGTCATGATTTACTAAAGGCTTAGTAAATATGATTACACTTACAAGATTAAGTGTAATTTTGAATTGATTAAAGGGTTTAGATCAATAGCAAAACGAATAAGAAGAATCAAGTAGGCAGAAAGATAAGAGTTTCTCCATTCTAAGAAGAAGGGAGAGTAGCTTTTATGCTTTATGATAGGACTTAATGATTAAGAACCATATCTCAATTGATCCTCCAAGTGAGTCTTGGTACAATTGTATGTCCAAGAAGAGGAATCAAAGATTGAAGAAATGGTCAAATCAAGAAGTCAATCATACTTCGTTCCAAAACAAGTCTTAAAGTCAAGATTGTGACATTGAAGGAATAGTATTAAGAAGGTTTATAACATTCATCAATTGTGGAAAGTTGTGATGTCTTGGATAAGACAAAGACCAACTAAGACCAAAATTATGAAGTGTTTTGTTTTGATAAAAGCTACACTAACTCTTGAATAATTGTTTGTCAAGAAATGGTTATTGACAAGAGAATCTTATATGTCAAGGAGTCAGTGGGAGTCTTAATGGTCTTGAAAGGTTTCAAGAACAAATCAAATAAACCTTATTGATCATCACTAGCACACGAGTTAAGGTTTACAACCTATCATGAAGACATTATTTTGTTTCTGTGTCAATCCAATCGAGTTAATTATGCATGTGAGTCCTATGAGTTCTCATTTGAATGCATAAAAGGCAAGGACCTTGATCAATGGAAAGTACATTGATAGGAAAAGGTGAGCTGCTTAACTACTTGGAAAACGTGGTGGGCAGTTGTGCTACCATAAGGCAAGAAATCAAGATTAAGAAAGTTCGATCCATATGAGTTTGAATTTGTCGTAAACTTTGGTTTTTAACAAATTCACATGGATAGGAACACATACACTATTTAAATCTAAGTGTCATAAGATTTCCTCCTTCATAAAAATGATTGTGAGAAAATGCTTTCACTAAGAAAGATTTTAAAAGATAGTGATCGTAAAATTGCATTCTCGAATTCGATCATGGTTACGGCATCCTTTCCATAATTTGAATTGTGAGGTTTGGCAATTAGTCTTAATTGTTAAGACACACATATGAACTATCTAAGGCAAAAGTGTATAAGTTCAAGAAGCCTTGATAAAAGATTATCAAAGCACTAAGTATTAGAAACATGAACTTAAGAAATTCAATAAGTATTGTTTTCTGAAAGTTAAGATGTTTATGAATACATGTCGAAGCTAGTGGGAGCATAAGTGTTATGTTTTATAATAATCATCATGATAGTGGGAGCATAAATGTTATGATTGTATGATTATTAAGACACTTATTGCAAAGTTAGAAATATTAATTATAGAAAACAAGAGTTAAACCTTGCAAAGTAGTAAGGGTTATAAAGCTGTTTTGCTATAATTAAGGGAGAGAATATTATGCTTCATTTCAAATCTAAAGGATTAGGTTGTGGGATGTTAATAAATTTAGTCAAGGGTACATAGTGTGTTCTTAAAATTTCGATTATGATTACAGCATTCCTCTTCACAATTCGAATTTTGACAACATAGAAAATAAAACATTGTGCGTCGTGTCCCATACGCTTCGGGTATAGGATGGATTGCAAATGCTTTAATGTTTGACCATTCTAAAATTTCCCAAATGTCTAGTGCATTTAGAGGGAAAAGGGACTAGAATCGGTTTTGACTAAAATAATTAAACAACTATCAAAGGACAACCCAAAGTTCAATGAGGATTGGTTGCTTGTGAGTAGTTGGAAGTATAGTATTGGAAATTATGGAAATGTTTCCATAATGGATGGACAATATCGACATCATTACGAATAGATAAGAATCTATTAAGAAATTAGTTGTCATATGGAAAATATGGAAGCATGTCCATATTGGGAAGTAAATATTGAAAATCTATGACTAGATTAGAAACCTTTATGCAAAAGGATGTTCAAAGGAATGTACTTTGTGTGAGAGACATCATATCTAACGAATTGTCTTGTAACAATCTCTGATAGAGGACTTTGTAATATCATTGGCAATAGTCTTTGAGACTTTGGTGCAGTGACATTACGAAAGGATCGTTGCATAAAGTGTTAGAATCTAGTATATTCTATAAGTAACAAGAATGTGATATTCTTACACTTAAGAAAATGGATTTGGAGTTGTAAAATGAGAATGATTGGAAATGTGTTCAATTTGTCTATTTCACAAAGGTAAGAACCATAGGTAAACATTGTGTGCATGCTAGGAGCATGGGACAAGTGTAATAATTCGAGTAAGAAGTTGATTACCTGAAACGACAAATAATGAGTAATCGATGTGGTGATAAATAAAACTTGTTTTGTTTATACTCAAAGGTTTGAGGCCATATGAGATTAGTATTATTCTTGTGTTTCACCTTGCATGTTTTGACTTCCAGAATAATTGATTTTATTAAGAATAATCAAATTATTCGAACGGGCCACATTCGTTCATATGTTGGAAGTAGGTATGAATGAAGACTGTCATGAATTGGTGTGTGGATTGTCTAAAAGAGTATTAGACATAAGCAAATGTTTGCTGCAACGTTCATGAGTGCTTATGAATATGATTTGAGCATTGGATTAAACCCACGCTCACTTGGATCACTCCATGAATTGTATCACGAGTGATTAGTGAGACGATAACATCTTATATTCTTGAAACCGAGATGTGTGAGTTGTATCTTGCGAATCGGTTGCACATTGATAATATGTAAACGCACCAGTAACTTGGGGTTATAAAACATATTGTTGTGTGTAATTCGGTGAGTGAGTGCAAGCGAGCATTGTATCAAAGTTTATCCATTCCTTTTATCCAAAGTAGGATAAAAGCGATATCTTTGGGCCACTCGATGGTTTAGTGATGACATACGTAAATGCTCGGCCAGGCTAGGGCTAATTTGATTTGTTCAATTAGTCTGTCATTATAAATCGGAAATCGAGATATAGTACAAAGAGAATGATTAGAAATCATATCTCATGCGATATCTAGAATGGAGGAATATATGATCCCTTATCTAAGGACACGCGTATCTGATATGATCAGAGTTGACAGTGGCTTTGGAAAGCTACGATTACATATCAGGATCTGAAGTCATACGCAGAATAGTTGTTAGACTTATCCAAGTGGGAGACTATTGGATTAGTGTCTAAGTCCATAACTATTTTGGTATGTACTTGACCCGATGGTGCATGGTCCTTTTGGGTTGCCTTCACCAAAGAAACTTGATAGGATGAATTATGGAGAGTAAGGATTAAATATGATTTATTAATATATTATGGGAATAATATATTAAAGGAGAAATCATATTGTTTAATTAATATTAGTCAATAATTAATTGGTAATTAGTTTTGTGACTAAAAGAGATTAATTAAACTTAAGGGACTGGAATTGTAATTATAGGATAATTGCAATTTGGGCCATGGATTGCCTTGTATTAAGGGATGGACGAATTCTAATGGGAAACCCATAAGGAAATCGTCCATGGGCTTAATAAAAGGAGTCTATGGGTTGCTTAGGGCTTAAGCATCCAAATTAGGGTTTCCTTGTTAGATAACCCTAATAGCCCAACTATATAAAGACCCCTTATGGCTCAAAAACGTGGCTAATATTCTTGTAAGGGTTTACACACGTTTTTGGCAGCCTCCATCCTCTCTCCTCTTCATCCTCTTGCTCTTGGTGTTTGTAAGCCATTAGAGGAGTGACACTTGTGACTCTAAGCATTCCAAAGTCAATACAAGGAGATTTGGGATTGTTATTGCTACATAACAATCAAGGTATGATCTTAAACCTAATTTCATGTTAATATGATTACTTGCATGCTAGAATTAGGGTTTATAGTCTTGGATTCAAAGCATGTACAATAGAGAAACCTAGATCCAAGCATTAGGGTTTGTATGAGCACATAGGATGTCTTATGACCAAAACCCATCACTACTATCTTTACCATCACTTTCACATCCATACATGTAACCCTTGAGACTCTTAGAAATTACCACTGAGGTTTATGTTTACACAACATCTATGTTAATGATCTTAGTTTCGTTCTACCACGAACTGAGTGAAACCCAAGATTCAATACCTTATATGAATTGATGGTGAACAATTAAATGTTCTAGTATTTTCACAAAGGAATTAACGAAAGTCCACGTTTGTGGTCAGTACCAAGAAATCTCTTTTCTTTTGTGAGATCCTAATGAAATGCTCTCGTCCCAAGACATTTCTTCCCAATGGATCCAGTTTTTATTTTATTTTTGAGATTTCAATACTTATCCAAGTAACTAACATAAATTCCAAACCTACTCATTCAACTTACTACAATGGTCACACAAGTACTTCTACTAATTTTCGCACTTATGTCAAGTTCGTAGTTTGATTGAAGGTTGAACCATGCTTTATAAGCCTCATGAAAAGATGACTTTTAGTGTTTCTTATCAAACATTTGTTTATATTCAACAGAAAACCATACAAACACTTCTTAGTCTCTCTTGACAATGAAGGAAGAGATCTTTGCGTGGGATCAACAGTTTTATGTCATTATTTAGACATCACTAATTCCCACAGATAAACTTCATTTTATTTCTTTCTCTTTGACACTCTTGCACAAAGATATCAATGATTTTCAAAAAGTCCGGTTCGTGGTTACTGATAATTTTTTAGGTTCGCAGTTGTATCCACGTTCGTGTCTTTGAACGTTCGTATGAATCAAAAGTGTTTTCTTAATTGCGAATAGAGATGAGATGACGCGGCAAAATTTAAAAAATAAGAATTCAAAAGGGTGCATGCAAAGTTGAATGGACAACTATTACTATGTCGCGTGACGCATGTTTATGACATTTCACAGTTGTCACATCGTGCTTTTTCAGGCAACAGTTCAGTAACCGATACACTCTCTATTCGGATTTTGCTCACATATTGAATAGTATATAAAGATTTTGATGGTTTCATCTCTCATTACCACTTTCAAAGTTCATAAATCAATTTCAGCGATGAAAAAGTTCTCTACTGTTCATCTTTCTCTCTACGCTTCATCAATGGCATGATCATCTGAAAATCTTTCAGTTCATGAACAAACAACTCGTTCAACACTTCTGGCCATCAAGCAACACCAAAATCTCATCATCGATCTGGATCCAATTAAGTATGATCCTTTCTTGCTCCCACTTATCGAGTGCTTGAAATACTCTCCTCTCACCATTGCTTTGACTCAACTTGAGAATGTTCCGATCTCGATTCTCTCAAAGGCATATACAACGGTCAACTATGTCAAGGATGAACAACGGATATACTTCGACATCCATAACCAGTCGACCTCTATTTCCAAAGCTTGTTTCTACAGTCTATTAGGGCTTCCTCATTCTGATAACATGGTCAACCCAGAAACCATTTCTAAAGCTACTATCTTGGAAATGTTTTATCAAATGGGTTTCAAGGAAACTCTCACTCCCGTTTCCAAGTTTAAGAAATCCAATCTTCCACCTACATGAAACAGCCTATTTACCATCCTATTTAAATCCTTTTCTGAACGAGTCACCAGCAGTGACTGTGTGAGCAAGCTCTTCATGGGTCTAATGTATGGTCTTTATACCGTAGAAAATGTTGACTATGGTTCCACCCTCTGGGATCAAGTTATCCAGAGCACTCACTCAACTACTCGTCATAGTGAGATCTCTTGTACGAGATTTTGGACAGTCATCATTCACAGAGCGATTAAGCAACTCAAGATTCCAGTGATGTCTGATGCACTAATGGGTCTTCTTGCAACACTTCGTACTACTGGAATCATTGTGGTTAATTCTTCAAAGTTTTCCTTCATTGGATCAATACCGGAGGCAATGTTTCGTGATGTGCCTGCCACCAACAAAATCCTTGAGGGTTATCGTATTGTTACTCCCTCAGGATTTCATCCAATGATTGTTGAATTCCAACCCATCTCGGTTGTGGCGGGCAAAGGTAAGAATGGGGGAAGAGGGTCGAAGAAAGCTACCAAGAAAGACGTTGCTAAAGAAGGACCTTCAGAGGGTGCGAAAACCCCATCGAAAAAGCAAAAGGCTCTTGTTGCGCCTACTACGGCACCAAAGAGAAGAAAGCAACCTGCTAAAAGGAAAAGACTCCCACTCCTTCTCCATCCCAAAGTGAAGGCGAACATTCTGAATCCGATTCCGAGTCGGAGATTCACATTGAGTAGAATCATCCTGTTCGCACTGAAGATCAAGGATTAGTTCGTGATGAGGAGGACAAACACGTTCACAACGAACCTCCGGTTCACACTAAAGTTCCACCCCAAAATCATGAGGTAACTCCACCACTCAATGAATATGTTCCTTCTCCTCCCTCCTCACCAAAAACAGTCATATATACACCTATTATTATTGCATCTTTTCCTCCACCTGTTTCATCTCAACCACTGACATCTTTTCTAGTTTTAATTCCTATCTTTATAGAATCCACCATTCCACCCCAAGCATCTACTGCACCTATAAGTTTAGTGAACGTATCTGATATGGGGGCTAACACTTCAGGTTTTTCAATCCATGTTACTCCACCCATCTCTCCCATTTTCACCGATGACCCCGACACGATTTTCGGAGATGATGAGGATGATATAGGAAGATTCACTTACAGTCCTTTTCAAATCAAGATTGATAGTGAAGATGAAGCCTCTGCTACGAAAAGGGGAACTCAAGTCCCTTCACGAAAAGATCGACCGGATGATTCTTGCATCCAAGCCTTCTTCTTCTGAGGCTTACTCCAAAGCAGCTGTTGAGTCCATTCTTTAGCGTCTCATAAAAGAACATGTAGCTAACACCTCTACCATGATCAAGTCAGTTTTTGATTCAACGGATGTTTGTAAATTGACGATCGAAAAAGTTGTTAAACTAATTGCTGACACCATTGAGTTTATGGAATATTACAAGACTACCTACAACTCCAACACCGTCACTGCGAATAATGCCATTAAGAATGTGGGTGCCATGTATAAAGCAGAAAGGACGAACTTTGAAGAACTTCGCAAGGGGTTTTACTCTGATAATCAAGCATTCCAGTATTCTATCAATGAGAAGATCTCAAAGCTTCAGGAGGAACACGCGAAAGAGAGCAAAATAATGGATGCTCTTGCCATCAAAGAAGAAAATGTAAAGTGTTAGAAACAAAGGTTTGCTACACTAGAAGTAGGTCAATGATTTGCTATCGGAGAAGGCTGTCACTAGAAGTTGTATCTCCGACATTACTGGATTGCTCTCTGATGTCATTGAGACTTGTGATTCCATGATCTCCATCACTGTAAAGAAGCATTTGGCTGAGAAGCTATGTCTGGTGTTGGCTATGTTACACTGTTTGGTAGGTGTTATGAAACCGATGGTGTTTTCACAACAAGGAGGAGAAGGTGGATCCAAAGTTTAGTTGAATGAACCCCTAAAGCTCCAGTCAATGCTCCTATCATCAAGAAAGAGCCCAAGTTTAAAGAAAAATTATTTAACAATGAACACATTATCAATGATGAAGGAGACGAAAAGTCTAATGAAGCTGAGCTTAAAAGGCGGAACGCTCACAATGCAAAGTTGGATGAAAATTCTCACATCATCAGAGAGGTAGAAGAAAAGGAAAAGGCCGATAAATAACCTCAGGCCACACTCAAAAGCTGAATGATGCAATTTCCTAAGTTGACCCTGAAGTGGATTCAAAATGAGGTTGTGGATCTGCCGAGCCAATGTTTGTTGGATCCAATTACATTCTTTGAAGTTCAAAATTCTCAGGATTCGCAGTTGGACCTTCCACTTACTCCAAAGTCCTTCAGCTTTCATGCCTTCGTGAAGGTTGTTGATGCACCACTCACAGACAGTAGGGATGATCAGATGATGTTTGCCTTTTACTTGAAGCACATGAAGCCTCAACACGAGACTTGGATCAATCACAAGATTGTCACTATGAAAGTCACTGGACCGATCGAAACCGAAAGCTTCACTAACGCGAAGTTTAATGTTACGAGAAGATCAGCATGTCAAACCTACGAATTCACACTCGCAAACCTGCCCTGCCTGAACCCCCATGACTGGATATTGCTATACAACATGTTGCTAAGAGAAAAGGAGAAGTACGAACCTGTGATGATCCATCTCCAACTAATGATCAAATCATACATTCAGGAGGTTGGAACAATGGGTATGGATATTGCCATAGTTTTGAGGACAAAACAAGTGTTGTTCCTAAGGAAGCCCCGAATAACTTCGAGAAGCTCAAACCAGGAAAAAATTACAAGGAATGATGGTTTTTTGTGTACATGTCTAGAGATCGTCCAGGAGCAAAATGTTAGAAGCTATATTTTCATCTTAAAGACAAACACTTGTATACTACTACTTGCCTGGATTTTATTATCGAGTTGGTTACGAAGTTCAAGGGAAACCACAAGGATGACTTGAAATGTTTCTCTGATATGATCATGTGGTATATCCAGGTTCGCAAGCTGCTACTCAGCTTCATTCCAAAGATATACAAAGTGCAGAAGCAAATCAAGAACTGAAGGGCTATGATCTCAATTGACGCAAAGGGGGAGATTGTTGAAGATAAAGTGTTGCGTCATTAGGCCTGTTTTGCTTAGTCCATTTTGTAAAAACAAGTTGGGCCTGTCCACTCGTATTTATAGTTAGGGTTATAGTATATAAGATGCATGCATGCCACATATTTTAGTCAAGTTTTTGATATTATCTTTGTAACCCTATTTTGTTCCTCTACGAAAACAATTCTTTATCGAGTTCTTCTGAGGCGTAATTGTTAATCATTCAACATTAGTTTGATCATATCGTGTTCTTGTTTTCCTATTTTAATATATTCGATCTTTAAGGATCTCATCCTAACAGATGGGCATATGGCGAAGGATTTCCCCAAGGGATTTTTGATTTGCTTTCATTGCAAGCAGACAAGCCACCGAAAGGGTGAGTGTCCTCAGCTCTCTCAGGGACCATCCCACGCTTCTACTCCTGTTGTTTTCTGTGTTACTGATGGCCGACCGGGGAAGGCTGTAGAAGTAATTAAATCGAGTAATGAAATGAAATCAGAGTTGTAAAGAATTATGAGCATCGAGAGTAAATATAATCTTGTTTCAGCTTAATTATGCTCTCCGAATAGGGAGAGTGTTTAGACAGAATAGAAGCTAAAAGTTCTATCTATCTCTAAGTATCAACCCCTATTTATAGGAGAAATAGAAAGCATACAAAAAAAGGACTATTACAATATAGCTTTGAAATTCAAATGCCTTTGTAAATAGATAACTAACATTCAAAACTACTAAAATACTTTCAACACATTACAACACACTTCGACATCTACAATCTCCCCCTTTATAATTAGTGTCGAAATCACGTTGTGAACAGTTGAGCAGCTTGGTGTAACACTCTTCTTATCTCAGATTACCAGTTGCTTATTTTCTAAATTTCACCTTTCTCCTGATCACTATTCTTGGCAAAAGTGTTCATTGGAATCAACAAATTTGTGTAATTCAAAGAAGTGAATCTTTCAATTTCATTTATTTGAAACAAAAACTTTGTTGATGTACCCTTCTTATTCTTCCCCATGAACTCAATCCCCAAGGGCTTCAAACATATCTCCCCATCTTCGTAAACTTTAAGAAAAGACTAATTTTTTATCATCAATTTGGGAGCATACACTTTCTTTCCTAATGTTGCAGCCAGATCAATATCAGTTATAGACAGGGCTCCATAATAACCATCAATGAAAACCCTTAAGTGTTCGAAACCTATAATGAAATATTCCTTGTTAATTTGTTGCATCTTCGAATAATCAATCGAATTCAAGAGCTTCTTAACAAATAAACGATCATATATATTCATCAATGGGAAATCAGCAACTAAGAAGTCAAACACCATATTGTTCGCCCTTACTACAACATATTTGTAATTTTGCAGAATTCCTTCGAACAATACATCCTTGGTAACATTCACAACTCGAACAAATTTACCAAAGACCAAATTGACTCTTCTTTACTCGCCAACACAACATGGAATTGATACTTTAATCATATGTACTTCTCCTTGTCCTTGAACTCATTTGTAAGTTCAAATTGCTCATCACAAAACATCATCAGATTTATGGGAAAATCTAACTAAATAATATTTGTATTCTCAATATCATAACTCTTTTTAGGAATCTTGCTAAAAGAATGCATCTCACTAGATAGAACCGTGGCTTCGATGTATTCATAGTTAAAATACGTAGTATGATCTCCTCTGTTAATCCCAGGAGGATCACTTTCTCTGACTCAAAATATGCTTTGAATTTGCCTTTGTTTCTCCATTTCAAGTTCAGCAGCAGCCATCTTTTCTTCAATTGTAGGCTCTTGTGATTTTATGTAACTCTTATGTGGTAGGAGGTGGTTTCGAACTTGATCCCCCAAAAACTGAACCGCCAATTACATTACCTTTTGTTATAGGCCTTGTAGTTGTTATTATGGGTGTCGAAATTGTTGAAGGAGATATTAAAGAAATAGAAATTTGGGTTGACAAAACTTTTCCCACTACTTTCGCATGGTCATCATTTTTCTTCAACAAACTACCACCAGTTCTAAACAACGAACCCTTACCAACACCAATCCTCTATCCCCCTTGCACCCCTGTTGAAACAGGTGGGGCATCCGTTGGCAAAATAGTAAGCAATTTCGACAAAGGATTTAACTACTTTTGAATCGTGGATTCGAGAATAGAAAACTTATGTGTAAGAAGCTCTAGATTGATCAACGAAGAAGACCCTAAACTCGATTTGAGTACCAACCCTTTCAATTCAACTAACAAATGATTGATATTCGAAAAGCTGGTAACTTCATCCACAGACATCTGCTCGACCTTCGGACTAAGTGTTTCATACAACTGCAATCTCTTTGCTCATATCCTCCCTGATTTCTAGAATTTTTAAAGTGACATCTTCACGAACTTTCTTGACATCCTGGATAAATAAGATATGTCTTTCCTTCGCCACAGCCTTCAACTCTTTGAGGTCAGAAGCAAAAGTCAATAATTGTGCCTTCACCCTTTTTTCATTGTTTCAATCAATATCTTGAATGGCATCATGAAGATGATATTATTGACGTTTTTGTTGGGTTTTGAGCAATCAAACACTTCCTAAGTGTGCATGAAACCCTAATAAACCTTGGATCTATGTTTGTCTAAATACATGCAAAATAATAATTTTTCCAAGGTTCATAACCTATCTAACATGGCATGGGGTACTTTTAAACATAAAAGAATTAGATGAGATTACATACCTTTTGATGATGAGTTTGAGAGCCAAGCACCAATAGTGTGAATGCCTCAAATGGAATCACAAATCACCACAAACTCTTGGATAACTTTGAGAGAGTGTATACACACTTATAAAATCGGCCACACACAAAACACACACACACTAGTCACACTAGTTTCACTAGTTTTCTTAGCAAACCATTTCATGCAACATAAGCATGCTTATATAGTGTGCATGGTTAGGGTGAAACCCTAATAACCCTTGACCTTTCCTTTTCCAAGGATCCATGGGTTAAAAGCTCCATGGATCATCCATGGACTTCCATACAAGCCTAACCCATTAACAAATGAGTGTTAGCCCACACTATATAAAACCAATAGCCCACAATCTAATTAGTCTTCCTTTTAATCTCTAAATTAATTCATAATTAATTTAAGACTAAGACTAATTAAATAACATGACTTCATATTAATATATTATAACTTATAATATATTAATAATCATATGTGTATAACTCTCATAAAATTATCCATAAATAGTTTGGATGAAATGCAACCCAAATGGAGCATGCCGGGTCGGGTCAAGTATATACCAAATAAGTTATGGACTTAGACACCTTATCCAACAGACTCCCACTTGGATAAGTCTAATAACTATATTTGTGTATGTTACTTCAGGAACCAACCAGCAATCGTAGCTCTCGAAAACTCTGTTGAACTATGAAGCGCCATTTTAGATAAGTGATCGTATAATCCTCTGTTCTCATGATATCAGCCAGACAAATACATGGAACAACATCGTACTTATTGTCCAGCAGTTTATTTCCCGATTTTCGATCTGTTTGACAAAGAACTTAATCGAACACATCAATTTAGTTCTGACCGGCCAGTACATAGGTCACAACAAAATCATCGAGGGGCCCAGATATCGCTTCTATTTCTAGAAGGAACAGATAAACTTCGACTCATATACTTGTTCTACTACTTGTTGAATTGTACACAAAGGCACGTTTAATAACATCAAGTTACTGATGCGTTTACATGCAATCAATGAACAACCAACTCATAGGTAACAACTCATATCTCTAGGTTTTAAGATTTATATGATATTACCGTCTCACGATCACTCGAGATAAATTCCATGAAGTGATATAAGTGAGTGTGGGTTTAATCCAATACTCATAACTTATGAGCACTCATGAATGTTGTAGCAACCATTGCCATGACTAAACCCATTTAGCCATCTACAAACCCGATTCATGACAGTCTTGATTCATACCTACTTCCAACATATGAACGACTGTGGAGTGTTTAAATAACTTATTCATTCAGTAAGAATAACCTAGCTATTTTGGAAGTCAAAACATGCAAATTGAAACACAATAATAATCGAATCCAATATGGTCTCAGAACCCTTTTGAATATAAATAAAACCACCTTTTATTTATCACCATATTGATTACACATTATTCATTGTATAATGTTTCAAATAATCAACTTAAGACTTGAATAAAAACAACAGTCGTCCCATGCTCCTAGCATGTATACTTTGTTTTTCTAAACAATAGTTATGCCATACTCCAAGTATGCACACTATGTTTGTCTATGATCCTTACATTGTGATGTAGATCAATTGAACATGATTCCAATGATGCTCATTTCACAATCCCAAATCCTTATTGTAAATGTGAGAATCCCCGATTCCTATCCTTTACCAAAAAAAAAATCTGTTAGATTTTAAACTTTTATGCAATGTTCCTCTTGTAATGATTATTCACAAAGTCACCAAAACCTTGTCACCAGTCATTACAGAGTATTCCAAAGAAGGTCAACTTCTATGGAACGGAAGTCTCATATTCAAAGTACATTGCTTTGAACATCCTTTTTGCATTAAGGTTTTCTAATCTTACATAGATTTAATAACTTCCACCTATAGAGACATTTCCATAGTCCCATTTTGACTATCACTTCCGAACAAGAGTTACTTCTTTTCAGAACATGTCAATACGGTCCTTTCTGACAACTTACATCATACTTCCAATTTTCCCTGAGCAACCAATCTTTGGCGAACCTCAGATTGTCCTCGACAATTGCTTAATCACTTTAGTCATGTCCACTTCTAGAATTTTCCCTTCTAAATGCCCTGAGCATTTGGAAAATTTAGAAAGGATGAATATTATAGCACATGAAATCGATCCTATATCCGAAGCATATGGGACACGATTCATGATGTCTCACATAAAGACATGATACTAGACCAATCTTTTGCTACAATATTTTTTATTTGCCATGTTTTCAAAATTTAACTATGAAAAGGGATGCCATAGTCATAATCGAATTTTGAAAATGCAATATATATAGAATTTCTTCAAGTTGAACCATTCCAACATAAAATTCATATATATATATATATATATATATATATATATATATATATATATATATATATATATATTCTTGACTAAAGATGATTAAAATTTCAATCTAAGCTTCTAGAATTGAAATGAAGTATAATTTTCTCTCCCTTAATTATAGCAAAACCACTTTTTCAACCCCTGCAACTTCACGAATTGAAACTTTGTTTTCTATAATTAACATTGCTAACTTGCAATACTGATCATAATTATCATGCTCCCACTAACATGATGATTATTAGCATAACACTTATGCTCCCACTAGCTCTGACATATTTCCATCTGCTGGACTTCTGAAATTTAGATTCATACACCCTTTCTTTGATAGCTCACATGTGTGTCTAAACAATTTCCAAAACTATGAAAAGGGATGCCGTAATCATAGTCTCAATTCCTTAGACCTTTTCCATTTCTCACAAGTCTATGTTAGTGTTCCGGTTAACTACACGCGCTCCACTAACGACTTTTGAAAATGCAAATAACACAATTGATATCTACGTAAAATCTACTTAGTGAAAGCATTTCCTCACCATCATTTTCATGAATCGGAGAGAAACCTTATGACACTTAGATTTTATAGTGTATGAGTTCCTATCCATGTGAATTTGTCAAAACCATAATCACAAGAGAAGGTTAGTGACAAATTCAGCCTTACATGGATTAACCTTGCTTAATCTTAGTTTCTTGTCACCTTGGTAGCACAAGGCCCACCAATGCTTCCAAGTTGAACTCTGATAACTCACATGCAAATTCAACTTATTTGAAGTAGGTACAGTAATAAGAATTATGTCAACACGATAGGTTGCAAACCTTAAGTCCTGTGCTAGTGATAAATTACAGGTTTTACTCTTGATTAAATATTGAAACTCTTTCAGGATCTTTAAGGCTCCCACTGTCCCTTTGACATATAAGTTCCCCCATTCAAGAACCATTCCTTGACAAAACAAATATTCAAGCGATAGTGTGGATTCTTATCAAGACTAACACTTCACACAATTGGTCTTAGTTGGTCTTTGTCTCATCCAAGACATCACAACTTACCAATCTCAAATGTACAAGAGTAGAAACATCTTACTCTTACATTTGACTAGTGTTTATAAATCTTCCTTTATGTCACTCAAGGTTACAATCTTGGAGTATGACTCTAAGAATTGTTTTGGAACGAAGTATGACTCATCTTCTTGATTTTAACCAATCCAACAATTCATCACCTCTCTTCTTAGCCATAACAATGCACTAAGACGTCCTTAGAGTATGAATTTGTGATATGGTTTCATAATCATTAAGATGATCATGAAATATGATACTAAAGTACTCTCCCATCCTTTTAGATTTGAGAAACTTTTATCTTTCTGCCTAATTTCATTCTTCTCATTTGTTTTGTCATACATTGTAACCTTTCCAATGTTATAGAATTATACTTAACCTTATAAGTATAATCATATTTATTAATCTTTAGTAAATCATGACAAATCAATCTTTGTGGTGGACCTTGACCAGCGCACACCCAGTGTAGCTAATTCCTTAGTCCTTCAATTGACTCACATATACATGTGATCAAAGAATTAGTCTTAATTTTCAAAGATGAAAATTCCTATTCGTCATACAATACAACTTGTATGATTCCAAGTTTCTGTCCAATTAAAACTTGGATGATGAAAAACTTTCTTCATTTGGTAAATTCAGACACTACCACAAATGAAAGAATCAAATCCACTTTCCAATATTGCTATTACTGGAAACATACAAGCAACAATTTTCAATAGATTCCATTGTAAGGATATTTTTAAAATAAATAAAATTAAAATCCCTTTTTTTCTTTTATTTTAAAACTTTGCGGAAAAACTTATCCTTACAATCCACATGAAAACCTTGTTGTTATCTATTCATAAGCAATATATTATAACTCTTAAGCAACAGCTCAAAATTCTGATTACCGAACCATGCGATCGAAACCCACCTTCGCAATCAGAATCAACATATACTTACTTGAAGCTTCCTATCTTTTCTTTGATTCTTAAAACATCAGCATGTGACCCATTCACATTATGTAATAAGAATCTCCAAATAGGAACTTAATAGAGTTAGACAGTGGACTTTACCTGAAGTAGAGTCAAACCTCTTGACTTGATCAACCTTATGACCTTTCAGGTGAATAGGGCAGCTTCGCAACCAATTCCCCTTCCTTCGGCAACAAAACACATGGACCCTTTGGTAATGGCACATGAGACTATCTCAGACTTAGCCTTTCTTTTTATTATTTGGTCAACCGAGTTGACTATGGCCGATCCCTTTCCATTGGGAAAAGAAATGCTTTTCTAGATATCCAATGCTACCATTGCCAATGTCCATTTAAGGTTTGGGAAGTTGTTCTTTTAATCAAATTTGCTTTACCGGTGTTCCAAATCATTGTTGATTCCACAACACCAAGCAAATAGATAACATCATTAAGGGTCATGTCATAGTCTGTCTCATAGCAGTCCTAAAGAGACTCACTACGTTACTAAGAAAGTGATTGAACATCCACCTTTCACGAGACTTTGACACCCAACTCTCCTGGCTTGTTAATATGTGACTTTATCTCCAAGATGTGAGCACACATAGACTATGCTTGCCAATAGGGATTAAGTGACTTTAAACTTTTCAAGAACTTGTGGGTAAGGGAGAATAATTGGAGGAGGTGGAGGAAGTGAATCCTGATGTTGAGGGACACCATCTTCAAGAGATTTGGGAAGATCATAGTTGTCTGAACCAGACATCTATAATGGGAGAAAGTCAAGTTAGTTGATTCAAAATCCTTAATATAACACCCAATATGAAATATTAAGGCTAGGACCCAACACAATATTTTATAACTTGGAAGAGGGATGTCGTAATCCAAGCTATAAAATATTTGAAGGTAGGCGAATGACGATTCACCAATTTCCACCATGAAAAATGAAATAATTTATTAGGTTTTAATTGGATTAGAAATTCCTAGATCTTTTGAGATTCATTGAACTTTTCAATGGCATGTTTCAATCTCGAGTGTGCCCTCTCAAATTTTGTGACTGGGATGCCGAGGATCACAAAACAAGGTGTGAATAACCATACCAATTCACTTGGTACCCTTAATATTATCACCTAATCAATGTGTCGGTTAACCAGACACACTCCATTGATTTATGACAAACATTAAGTCACCCTTCGTGGTCCTTACTAGTCCAAATTAGTGTGCCGGTTAACCACACACGCTCCACCAACGACTTAGTAAGGTACAAAGTGTGATTTCCATGGACTAGCACCAAATTCACATTTTTCCTAAAGTAACTAAGATTGGGAATTAAATAAAAAATATTTAGTTACTTTATAATAATCATTATACTTTTAATGAGGATTTAAAGTCATTATCCTACCCGTTCGGCTAACGACCCTCCACTGATCAAGCAAGCGGTGGGTGAGAGTAGACACCCATTAAGTCGCCATTTTATAGGCAACAACCTTATACCCACCTTATACACCGGCTTCGTGAATGAGGCCTACTAACGGTAAAACGACTTGTTCTTATACATACATATATATATATATATATATATATATATATATATATATATATATATATATAACCATTAATGTTATAAATAGTATAAGTGTTGAATTTTAACTTTTAAAATTCTAAGTGTTGGAATTAAAGTTTATTAAAGTGTGTGAAACTTTTCCAAATTCCAAAACTTGAGGGCAAGTTTTGTAACTCTTCAAAACTTTTGGATATTCATAACTTATGAGTTTTAATTAAGTGTTTTAAAGCTTTTAATGAAGAGTCTCTTGGAAATCCATAACTTGAGGACAAGTTATGAAGTCCATAAAACATTTATGGGAAAAACTCTTCAAGAAAATGTAACCTACAACTTCTTAAAAAACATTTAAAAGAAAAAACTTTTGGAATTCTATAACTTGAGGAAAAATTATAAATTCCATTGAAACACATTAAGATCAAGAATTAACTAACAAACAATTTGCAAATAATTCCTATGATCTAACAAAACTCATATGAACATGAACATCCACATCAACAATTTCAAGAATCATATGAACACATATAAACTTGAAATTTTTATTATAACTTTGAAATTGGTCCACCATCATCATTACCACATCAAAAACAGGTTTTATGAGTCCAAAACAGTTTAAGGTAATGATTCTAGACCAATTCCAGCACCAAAACTCAAAGATATGCTGTCTGGGGGTATTTTGAAACATAAAAGAATTAGATGAGATTACATACCTTTTTGATGAGTTTGATTCTGATGGAGTTTGAGGGCCAAGCACCAATAGTGTGAATGCCTCAAATGGAATCACAAATCACCACAAACTCTTGGAAAACTTTGAGAGAGAGTGTATACACACTATAACTTCGGCCACACACAAACACACACACTTGTGTCTATTTCATGCAACATAAGCATGCTTATATATTGTACATGATTAGGGTGAAACCCTAATAACCCGTGACCTTTCCTTTTCCAAGGATCCATGGGTGAAAGCTCCATGGATCATCCATGGACTTCCATACAAGCCTAACCCATTAACAAATGAGTGTTAGCCCACACCAGATAAAACCAATAGCCCACAATCTAATTAGTCTTCCTTTTAATCTCTAAATTAATTCATAATTAATTTAAGACCAAGACTAATTAAATAACATGAGTTCATATTAATATATTAGAACTTATAATATATTAATAATCATATGTGTATAACTCTCATAAAATTATCCATAAATAGTTTGGATGAAATGCAACCCAAATGGACCATGCCGGGTCAGGTCAAGTATATACCAAATAAGTTATGGACTTACACACCTTATCCAACAGTTTTAACAACATATCAACCTCCAAACTAGATACTTAATTCTTACCTCCTCCATAAGCTTGAATTTGTAGTGAATTAAGCTTTTGATTGATGATTTTGAATTGTTTCCCTATAAGAAGCATATTATCTGGAATATTTTCCTCCTCCAGATAAAATTGAATGCCAGAAAATATTCCATCGAACTCATTCTCTTCATCATTAGATTAGGGTTGTTCTTCTGCGTGATTCACATGTGGATTGGTGGATTGGAAAGAAAATAATTATATAAGAGGTTGATTACGAATATTGTCGAATATGGGTGTGTAGGTAACAATTGGAGTAGAAACAAATGGAGGCAATGAAGTTGAAGTGTCTGTTGTGGAAGTATTGAAGGTAGAAGAAACAACAAGATTAAAAGTACCTTGATTGTGCGAAGTTTCAATAGTTGACACCGAAGGTGGAGTAAGAACAAACTACTCTGGTGTAGAAACATTCGATGAAACAACAGATATTGTAACAGGAACAGACGTTTCAACATTCGATCTCACCGCAGAGTTTGGCACAAGTAAATCTGGAATCACTTCGTCTTCTGTAGATTCATCATTAATAACTAACTTCCGCAGTTTCTTTTTCAGCTTTTTCAAAAGGTGTTTGTCCATATCTTCTGCCCTTTGCTTCTTTGATGCAGGAAAAACTGGTTTTTGAACTTCTTTAAAAATAACCCCTTTTTGATTAACTTGAGGTTTAATAGTGTAAGTAGGAGATGATTGACGATCCTTCTTTTTCAATTTCCTGAAAACACCAGACTTGGATGGTAAAACTGTAGCCTCAGGTTGAGTTACTACTAGTTTCTTAGCAACAATTGGAGGTGACTCACCGCGTTCACGCTTCTTAGATTTCTTGAAAACTTTAGGAGGTGATGATTTCGAAGAAGTCTTGACATTCTGCATTGAGCCTTTCTTTGTCTACTTCTTCGAAGGAGATAACAATACTCTAGTTACAACAGCTGGATTAATTGTTTCAAATATTGAACCAACACCGGATGAGCAGGATCCATTTTGTCAAGCATCACATTTGGAATTCAAGAAACCATGGGAAAAAAATCCACATCATCCTCAACTGTTTTAGGAAAGTGAAATAGTGAAAATGATGCATTGTATTCTTCTTGAGGAACTTCGATTGCCTCCTTCTCATCAGCAAACTGCGAGATGATGCTCCAGTAGCGAGCACAAGAAATTCCATCCACAACATTAGTGTTCGGAACAATTTTAACAAACTCATTCCATAACTGAGTCGCATAATCCACTTGCAGATCATAATACAACCCTGCGACCATCGCATACACCTCCAACCTTCCATTGTCTAAACCAACAGTTCGTCCAGTGAGACATCGAAGGTAAATCCCTAAGAAAAAATTCCATAAACAAGGTAATCCCGACTTCTTGAAGTTACTTATTTTGGTAAGAGATGGTTGGTAACCCAATACACTGAACATATAAAGAATTCTCTCATTAGTTACCTTGTAAAAAGGAGCATTAGGAATTCCCAGAACGTGAGCAAAATTCTTCTTTGATAAGAAAAATTTCTTCTCATTCATAAGAGAAAACGTAACTGAATCTAGTGTTTTGTTGTATGTTGTAGTTGATCCACCAAGAGATAGCCATGAAAATAGTATATCAAAAGCATTGAACATTGCCTTTGATGAAACAGAGTTTTGAAGAGCAACTATCAAAATCTGCAACTCTTCAGGATCCACAGAAACATCACTTTGAACCTACAAGTTGGTACTTTGGATCTTCATCAATGGATGCAAAGAGATGTCTTCAGTAGTTTTTCATAGATCAACAATGGTGTTAGGAGTAGCCATAATTAGCGTTTGATGAACTATGAAGAAGACAAAGAGTTCTTTTGATTTAGGGATATTCAGAAAGTGTAAACTTGGAATGTATCCCGTAAACCCTTTATATAGGTACCCAAGAATTTGAATTTGAAGCGGTCTCAACATTAATGACTCCTGACGTGTCTCCTTGAAATTCATACCAATTCGTTGATAATATAGCCACGCCTGTGAAAACGATCATCAGTTTCCTTGAAACTTGGATCAGAATAAAAAATGTCACTTCATATAGCCTGATGACTTGCCCTAAGAGAATTGAGATCCGTCAGAAACCTTCAGAATGGAGGTTAGGCTCTTTCAGTTTTGGGTTAAAAAGCGAAGTCATATGCAAGACTTTCGAAATCATCAGCCTGAGTTCGTTATACTTAGAACCTCAAGGATTTCGTGAGTGCAGTCTGACAAGGTAAAAGATAAGAAGCAAAATAAGAAAAATATGGATTTGTTATGTCAAAAACATAATTTCAACATAAAAGCAAATAAATCTTGGGCAAAGATTGCTTCGCTAATCATCAAGAGAGATGATAAACAACTTGTGTGGTTTCCTGTGAATTACAATCGAATACTTGCTGAGAATTATCGAAGGGCTTCTTTTTGTATAGCTTCGAAGGTGGCTTAAAATTTCATTACAATGCACTACAAAACATATGAGTGTCAATTTGTAAACGAAATTACTTGTTTGACCAGTGTAGTCAGTGACAAGTAAGCTTTAAAAGACTTTTTGAAGTGACAAAGATAACGAATAATACTCACACGGAAATCATATTCAAGAAAACAAAATATTAGCTGGATCCTGTTGGGTAACAAATATTGTGGGATTCAAAAATTTGATCAAGACCACTTAAAACGATAGAATATGATTTGGACTATCGAAGATTAATACAGAAACATATGTTTCGTTAATTCTGGAACAAATTTCCCCATCAATTCCTTAAGTTGGTTCGACATTTAGGGTTTCACTTCCATCACGATCTCATGATGTTGGATCATAAACATATATTTTTGGTATGCCTAGATCCTGATTGGTTTATACCAGAAATCTCTTGGACATATGTCATTGTGTGTGATAGTGCACGAACTTCAGGATGAAAAAGATTTGGTAAAAGATTCGAAAGTACCTCTGCTATATATAGACCAAGTAGGAAACACTTAACTCAAATGAAAAGAGCAAGGTAGCTCAAGGACTAATGTGAATATAGCCTGATTGGGAAGAAATTTTCATGATAAAAACTTCATTAAGGCTTCGAAAACATACATTGAGTCAAAGGAGGCTTGGGTCAACATGTTGCAGCATGCTTCTCGGGATATCCTAACTAGTATAAAAATTTTTGAAAATATACCTGACCCTTGAACTGCAAGCATGAACCATTGATGATCTTTGCTAAAAGCTTCATTAACAATATGAAATACGAACAAGAAAATCTTTTTGTATTTTCGTTTAATTAAATAAAATCAAAAATTAAGAAAATCTTTTTGGAGTTTTTGATTTTTCGAAATTTAAAGACAAAGCAAAAGTAAAATATTTTTGTTTAAATTTAAAAATAAAACAAAACTAAAATATTTTTGTTATTTTTGATTTTTCAAAAAGACGTTACATTAAAAAATTTCGAAAATAAGAAAAGTAAATGTACCGAACTGGCGAATATTTTTCATTTAACCACACAAGATGATATTGAAAATGAAGCATGTCGAAACATTAACTATGAACAGTAATTGTTGACTCCGACAGCTTTCGTCCATAATCGTTATATCAATCTTTTAAACCTAATCCAGGAACTGAATTTCCTTCGATCATTCCTTGACTTGCCAAAATTATCACAAATGACTTTTCATGTAAAGGCTTTTTTAAAATATCAGTAAGCTAATCAGTGGTTTTTACAAAGTGAACTTCAATATTTCCATCTTCGACATGATCTTTACTGAAATGATAACGAAGAGCAATGTGCTTGGTTTTTGAATGTTGCACCGGGTTGAGACAAATACATATGGCACTTTGTGAATCAAAATACAAAGGAATTTTATTCATATTGATTGTATAATCACGCAACTGACTTTGGATCTATATGATTTTGAAATGCAAGCTGCAACAGCCATGTATTCTGCTTTTGTCGTCGAAATCGAAACCCATGTTTGTTACTTCGATTGCCAGCTCACAATTTTTCCATAAAGTAATTAGCATCCACCACTTATGATTTTGTGATCTAAATTGCAACCCCACCCCAAGTCGACATCTAAGAATGCTTGAATAAAGAATCTTGTTTTCGAAGGATACCATAATCCTGGCGAAATGGTCCCTTTTAGATATCGAAAAATATTCTTCACTGCAATGAGATGTGGTTCTCTTGGGTTTGATTGGTCCTTGACACAATTTCACATAGAAAATATGATATTAGGTTGACTAGCTGTAAGGTAAAGTAATGAACCTATCATGCTTCGGTACAAAGTGATGTCCACAGCTAGTTTATCTAATGAAGGACTCAGCTTCGTTCCAACCGCCATTGGTACTCTTGTAACGACCCGTTCCCGGTATGTTAATTAATTGTTAATTGTCTAAGTTTTCAAGAGGGACTCGGCGAGTTCTAGCCTGACTCGCCGAGTTGGGTCGTGTATTTTGTGCACGCGGGAGCCGGGGACTCGGCGAGTCCGTCCGTCTGGGTGAAACCCTAAATCCCCGGGTTTGCCCACTATTTAAACCACATTATAGCCTCATTCTCGCCACTTTCACCCTGAGAACACAGTGAGAGAACCCTAATCCTCCCTTGAGAGCTTATAAGTGATTTGGTGCCATTTTTATGAAGGTGTGAAGAAGGAGAAGGAGAAAGAAGCAAGGAAACGAGTTGTAGTGCTAAGATCCAAGGGCAAATCTGAGTTTATTGAGGTATTTTCGGAGTTCCCTTCTTGTTATATGCTTTAAACTTCCATTAGAGCTCTTCTAAGAGCTATTTGATGTTTGTTCCAAGCCTTATGTTTGCATGAATGTCTTAATAAGTCGAAATACCTTTGGATCTGAATGTTGGGGTGCTGTAGAGCCCAGATCTACTGTCTTTTTGGAGTTACATTGCATATTAGCCATGGATCTACTCATTTTGTGCATCTTTTAGCCCTATTTCCCTTATTCATGAGGTTGTGCACGTAAAGTTGGAAACTTTACGTGGTAAAACATCTTATTGGAACCAGATCTATCATTTGCATGTGTTGGATTCAAGAGAAATCGAGTAAAAACTAGCTGCATGGCAGCAACTTGGCGAGTCGGGATGAGCGACTCGGCGAGTCGGGTCGCGAGTCCCCGACTCCTTCGTTTTTAGCAGTGTCGAGTGCACCCAGTGAGTTAGAGAGTGGACTCAGCGAGTTGAGGGTAGACTCAGTAATGGAGGGACTCGACGAGTTGTTCATACAACTCGGCGAGTCCAAGGCAATCTTCTTGGGATCAAGAACAACTCGTCGAGTCTGTTCATACGACTCGGCGAGTCGGATGAAGATTGTCTGAGTTCTTGGATCAAGAGGGTACTCGTCGAGTCGATGCCAGACTCGACGAGTAGCAGTGAGTAAAAGAGAAAACTGAGAGTAGGACTCGGCAAGTTGGGTAGCCCAATTCGGCGAGTCAGCCCAAAGGAGAGTTGACTTTGACCAAGGGTAAAAGAGTCATTTTACCCCAAGCGCAGTGTTTAGTATTTGATTGAGTGTGTTTATGGACTTGTAGCCGAGGAGATTCAGGAGCAGCCGCCGTTAGCTTTCCGAGCCACACACTCAGCAGCCAGCTTACGAGGTGAGTTTCCTTCCAGTAGGAACGGGTCTAAGGCCACAATGCCGGCCCGTTCAGTTAGCAGTAGTTTCCAGATTTAGGTCCGATGCAGTAGTTAGTATGTTCGATGCCTTCGTGGTTCGAACAGGATTTGTGTGCTATGTTTTATGTGTTAAGTATTATGTGTTCCGGGCCACGGCCCGATGTAGCATGTCGTATATGTGTTATGCTAGTTGATGTGTTATGCTATGCCATGTTCAGTCAGTCAGTTCCGGACTTCGGTCCGATGCAGTTAGTTCCGGACTTCGGTCCGATGCATGGGACAAGGTCCCAGTCAGTTCCGGACTTCGGTCCGATGCAGTTAGTTCCGGACTTCGGTCCGATGCAGGGGACAAGGTCCCAGTCAGTTCCGGACTTCGGTCCGATGCAGTTAGTTCCGGACTTCGGTCCGATGCAGGGGATAAGGTCCCAGATAGTTCCGGACTTCGGTCCGATGCAGTGGGCAAGGCCCAATACGTGTTTATGTGTTATTGTATGGTATGTGGTATTTTAGGGGAGCTCACTAAGCTTCGTGCTTACAGTTTCAGTTTGGTTTCAGGTACTTCCGCAAGCAAAGGGAAGAGCTCGGGGTGACGGCATCGCACACACCACAGCATAGCTTTTATCCTGGGGATGTCTTTTGATGTTTTGGATTGATGTTGTATGATACAGTTTTCCGCACAATATTTTATTCTGTTTCGGGGATACATCGCGTGTGTTTTATGTTATGATACTTATATTATGGGTTTGATTATATTGAAAAACGAAAATTTTTGGGTCATGTTTTTGGGTCGTTTCAAGTTGGTATCAGAGCCCTGGTTTGAGGGATTCGGATACACTTCCGGGTGTATCTGAACTCAAACTAAGGGAAATGAAAGATTTTATTAAAATAAAAATGTTTTATAAAAAGAATTTTGAAAGTACTTAGAAGGGAAGAATTTTTTTAAACAAGATAGAGGTGTGTGCATGCGGTCAGCCGAGCTCAAGTAAGTACTCCCAAATTACCCATACAAGTTATTTGTTCAATTTCAGTTTTTGTAGAACAGCATGCTAGTATAGGACTAAGGATTTAGGAGAATGCCTTATGTGCCTGCTTATGTGTTACAGCTTTATGAGTATTGCATGCTAGTACTGAGTAGACAGCAGTAGGATAGCCTGATTAGGTTATGCCTGATAGCAGGAGCTTAGCATCTTATGCTAGTGCAGTTTCTTGTTATGAGAATAGTTTGCTTGAGTCTGTTTTCCGTGTCCGAATGCTGCTTGCTTTGTGCTTTGTGGGGTTCCGAGTGATGGGAGTTAGCCATTAGGTGAACACGTCACACCAGATGTGACTAGGATTGAATAATCTCAGAGTACTGGAACTGGCCCTATTGCGCAGCTCTTGTTTGAGTCCAACCGTTATAGGGACGGGTCTTTTACTCGAAGGATTATCTGATCCTCATAACATGTGATGGTGTTTAGGTAATGGCTAATTGGCGTTATGAGGAAACCTTCGGCAGCTGAGGACCAGTTGTGTTGAGCCTGAGATTTTCCTAGGGCAAGCCTAGGATGAGAGTAGCAGAGAATAGCAGTAGTAGAAGTGACTTGGTGGAGTCAAGGCATTTCTTGAGGAAAGTACGGATAGATGTGGAAGGTAGTATGGGCCCGTACTACTGAAAGCAGAGGATCCGTACTCGAATCAAGGAAGGCCAAGATAAGACCAGGAAGCTAGTAGCAGTGTCATGATCCCTTGAGATATTTCAATGTTCTGATGTTGTTATGATATGTTTCAGAATGGTAGTTTTGCACCCGAGACCAGCAGGCGGCAGCTCAGATGCCGGAGGGGGATCAGGATCAGGATCAGGCCCGGAGGTCGGGCAGATGGATGAGCAGACCAGAGAGTTCCTTTCTTCTGAGGTTACCCGCATCATATTGGAGCAGACTCCTGTGATCTTCGGTTCGATCAAGGAGGGTATTTTGGAGATGATGGATGAGAGACTGAGTACTTTCTGGGCTGAGATGGCGGCCGTGATGGGGTCGCGCACTCTTACATTCAGGGAGTTCAGGGCGTGCGGAGCTCCAGACTATTATGGGGCGCGGGACCCCATAGCGAGTACTAGATGGTTGGCGGATGTGGCCAATGCCTTCCGCACTAGCAGGTGTCCCGAGGGGGACAAGGTCAGATTGGCGTCCTGTCTATTGAAGGACAGGGCACGGGATTGGTGGGAGGAGGTCGGACACGCCATCGGGGATGATGCGGCGTTGGATGCTATGACCTGGACTGATTTCTCTACCAGGTTCAGGGCGGAGTTTGCACCGGTCATTGAGGTGCAGCAGCTAGCCAGGGAGTTCCAGGATCTTACTCAGACTACCGAGTCAGTGGCGGAGATCAGCGCCAAGTTCAGGGAGAGGGCTCTTCTTGTTCCTCAGTATGCAGCCGATGAGGAGATGAAGAAGGCCCGTTATCATGAGATGTTGCGGAGTGATATTCGCATGTTTGTGAGTCGGTCCAGTTGTAAAACGCTGGACGACATGATTGCTAGAGCCAGGGAGAGGGAGATTGATCTCGAGATGGAAAGGAAGAGGAAACTGGAGGCGGTTTCGGGTTCAGGTAGTGCGGGCAAAAAGCCCAAGGTTTCAGATCACAGGTCCAGGAGTCAGCAGAGCCACGATCGGTGTGGCAAGTGTGGGAGGATGCACGAGGGGGCGTGCAAGGCAGGGAGTTCCGGCTGCTACAAGTGCGGTCGGATTAGGCATATGAGCAGGGATTGTACGGCCCCTGCTACAGCGGTTTCAGCATCAGACCTGATTTGCTTTCAGTGCAATCAGAGGGGACATAAAAAGTCCCAGTGTCCCAGTTTAGCTGCAGCCGGGAAGGTGGTTGCACCTGCCCCTGCCACCTTGAGGATTACGGATGGCCGGCAGAGCCGAGCTAATGCGCCAGTGGCGAAGAGCAGGGCATTTCAGATGACAGCAGAGGAGGCGCGAGCGACTCCTGATGTGGTGACGGGTATGAATCCTTCCTTCATCTTTAATTGTTATTATATCGGTTGAGTATTACTTATGTGGGTATGTTCTATTTAGGGTCGTTCTCTGTGAACGGAATTTTTGCTTTGGTATTGTTCGATTCAGGGGCTACCCGATCATTTGTATCACTTGCGCTTAGCAAGAGATTTAGCAGAGCTCCAGGGGAGCTGGATTGTCCATTAGAGGTTGAGATAGCAGATGATAGGACCGTGAGGGTCGGCAGAGTACATAGAGGGTGTTCCCTTCAGATATTTGATGAGTAGTTTTCAGTGGACCTGGTTCCTATTCCCCTGCGTGGGAATAAAGTTATTGTGGGCATGGATTGGCTCAGCCCCAATGGGGCGGTGATTGATTGTGAGCTTCAGCTAGTGAGGGTTCGCACTCCCAGTGGGGGAGAGATAGTGATTCAGGGCGAGAGGCCCCAGCGAGGACCGATCTTTTGTTCCGCCGCAAGGGCGAGGCGCTATGTTCAGCAGGGTTGCGCCGGTTTTATCGCATACGTCTTGGATGCCCGGGAGAAGGGCAGGACGACGATTGATGATGTTCCTATTGTTCGAGATTACCCGGATGTGTTTCCCGAGGATTTGCCGGGGATACCTCCAGAGAGACAGGTTGAGTTCAGGATCGATCTAGTTCCTGGTGCGGCTCCGATAGCCAAAGCACCATATCGGCTAGCTCCCCCTGAGATGAAGGAGTTTTCTACACAGCTTCAGGAGCTGTTAGACAAGGGTTTCATTCGGCCGAGCAGTTCGCCTTGGGGAGCGCCTATCTTATTTGTGAGGAAGAAGGATGGGTCGCATCGGATGTGCATTGACTATCAGGAGTTGAACAAAGTAACGGTGAAGAACCGTTACCCACTTCCGAGGATAGATGATTTGTTTGATCAGCTTCAGGGAGCGTCTTGGTTCTCCAAGATCGATCTACGCTCTGGATATCATCAGATGAGGGTTAGAGATGAGGATGTACAGAAGACTGCTTTCAGGACCCGGTATGGTCATTATGAGTTCGTGGTGATGCCATTTGGGCTCACCAATGCCCCAGCCGCGTTCATGGATCTCATGAACCGCGTGTGCAGACCGATGTTGGATCGGTCGGTGATAGTATTCATAGATGACATCTTGGTATATTCCAAAACTCAGGGGCAGCACGAGGAGCACCTGCGGGAGGTGTTGGAAACTTTGAGGAGGGAGAGACTTTTCGCAAAGTTCTCCAAGTGTGAGTTCTGGTTGCGCGAGGTGCAGTTTCTTGGCCATCTCGTCAACCAGAAGGGTATTTTGGTAGATTCGGCCAAGATTGAGGCCGTGATGCAGTGGGAGGTCCCGAGGTCTCCATCTGAGATTCGGAGCTTCCTAGGGTTGGCAGGGTATTATCGGAGATTTATTCAGGACTTCTCCAAGATAGCAGTGCCACTCACCCGACTAACCAAGAAGTCGGTGGTATTCCGTTGGAGGCCTGAGCAGCAGGCGGCGTTCGAGACTCTCAGACAGAAATTGTGCGAGGCACCGATCCTTATCTTGCCGGAAGGAGTAGAGGATTTCGTAGTCTATTGTGATGCATCGATCACAGGTATGGGAGCAGTATTGATGCAGCGAGGCCATGTGGTAGCTTATGCCTCAAGACAGTTGAAGCCTCACGAGGCTAATTATCCTACCCACGATTTGGAGCTGGGGGCAGTTGTGTTTGCCCTCAAGATTTGGAGACATTACCTTTATGGGGTCCGCTGTACTATATACACGGATCACAAGAGTTTGAGATATCTTATGGATCAGCCGAGTTTGAACATGAGGCAGAGGAGATGGTTAGACGTGCTGAAGGACTATGACTGTGAGATCCTTTATCATCCAGGGAAGGCCAATGTGGTGGCCGACGCCCTGAGCTGCAAGGTGTCGACGGCCCCTATCAGAGATCTGTGTATGAGGATGACAGTGATCACTCCGTTGTTGGAGCGGATCAAGGAGGCTCAGATGGAGGGCCTCAAGGAGGAGAGGCAGAAGTGTGAGAGGATAGTGGGCCGAGTAGCTTCATTTGATTACGACAGTCGGGGTTTGTTGACGCTTCATGGTAGGATATGGGTACCGTACTGGGGTGGGGTACGGCAAGTATTGATGGACGAGGCTCATAAGTCTCGATTTTCTATCCACCCAGGAGCGACGAAGATGTATCGAGATCTTCGATCTGATTATTGGTGGCCCTGCATGAAGCGAGATGTCGCTTGGTATGTGGAGAGATGTTTGACCTGTCGGAAGGTCAAGGCGGAGCACCAGAGACCTCACGGCAAGATGCAGCCGTTAGACATTCCCGTGTGGAAATGGGAGGATATCACCATGGATTTTATCACCAAACTTCCCAGGACCGCACGTGGAGTGGATTCGATATGGGTAGTGGTGGATCGGTTGACGAAGAGTGCCCATTTTATCCCGATCCAGGAGAGTATATCGGCGGAAAAGTTAGTCGATATCTATGTGCGAGAGATAGTGGCACATCATGGAGTGCCGGTATCGGTGGTGTCAGACCGAGATGTTCGTTTCACCTCCAGATTCTGGAAGCGGTTCCACGACGAGATGGGTACTCGTCTTCATTTTAGCACCGCTTTCCACCCTCAGACTGACGGGCAGAGCGAGAGGACGATTCAGACTCTTGAGGACATGCTTAGGGCATGTGTTCTAGATTTTGGGGGCAGTTGGGATATGTATCTTCCGTTAGCGGGATTCTCGTATAACAACAGTTACCATGCGAGTATTGATCGACCTCCATTTGAGATGTTGTATGGTAGGAAGTGTAGGACCCCGATTTGCTAGGGCGAGGTCGGTCAGCGAGTCATCGGGAGCACCGAAGTGGTGCTCAAGACGACTGAGTCGATCCAGCAGGTCCGTAGTAGGCTGCAGACTGCGCAGAGTCGGCAGAAGAGCTACGCTGACAGGAGGCGTTCGGACTTGGAGTTCCAGGTGGGAGATATGGTTCTTCTGAAAGTCTCACCTTGGAAAGGTGTCATCAGGTTCTGGAAGAGGGGCAAGCTGGGCCCCAGATTTATTGGTCCTTTCAGGGTTATGGCCCGGGTGGGTCGGGTTGCTTATCGGTTAGATCTTCCTGAGGAGCTTAGTCAGATCCACAACACTTTCCACGTGTCGCAGTTGAGAAAGTGTTTGGTGGATGAGTCAGCAGTCGTTCCCCTAGAGGATATTCAGGTTGATAGCAGCCTGAATTATATTGAGAGGCCGGTCGCGATTCTGGATTGGAAGATCAAGACCTTGAGGAACAAGGTCATTCAGCTAGTGAAGGTGCAGTGGCAGCACCGGAAGGGATCTGAATGGACGTGGGAGGCTGAGGAAGAGATGAGAACGCACTACCCGGAGTTATTCGAAGATCCAGCCGTAGCAGACTTCGAGGACGAAGTCTGAGACAAGTGGGGGAGAATTGTAACGACCCGTTCCCAGTATGTTAATTAATTGTTAATTGTCTAAGTTTTCAAGAGGGACTCGGCGAGTTCTAGCCTGACTCGCCGAGTTGGGTCGCGTATTTTGTGCACGCGGGAGCCGGGGACTCGGCGAGTCCGTCCGTCTGGGTGAAACCCTAAATCCCCGGGTTTGCCCACTATTTAAACCACATTATAGCCTCATTCTCGCCACTTTCACCCTGAGAATACAGTGAGAGAACCCTAATCCTCCCTTGAGAGCTTATAAGTGATTTGGTGCCATTTTTATGAAGGTGTGAAGAAGGAGAAGGAGAAAGAAGCAAGGAAACGAGTTGTAGTGCTAATATCCAAGGGCAAATCTGAGTTTATTGAGGTATTTTCGGAGTTCCCTTCTTGTTATATGCTTTAAACTTCCATTAGAGCTCTTCTAAGAGCTATTTGATGTTTGTTCCAAGCCTTATGTTTGCATGAATGTCTTAATAAGTCGAAATACCTTTGGATCTGAATGTTGGGGTGCTGTAGAGCCCAGATCTACTGTCTTTTTGGAGTTACATTGCATATTAGCCATGGATCTACTCATTTTGTGCATCTTTTAGCCCTATTTCCCTTATTCATGAGGTTGTGCACGTAAAGTTGGAAACTTTACGTGGTAAAACAGCTTATTGGACCCAGATCTATCATTTGCATGTGTTGGATTTAAGAGAAATCGAGTAAAAACTAGCTGCATGGCAGTGACTCGGCGAGTCGGGATGAGCGACTCGGCGAGTCGGGTCGCGAGTCCCCGACTCCTTCGTTTTTAGCAGTGTCGAGTGCACACAGTGAGTTAGAGAGTGGACTCAGCGAGTTGAGGGTAGACTCAGTGATGGAGGGACTCGGCGAGTTGTTCATACAACTCGGCAAGTCCAAGGCAATCTTCTTGGGATCAAGAACAACTCGTCGAGTCTGTTCATACGACTCGGCGAGTCGGATGAAGATTGTCTGAGTTCTTGGATCAAGAGGGTACTCGTCGAGTCGATGCCAGACTCGACGAGTAGCAGTGAGTAAAAGAGAAAAGTGAGAGTAGGACTCGGCGAGTTGGGTAGCCCAACTCGGCGAGTCAGCCCAAAGGAGAGTTGACTTTGACCAAGGGTAAAAGAGTCATTTTACCCCAAGCGCAGTGTTTAGTATTTGATTGAGTGTGTTTATGGACTTGTAGCCGAGGAGATTCAGGAGCAGCCGCCGTTAGCTTTCCGAGCCACACACTCAGCAGCCAGCTTACGAGGTGAGTTTCCTTCCAGTAGGAACGGGTCTAAGGCCACAATGCCGGCCCGTTCAGTTAGCAGTAGTTTCCGGATTTAGGTCCGATGCAGTAGTTAGTATGTTCGATGCCTTCGTGGTTCGAACAGGATTTGTGTGCTATGTTTTATGTGTTAAGTATTATGTGTTCCGGGCCACGGCCCGATGTAGCATGTCGTATATGTGTTATGCTAGTTGATGTGTTATGCTATCCCATGTTCAGTCAGTCAGTTCCGGACTTCGGTCCGATGCAGTTAGTTCCGGACTTCGGTCCGATGCAGGGGACAAGGTCCCAGTCAGTTCCGGACTTCGGTCCGCTGCAGTTAGTTCCGGACTTCGGTCCGATGCAGGGGACAAGGTCCCAGTCAGTTCCGGACTTCGGTCCGATGCAGTTAGTTCCGGACTTCGGTCCGATGCAGGGGACAAGGTCCCAGACAGTTCCGGACTTCGGTCCGATGCAGTGGGCAAGGCCCAATACGTGTTTATGTGTTATTGTATGGTATGTGGTATTTTGGGGGAGCTCACTAAGCTTCGTGCTTACAGTTTCAGTTTGGTTTCAGGTACTTCCGCAAGCAAAGGGAAGAGCTCGGGGTGACGGCATCGTACACACCACAGCATAGCTATTATCCTGGGGATGTCTTTTGATGTTTTGGATTGATGTTGTATGATACAGTTTTCCGCACAATATTTTATTCTGTTTCGGGGATACATCGTGTGTGTTTTATGTTATGATACTTATATTATGGGTTTGATTATATTGAAAAACAAAAATTTTTGGGTCATGTTTTTGGGTCGTTTCAACTCTAAGCTTGGTGTTATTCATCATGCCAAATTTCTCAAGAATATTGCGAGTATACTTTTCTTGATTTATGAAAATTCCTTCCTTGCTCTGACGAATGTTTAAACCTAAGAAATTGTTGATTTTGTCCATAATACTCATTTCGAATTTGCTTTTCATCAAAATTTTAAATTCACTAGACATGACAAGGTCAGTTGAGCCAAAAATGATACCATCAACATAAATTTGAACAAGCATTAGATGATTTCCAACCTTCTTTCAGAATAAAGTGGGATCAACTAATCCTTGTTTAAATTTAGAAAGTTTCAAAAAGTTACTCAGAGCTGCATACTAGGCTCATGGTACTTGTTTTAACTCATAAACAACTTTATCTAGGATATAACAATGATCAGTAAATTCTCTGTTGATAAAACCTGGAGGTTGTTCCACATTCACAGTCTCTTCGAGTTTACCATTAAGAAATGCACATTTGACATCCATTAGATAAATGTCGAAATCTTTATGCGTTGCATAGGCTAAATATATTCCAACAACCTCGAGTCTTGCGATAGGGGCGAAGGTTTCTTCATAATCTATACCTTCTTGTTGTGAATAATATTTTACTACAAGCCTAGCTTTGTTTTGAACAATATTACCATCTTTTTCTGTTTTTTTTTTTTTTTTTAAAATCAATTTTATGCCAACAATCAGAACATCTTTTGGTTTATGAATTAATCTCCAAACCTTATTTCTTTCAAATTCAGCTAATTCAAATTGCATTGCAACAACGCAATCTGAGTGTTCCATTGCAACCTTAACTGAGTTTGGTTTAAATTTTGAAATTAAAACATTAAACATGCAAAACTCTTGATGAGCATTAAGTACCTCATTCTTTGCACGTAGTTGAACTCTAGTCAGCACTCCTTCATGTGCATCTCATATCATTTGTTCTTTAGGATAACTTTTAATCCATTTATCCATTGGAGGACATGATGGATCAAAATCTAATGGCGCATCTTCGAACATTTCTTTAGTCTCAGAACCTGCAACAGAAATGTTATCATTTAAATCATGAAAAGCTTCATCTTGATTATCAATCGACATATTAAGCTCCCTATCGACAGTTTCGTTTTCATGTTGCTTCCCCTCAACATTATCATCCATTCATTGATTCTCCCCCTCGAAAGAATGATCCCCCTCATAATGAGAAGTCGAATGCAAGTGCTCCCCCTCCACTTGATCATTTGGCATACTTACTCTATTTCCAAAAGAATGAAATGTCTAATTTTAATCTACAGCATTGGAGTAAGTGTCGATCAGTCAGAATGTTTTGTTGATTTAGGTATTTGATTATATTCAGCATTGACTTCGGCATCAACAACCCTATCTGGAACACCAAAATTAAATCATAATCAAAATCAAACAAATTAATACTCTTAAATTCATCTTTTGATTCATTAATAATTGGTTTTTATTCAAAACAATTGTCAAATTATTTCATATAATAATCATTGAAAGTTAAGTTGAAGGTTTCTTCAATTTTCCGTGTTCATCTATTCAATAATCAATATGCAACCGAATTATTAGAATAACCCAAGAAAATCCATTCGTCAGCTTTGGACTAAAACTTCGAAAGATTATCCTTGAGATTCATGATAAAATACCTGCAACCAAAAACACGAAAGACATTGACATTAGGTTTTCGGTTATTGATAATTTCATAAGGAGTAATGTTGAATCTACGATGAATGAGCGATCTATTTTGTGTAAAACATGTAGTTGAGACAGCTTCGACCCAAAGATATTGAGGAAGATTCGCATATATGAGCATGGTTCTTGCTACTTCACAAAGAGATCGATTTTGCCTTTTCAACAACATCGTTCTACTAAGGTGTGTATGGTGAAGAACAATTATGCACAATTCCCTTTTCAGATAAAAATGAATCAAGAACATAGTTCTTAAATTCAGAGTCGTTATCACTTTTAATCGTTCGAACATTCTTCTTCAAACTCGTTTCGATTTTCTTGATAAAATCAATCATTACTTGAGAAACTTCAGATTTTAACATGAGAAAATAAACCCAAGTAAATCGAGAAAAATCATCAACAATAATAAAAATGTACCATTTCTTATTGAGGGTTACAACAGTCGATGATCCACATAGGTCAATATGAAGAAGTTCCAATAGCTTGGCAATCTTCGAATCATTGATAACTGGATGACCTTGTCTATGTCGCTTCCCTTGTTCGCAAGCTGCACACATAAGTATCATTATCAAACTTTAAAATAGGTAAACCTCTTACCAGATCTTGTACCACCAATTTGTTAAGATTTTGAAAGTTCAAATGAGAATGCCTTTGATGCCAAATCCAGCTAACATTCGAGGAAGCTTTTGATAGTAAGCACACAGAGTGAATCCCAACAATGGGATTGATATCGAGAGTAAAAATGTCGCCTTTTTATTTTGATTTAAATAAGACTTCCTCTGTCTGAATGTTCAAGATCACACTTCCTTCTTCGTTAAACATCACTTGATTACCCATGCCCACAACAAGTTGTGAAACACTTATCATGTTATGTTAAAGACCTTCGATATATGCTACTCTGTTGACTGTGAAATTCCCATTAGTGATTTTCCCATAGCCTCGAACATGACATTTGTGGTTGTTTCCAAACTCCACGATCCCATCATTCTCTAAAGTTCGATAATCACGAAGATTCTCCTTTTGACAAGTCATGTGACGAGAGCAACCACTATTAATATACAATGGTTCATCATTTTGCTCGTCACAAAAAACATGAAATTAATGAAAGAGTTTAGGTCCCCAAGGCTGTTTGGGTCCTGGGTTGTTAGTTTGAAAAATATTTCGAAACGAAGCTCCTTTAATCCAACTATGAACTTTACACTTCAGACTATTAACTTGATGGGTTTTGAGCATTCTAACACTCTTATGGTGTACATACAACCTTAGAAACCTTGGATCTATGTTTTATCTACGATACATGCAAAATTGATTTTCCAAGGTTCTTAACATATCTAGCATACAAGGGAACTTTTAATCATTAAAGATAGTAAGAAAACATACCTTGTAGTGATTTGGATTCCTTGTAATCCTTGTGAGCCTAGCACCCCAAGTGTGATGCCTCAAATGTCTCACACAACACCAAATGCACTTGGAATAAACCTTGATAGAAATGTCACACACTTAGAATTGGCTATGCCCTCTATCTTGTATCCAGTCACTGATTTTGGTGAGCTTCATATCCTTTATATAGTGTGTTACAATTAGGGTTACAAAATGTAAACCCTAATGTGACATAACTCTTCATTCCCATGACCCATGGGTTTGTAACTCCCATGGAGCATCCATAGAGCATCCTATGGACCTTAGCCCAGCTTGATAATCAATGGAGCATCTAGCCCACTATACAAGTATGGATGATCTACACAATCAACCCATATATTTAATTAGTCTCCTTTTGATCACTTAATTAATTCTAGATTAATTCTTGATCAATACTAATTAAATAATATTATTATTAATATATTTGAACTTATAATATATTAATAAACCATAAGTGCTATTTCTCTAATTCTATTTTATCAAAATGCATGATGCCATGCAACCCAAATGGACCATGCTGATCGGGTCAAGTAGATCCCAGAATAGTTATGAACCTAGACACCTAATTCCACAGTCTCCTACTTGGATAAGTCTAATAACTATATCTGCAAGAATAACTATCGGTTCCGATCAGCAATCGTAGCTCTTTCAAGGTCTTCGTGGAACTGAGATGACGATGATACTTCATTTAAGATAAGTGATCATATAATCCTCTGTTCTAGATATAACCCGGGAAAATACATGGAACAATGTCTTATTTATTGTCCAATAGTTTGTTTCCCGATTTCCGATTTGTTTGACATAGAACTTAAGTGAACATATCAACTTAGTTCTGACCGGGCCCAATTCATGGGTCAACACAAAATCATCAAGGGGCCCATATAGCGTTTCTAATCCAAGAAGGAACAGATAAACTTCGACTCATATGCTTGTTCTTCTACTTGTTGAATCATACACAAAGGCAGGTTTTATAACATCGAGTTACCAATGCGGTTTCGTACGATCAATGTATAACTAAGTCATAGGCAATAAGTCATATCTCTAGGTTTGAAGACTTATATGATATTACCATCTCACGATCACTCGAGATAAATTCCATGAAGTGATACCAGTGAGCGTGGCTTGAATCCAATACTCAGAACTTATGAGCACCCATGAGTGTTGTAGCACCACTTTTTCCTACATCTTAGACCTCTACAATCCAACCCATGATAGTCTTGATTTATATCTAATTCCAACATATGACCGAATGTGGATGGTTTGAATAACTTAGTTATTCAGGAAGAGCGACCTAGTTATTCTAGAAGTCAAAACATGTAAAGTGAAATATAAGAATAATCGAATCCAATATGGTCTCAGAACTTATGAATATAAATTAAACATCTTTTATTTATCATCATATTGATTACCCATCATTCATTGCATATTGTTTCAATCTATCAACTTTATACTTGAATTAAAAACAATAGTTGTCCCATGATCCAAGCATGTACACTATGTTTTTCTAAACACTAGTCATACCATACGCCAAGTATGCACACTATGTTTTTCTATGATCTTTACTCTGTGAAATAGATCAATTGAACATAATTCCAGTGTTCCTCATTTCACAATCCCAAATCCTTACCGCAAATGCAAGAATTCCAAATTCTTTCCATTTACCTAGATCTGTTATATTCTAAACTTATATGCATTGTTCCTCTTGTAATAGTTATGTACAGAGTCACAAAGACTTGTCAACAGACATTACAGAGTATTCCAATGGAGATCAACTCCATGGAAACAAAGTCTTATATTCATAGTTAATTGCTTTTGAACATTCTTCTTGCATTAGGTTTCCTAATCTTACATAGATTTAATGATAACCTTCCACCTATGGGAACATTTCCATATTCCCTTTTTGACTATTACTCCAGAACAAGAGTTGCCTCTTTTCAGAATATGTCATTATGGTCCTTCCAAAATTAACACTATACTTCCAACTGTCCCTGAGAAACCAATCTTTGTAAACCTTAGATTGTCCTCGACAATTGCTTAATCAAATTAGTCATATCTAGTTCTAGTACTTTTCCCTCTTAATGCTCTAGGCATTTGGAAAATTTAGAACAGATGAATATGGGACATGATTCATAAAGACATGATATTAGACCAGTCTTTTGCTATAATATTTCTATTTCTATTTGCCAAGTCCTCATAATTTATATTGTGAAAATGGATGTTGTAATCATAATCGAATTTTAGAATGCATATAGTAGACCCATATATAGAATTTCCTTATGTTGAGACATTCCAACATGAAATTCATATATATATATATATATATATATATATATATATATATATATATATATATATGTATGTATGTATGTATATATATATATATATATCCTTGACTAAATATGATTAAAACCTCAAACTAAGCTTTTAGATTTGAAGCGAAGTATAATTTCCTCTCCCTTAACTATATCAAAACAACTTTTTCCCAATTGAAACCTTTGTTTTCTATAATTAACATTGCTACCTTGCAAAACTTATTATAAATATCATGCTCCCACTTGCATGATGCTTATTAGCATGAAGGTTATGCTCCCACTAGCTTTGACAGGTACTCAGAAATCTGTTGGACTTCTAGAAATCAATACTTTATTGACCTTCTTACCAAAGTTCATATTTCTAATACAATATGTTTTGATATAACTTTATCAAAATCATACACCTTTCCTTAGATAGCACACATGTGTGTCTAAACAATTTCAAAACTATCAAAAGGAATTCCGTAATCATAATCTCAATTTTTTAGACCTTTGCCATTTCTCACAAGTCCATGTTAGTGTACCGGTAAACCATACATGCTTCAGTAACGACTTTGAGAATGCAAATATCACAATTTCTATCAAGTTAAAGTATACTTAGTGAAAGTGTTTCCTTACCATCATTTTCATGAATCGGAGAGAAACCTTATGACACTTAGATTTTATGGTGTATGTGTTCCTATCCATGTGAATTTTTCAAAATCATAATCACAAGACAAGGTTATTGACAAATCCAAACTCTTATGGATAAAACTTGTGCAGTCTTAACTTCTTGCCACCTGGTAGCACAAGGACCTGCCATTGCTTCCACGCTGTTATGCAACCAATTGAGAACTCTCAAAACTCATATGAAAAGCCAACTTTAACTGGAATGCACAGAAATAGGAATATGTCAACACGATAGGTTATAAACCTCAAGTCGTGTGCTAGTGATAAACTATAGGTTTTTTCCTTCTTGATTAGATCTGGAAGTATTTCCAAGATCTTTAAGACTCCCACTGCCCTCTTGAAATATAAGACTCACTTGCCAAATTTTCAAGAGATAGTGCAAATTCTTGATCAAGAGAAACACTTCACACAATTGTCCTTAAGATGGTCTCTGTTTTATCCAAAACATCACAACTTACCAATTTCAAATGTACAAGAGTGGGATACACTTTACTCTTACATTTGACTATTTTTATAAACCTTTCTTTATTATATGTCATTCAAGTTACAATCTTGGAGTATGACTCTAAGAATTGTTTTTGGAACGAAGTTTGACTCATCTTCTTGATTTAACCATTTCAACAATTCCTGATTCCTCTGCTTAGCCATATGAATGCACTAAGATGTCTTTAGAGGACCAATTGTGACATGGTTTCTTAATCATTAAAATGAACACAACACATGATACTAAAGTACTCTCCCATCTTTTCAGATTTGAGAAACTTTTATCCTTCTGCCTAATTTGATTCTTCTCATCCGTCCTGCCCTACACTGAAATTTTTTCATTGTTTCAAAATTATACTTAAACTTGTAAGTATAACCATATTTACTAAACCTTAGTAAACTATGACGAATATTCTTATCAACCTTTTGTGGTGGACCTTGATCATTGCACAATAATGTGTACTTGATCCCTTAGTCCTTCACATGACTCGCATATACATGTAAATAAGGAACTAGTCTTAATTTTCCAAAGCTGAAAGTTCTCATTCATCATACTTTACAACTTCTATGATTCCAAATTTCTATCCAACTTAAAAATTGGGTGATGTGAAGCTTTCCTTATTTGGTAAATTTAAACACTACCACAAATGAAAGAATCAAATCTACATTTCCATTATTGCTAGAAACATATAAAGATCAATTTTTCAATAAAAGTCATTGCAAGGAGATATAAAATAAAATCAAAATTGTATTTATTTATAAAAATGCGGAAAAAACTTTTTTCCTTACAATTCAACTTGAAATGAAAACTATAGTATTACATGTTTTCTAGCAATCTATCATGACCCCTAAGTAGTAACTCAAAAATCTGATCTCAACCATGCGAAAGAAATCCATTTTCGTGATCAGATTCAGCATACTCTTTCTCTAAGTTTCCTTTCCTTTGCTTGATCCTGCTAAACATCAAAATGTAACTTAGTCACATCATGTATTGATAATCAACCATTAGGAACTTAACAGAGCTAGATAGCAGACTTACCTGAATCAGAGTCAAACTTTTTGATTCCTTTCAAATCCTTCAGGTAGCTAGGTCAGCTTCGCTTCTAATGACCTTTTTCTTCACAATGAAAGCATATAGACTCTTCGGGTGCAAAAGGCTATTACATACATAGACTTTCTCTTTAACTTCCGGTAAACCGGGTTAACCAAGGCCAATCCCATTCCATTTAGGAATAGAAAGCTTTTATGGAGTTCTAATTTTACCATTGTCCATGTCCATGAAAGTTTGAGAAGTAGACCTTCCACCCATATTTGCTTGACTATTGCGCCAAATCATTTCTGATTCAGCAACAATAAGCAAAAAAGAAAGATCTAATAGGGTCATGTCGTGATCTGTCACATAATAGTCTTTAATAAACTTACTATATGACTCAGGAAGTGACTAAAGGACCCAATCAATAGCCAACTTCCTTGGGACAATGACTCCCAACATTCTTAACCTGTCAATGTGTGACTTCATTCCTAGGACATGAGTACACACATATCTTCCATCTTCATGTTTCATTGCAAGCAAGGCTTGAGTGATTTTGAAATTTTCAAGTCTTTGAGCTTGTAGGTCAGGGAGAATAATTGAAGGAGGAGTAGGAAGAGAAGTATGATTTCCATGAGCCAAACTCAGGAAGTCATCTTCATTAGGAAAGCTTGTTCCATATGATTTGGGTAGATCATTGTTGTCTAAACCAGACATCTACAAAGGGAGAAATTCAAGTTAGTTGATTTAAATCCTTAATATAGCACCCAACATGAAATATTAAAGCTAGGACCCAACATAATATTTTATAACTTGGAAGAGGGAAGTCGTAATCCAAGCTATAAAAATATTTGAAGGTAGGTGGATGATGGTTCAACAATTACCACCATGAAAAACGAAATAAATTATTAGGTTTTAATTGGATTTGAAACTCCTAGATCTTTTGAGATTCATTGAACTTTCAATGGCATTTTTCAATCTCCAGTGTGCCCTTCAGGTTTTGTGATTGGGATGCCGAGTATCACAAAACAAGGTGTGAATAACCATGCAAATATGCTTGGTACCCTTAATTTTTACCCCTCAATTGATGTGCCGGTTAACCACACACGCTCCACCGATACTATGATAAACATTAAGTTACCCTTTCCCTACCATGTTAAATCAAGCTAGTGTGTTGGTTAACCACACATGCTCCACTAACCGACTTAAGGAAAGTGCAAAGTGTAATTTTGTGACAACCCAAAATTTCTTTTTGTAAAAGAGGCCAATTGAATCCAAGTTATACTTATTTTGTTAGCTTTCAAAACCGTTTAGGGTCTATTGGAGAGTTTTAAACGTAATACAAATGAGGTAGGAACCGAGAAAAATGATAACTCAATGCATATTAAGCAAAATCGAGCCAAGAACTCCAAAACATGGAGTGTGCGGCCGCACACCCGTCCCCCAGCCGCACACTCCCCTCTATATATAGGGGAGGACCCCTTCATTCATTCTTTTCCTTCTTTGGCTGCACCCTACTTCTTTCTCTACTTTCTCTCTCTAAAAATCTCGTCCCAAGAACACTCTAGGGGCCTCAAGAACGTGAACCACCCCATCAATCAGCTTGTTATGCTGGTAAAACACCTGAATCTAAGCTTAAAACTCATAGTGTTCTTAGTGTTCTTCATCCTTTGAAGGAGTGCGGCCGCACACGTTCATATGGTGGTCGCACACGCCTTAAAAAGTCTCCAAAGTGAAGAGTTTGGCCTTCATTTACTAGTAAAACTTGGTATTAGTATAAGAACACCTCAAAAATCGACATTTTTGGCACAAATTAGGAGTGTACGGCCGCACACTCCTGTGTACAGCCGCACACACCTCCTGCCCGCACCCACCCTGGCCGCACACACACACTTATTGTGCATTTTGACCATACACTCCCTTGTGTAGTCATATACAATCTTATATGGTTGTAACACTTCATAATAAGTGTTTACTAGTCCCTAAAGAGGTCCCAATACAATAAATAGTTATTCTAAACATTAATTGCACACATATATATGCCATTATATGGTTAATAGGATACGTTCGTACTTAAGTCCACAATTGGCACTCAACCTCCTGAACCGATCCTACCGTGGCATCACTCACTACAGGTCAGTTCATACCCCTAAATCAACCTTTCTAAATGATTTTTATATGCTTTTATGGGGGGGGGGGGGGGAATACAAGTCGAACCAAACAAATTATAATACTAATCATATGTGATTTATAAATTGTTACCAAAAGGATTTTCTATACTTTCAAACTACCTTGCCAACAAAATTGTGTTAAATGTTTATCAAACTCATTTTCATGTTTAATTGTTCTAAAACTACTTTCAATGCTTTCAAAGTTATTTTATTTCCAAATCATATCTACACCAATATATTTATATAAGTAAGGATTTAAGCATTTAGAACTAATAGCTCACCTTATTTCCTGTTCTTGTTTGATTGTGGACTTAGGGTATTCGGTTATCTGTCCGACTATCGTTGAATTCTTAGTTATATATCATATATATTTGTGTTGGATATAAAAGTCTTCAATTTAGTTCAACGCCTTTGTGTATCAAAGGCATTCAACTAACCTCTCTATTTAACTATAATGGGTATAGTTAAGGATCACCACTCATTACTAATGTTACTATGATATTCACTATGGTCCGTACAGTTACGAGTCTATACATGCTAAATACTATAAGAAAGAACAATATACACTATATGAATAGAATACTATATACTATACAAGAGAACAAACATGCAATACGTAATACAAAGAAGTACATTATACTCTAAGTACGAGACAATATATTAAAATAGAATGTAATATACTACTTCTCGATACGACACTCCACTATGCGATTTTCGTGTAACCAGAGCCTCCTAGAAAGAGGGCGAACACTATGTGTATAGATATATACGGGACGGACACTCCCACATCCCGACTGCTAGTTACAGTCCGAGCCGACTAGGCCCAGGGATGAGAAAACATCACTAGACTACATGTGACTTAGAGGGTCAACTGTTATACTACTGTCACTCAACATGGTTACATACGAGTCCACATTCAGACCTTATTTAGCACATCAAGAATTAAAGGTAAAATAGACTTCCCAAGGTGTATATACATTTAATACTATCTGCAATTTGCATCTCTACTACGTTCAGCCAGCAGTAACACTGTTGGGGTAAAACTCTATTTTTCCTAATTTCTTTATATGAAGGAAATTTAAAACTATATTTTCACACTGATAGTTTCACTGGAAAAACTTTTTCATTTCTCAAAGAATCAAACTTACAAATAACCGAGTCTTGGTGGAAGACTATTTTTGCTAGAAAATATAGGATTTTCTAGGGATCACACTATTTTCAAAACTTGATAACAATTATTGTATTACTTAGTTTTAAACACTTTTATACAAGCAATGATACTAAATACTTATGAACTCACCATCTTTATGCTGATACTCGTTTTCAAAAAAACTTGTATTCTAAGGTCATCAGTAGACAGGTACAGATGCAACTTTTGAGAATATGGAGTATATACAAGACTCATCTTTTATTTTCATTATACTTTTGGTATCTATCAAATTGTATAAAACACACTTGTATTACAATTATTATACTAATGCAATGGATGTTGTTGCTAGTCTTTACTATTATGCATTATTATGATACTGTACATGATGTCCTCCACCCCAGAACGTATTTCGCCGTTCTCGGTTTTGGGGTGTGACAGATTGGTATCATAGCATTGTTTAAACACTAAATCTCGGGATTTTTCACCCTATTTAAAGAAGCATAAGCCCCTTTAGCCTCTTTGCAGTACATTGAGAAACCCTAATTCGTGTGGGGTTCATCCTTGTGTGTCTTGATCTTTAGAGAGGAGTTTTTGGAAAGGGAGAGCTTGGAGGACAATAGATTAGGAGCAAGGAAGGTGTGAGAATCAGAAATCTACCTCAGTAGGCATCACTTGAAGATATCAAGTCACCCTCTTTACTTCATTTTCCTCCTAGACCTCATTTGGTTGAGAATTAGGGCTTTTATGGCATATTGAGATAATAATGTAAGTTATGAGCTATATCTAAAGTTATAATTTCAGATCTTGACCTTTATTGGGCTCTAAAGTCAGAAATCTATGAAGTTGGCCATGTATGAAACCTTCCTTGAGTATGAAACCCCATTGTAAGCTTGGATTTGACCTTGACTGAGGACAAGTACTTCAAGGAACTCAGCGAGTAGCCGAGGGGACTCGGAAAGTATGGTCAACATGGACTGTTGACCTTGACTGAGGACTTTGACTTGGACCAGGGTCTAATTAGTTGGTTCTTGTGATACCTTGAAAGGTTGGGAACTTATGGGTATAATTATATTATGGTAATAGGTGGTGGAGCTTTTGAAAGTGATCCGAGAGTTGGAGTTCATCTACCAAGTCGACATCTTCAAGTTGAGTTATCCTCACTATATCCATAGGCTTTACGGCACCAAGGTCGACCCTTAAGTTGTTATTGCTATGATGTGCTACATGTGGTTATGATCTGTTAGATCGAAATCAGGATAGACAATATACTATGCTCTTATGATACGTAGGGATTGGTATGTTAGTGACCTAATAGGTCGGTACCCTAGTTATGAGAGATTTCTATGATTGATGATCAGTGAGATATATATGTTTGATGTTTGTATATGCCAATATATGATAGTTATGCGCACATGCTTATTTGCTTGTCAGTTGGGTTGAGGCGGTCGTGCTTTGTGCTGAAGGCCAACATACCCTATAAGCGGTCCAGGGAAACTGTAGGCCCACGTGGCGGTCCAGTCTTGCCGAAGGCTCAGGATTTGATCAGATAGACCGAAGTCCCTGTAGGGTGGTCCAGTCAGGCCGATGGCCCAGTATGCATGTTATTGATTGTCTGTTACTTATATGGTTTTATCAGCATGGTATTGGTATTTTGGGGGAAGCTCACTAAGCTTTCGGGATTACAGTTTTCAGTTTTTTGTTTCAGGTACTTCAGGAGATCATGGCAAGGCAAAGGCATGATCGTGCCGCTCCTCATCCATTTGATCTAGTTATTGGGACATTCTGATGAATAATGATTTGAAAACATTTTTGTAAACAAACACTATTTGGTTTTATTTATGACTGAAAAAGATTAAATTTGGCGTAAATTTTTTGGATGTCACAAGTTAGTATCAGAGCCTTGGTTTGAGTGAATTGGAGGAAAACTCGTGTGAATCTAGTCTCCAATCAAGGGAATTTTCGAAATTAATACTAAAATGGTTTTCAAAATAAGGATGGAGGATGCAGAGGGTACGATCAGTCGGAGCCTGTAAGTAAGCCCCAAAATACCATACAGTTATTTGATATTATGATATGCTAGAACAACATGCTAGTGCTAGGCTAGGAATCCTCAGGAATCGCATGATAAGATTTGCCTAACTATATGATGCCTACTAGCCTAGGGTTTCTCGTATATGGAATTAATATCATAACTGTAGATATTTAGTGTATACATAACGGTTGTGTATAATCAAGATCTTATAGCCTGAGAATGTGTGATTCGACCTTAGTGTAGGGTTGGATATTCGAAATTCTATCGGGTCCAGCGTTATGTGTGGCTAGCATACACTAGTGCTTCAGGGTTGGTGAAAGTTCCAAGGATGTGTGAGCTGTGAGAAGCTGTGATATTAGTTGCGAGATAGTCGGTATTCCCCTAGAAGTAAGGGTTGAGCGCATATTATTTTGATGATAGTGTTAGGGCATTGTGATGATACTTGAGACAGATATGGGTAGGTGTGGAAGGTAGTATGGGCCTATACTACTGAAAGCACAAGACCCATACGCGTAGCAAGGAAGTCACAACCCCTAGGGTTGTGGGAATTGGTCTTCCGATATCATGTCATTATTCTGACGTCTTGGTTATATTTTTCATTATGGTGGTGATGAGATGTTTTACTATTGGATCAGGTTCAGGGACGGGATCAGGATCAGGATCGGGAGACGGAGGGTCGGAGGTGCCGGTAGCACCTAAGCCCATTGTACAAATAGGGATATAGGAATTGGATGCCAGGATTTGGGAGATTCTACACTATGATATTGTTGCAGCGTTCTGAGCGCAACTGTCGGAGATGCTTAGGTCGATTAAGACCGTGATGGTTGAGTACTTTGATGAGCAGTATGCAGCTCTAGCAGAGACAGCTGCCGCAACAGCCACTTTGGCTGTAACTGCGGCAGGGGTTGGCGGATGAGCCAACAGGGCTTTTCAGCTGATGCGACCTTTCTCTAGATTCTTCTGTGAACTTCTCTCGATCGTCTAACTAACACTGCAAGATCACAAGAAAAGAGGCCGTCAGCCGCTTTCTGGGAGGAGCTCCCGGAAGAACGCTCTAACGGTCAAGTTAGAGGGTATTCTAGGGTTTGTGTGTATTCTCTCCAGAAAGCTTACAGAACTTATATCACATGTCTGAGAGCACATCCTTTTATACCTAGCACTTATGCCTGAGCAGTACCAGACATAATCGCTTTTGGGGAGACAGGATCAGAGGCACTGATTGGAGGGTCATGCGCCTTCAACCGTTAGAGCGCTCTCATTGGCTTAGACGATAATGCTCTGATCCTACTGCTTGTCTCCTGACCGTATCTATTGTCCTGGAGTCAGGAGCGCCTCAATGAGGGCGCGAGCCTTTCGCCTACGCTTTGCTCCCGGGGACGCCAGCAGGCGCTGAGCCTGTTGGGCTGATCTTAGTTGGCATGTCCGGTTCTTGGGCTAGATGCGGTTTTGTTGTGCTACCCTACGCACACCACCAAGTCCCCCAGTCCAGTAGTCGTAGCGTTGCATCACTAGTTACAGCGTTCTAGGATTAAGTATCTGACGCGTGTCGGTTTTTCTTTATCCGCCACTCCGCCTTTAATGGCAACGTGACTGCGAGATATGACTGGTAGTTACGTCATTGTGCCAGACATTTAAATGTGCCGCCTCTTCCACTTCTTTATTAAGGGTCTCTGTATAATTTCTCTTGCCTTATCTGGTCTTCTTTTTCCCTTTTTGCGTTCATCTTCTATTTTTGTTCATGGCAAACCTTCCCATAATCGTTCCGTCCGCCGCCGAGTATCGTCAGTTGGCGATCTCTTATGGTTTGTATTCCTTGGAGGGTGTGTAGTTTCCCTCTCCTGGTTCCATTATCTCTTCCCCATGGTAAGATTGGGGTTTATCTGAAAACGCTAGACACTAGTATATGCTTTCCGCTAACGGATTTCCAGGAGGAGGTCCTCCAGAAAGATGGTTGCAGCCTCCAGATGTTGACCCCCAATGCAGTTAACAAAGTGGTTGTATTTGAAATGATCTGTCGGGCCAACGCGTATCTTCCGGATTACTTCGTCTTAAGTTTTTCTTCCGAATATCTGTTACCGGAGATAAATGCACTTTCTCGGTTCGACGAGGGGGGCACGTTTTAGTCCCCGACAGGCGTACCCCAAAAAATTGGAAAGATAAATGGTTGTGGGTGAATCAGGAGCTGGTTGGGAGTGGTTGCTACCGTGCCAACGTTTTCGCCGATACCTCCCCTACACTCTTTCCCTACAATCAAGGTGTCGTCGACTACTTGAATGGTGTGCAGGTATCCGCTGTAGATTACTCTGAGGCGCTTCTTTCTAGGATAGGGATGAGCCCCTCTTGGAGGCGGCGTGGAAAATTGGCGGTGTTCTTCTCCGTCGTTGATAGTGAGCGTTGTATCCCTTTTTTCCCTTTCGTCCCCTTATTACTCTTGTGTTATTTATATTTCCGTTCTGCTTTCCCTAGGTGCTGAGTCTTCTCTGTCCATAGATGAGGTGCTGTGAAAACATTATCGGGGCAAGTTGGAGTTTCACGAGGTGGATCTGGTCGATCGGCTTCCTTCACCTCGCCGGATGGATCAGCTTGCTCTAACTGTCGCTCCTCTCATTCCTCTGACAAGTTCATCAGCGTCCGAGGAGAATCCGCTGCATGCTCGCCCCATTTCTGTTGTCATGCCCCTGGGTGGTGTTCCTTCTTCCTCCATGGAGGATAGCGAGGACAGTAAGGAGGGAATCATCACTGATGTCCGGTGGATGCAAGCGAAACGAAAAGCTGTACAAGCCATGGGTGAGCAAGTTATTGGCGCGCCCACTGCTACCAAGAGGGTACATACTAGGCGCAACTTTTCTCACCTGCTGAGTTCTATGAGTTCCACACCAACTGGTGTGGTAGTGAACCCTGATGACGACACGCAACAGTCTGAAGGGATCAACAGGGCGACTAAACAGCCTGCTATTTCAGCTACAGTCTCCCTAACAAAAGGTTTTGGTGTCCCTGGACAAGCTGCAGTCTCCAAGGATGGTGGTTCTGGAGATGTTGCTTCTGAGTCTATTGTTTTTGTTCCATCATGGGATCTTCGCAATGACTCTCAACTCTCTGTGCGCGCCCATGCTTTGGAATTTTCGTGCCACGCCTTTCCTCCGGCTGTAGTTGGAGATATGGAGGTGATGGGTAACGCTGCCCTTGCTCACAATATGGCCTACGCTGCAGTGCAGGCCATGTTTTATCTTGTTACAGGTTCCTGGTGCGTCCACACACTTGGCGAGATGGAGACCGCGCATGCCGCCTATGGATCACGTGTGGCAAGTCTGGAGCGCCGTCTCAACGAGCTTGGTGATGATCTCTGTTTATCTGAGAAGAAGTGCGAGTTGCTAGCATCTGAGAAAAATGTCCTTGATGAAGCCAGGGCCGTGTTGGAGGCCAAGGTTGACTCTCTCACACAGATGAATGAGGGTTTGATGATTCAGGTGGAGAGTCTTGAGCGTGATGCCGCTGATCGAACAAGTTTGTGTCGTCGCTACAGTCGGATATGGACGCTTCTCATCGAGACCTAGACTGTTTAGTGCGTGTTGGTGTTGTTCGTATTGTTGATAAGTTGATTGAGCATCCCGATTTTACCAATTCCATAAGCCTCATCCTCCACGATGCGTTTGCGGCTGGGGTTGAGTCCCTTCAGAAGACTTCTGCTAGTGGTGGTGGTGGGGAGGTAGTTGCTGGTGCTTCTTTGGTTGGTCCTGCGTTTAGTGTAACCGATGCTCTTTTGTCTTTTGCCAGTATGGATCATGCATCTCTATTGGGTTTGGGGGAGTTAGGTATTGAAGGTCCTCAGGAGTTATGTTCTTTTGGTGGTTCTGAGGGTACTCCAGAAAGTGTGATGGGTCAGGAAATTATGCTGGTGGTTGAGATTGATGAGGAGGATAATGGTAAGGGTGGTGAGGCAGGTGGTGAAAGTGATCGTGGTGATGGAGCAGGTATTGGTGATGATAATGTTGGTGAGGTGGCTATGGGTGTTGGAGAGGATGTTGGGGAGGGTGCCCCGGCATCGTGTGCTACCCCTCCTTGGGTGTGAAAATTTCTCTGCTTAGTTGGTTTAGGTTTTGATGCTTCTAACTTGTGTAATGTTTGTACTTTTAAAAACGATGTTTTATTTTCCTGGATGCGTATTTTCTATGCTCTAAGCATTGTCTGCTTTTGCTCGCTTTGCTTATCGTTTTGCTTGCTTGTTTATTATACATTATTTAGGAGATACAGCGCCCTGATGTGCTAGGCATTTCGTTTTGCCCATGCTATCATTGACACACTAAGTGTCAGTATTAGGCGCTATTAGCACCCAACGATCGAGTTTTGCATGTGAACATTCAATCGTTATAAATTAATACACTAAATATCAAAGATCAGCAATTGCATTATCATTCTATATTGATCGCGGACTTTTAAATACACTAAGTATTGAACTCATGTCACTAAGCATGGACATATGTACTCTAAGTACTTGGGATGTGCTATACTAAACAGCACATTGGTCAGCTGGGGTTGCGACCCTTCCTTCTTTGTTTAAAAGAAATATTTCTTCAAGTTCCTAGCATTCCACGTTCTTCGAATCTGCTATCCTTCCATTGTTTCTAACACGTATGCACCATTCCTGTTTGCCTCTGCGATTCTATGAGGGCCCTCCTAGGTTGGGCCCAACTTGCCTTGGGGTTGGGCTCGACTTGCCTCGTTTTTTCTTAAAACATATTCACCAACTCTAAACGCTTTTTCCTTTACTCTTTGGTCATAATACCTTTCTGTCGCGTGCTTGTATGCAACTTGGCGCAATCTAGATTTTTCATGCTTTTCCTTAAGGGCATCCAAATTTATCCTTAGGTTTTGAGCATTGCTTTCCTCATCATTGTTGGTCACCCCTAGTGTGCTCACTGCCACCTCCATGGGAAGCATGACCTCTATCACGTATGTCAGACTGAAGGGTGTTTCCTTCGTACTTGTTCGTGGTGTAGTTCTGTACGACCACAGTACCATCGGTATCTCCTCCGCCCAATTCCTTTTTGCCTTGCCCAGCCTCTTCTTGATTCCATTCACAGTGGTTCGATCGGACACCTCTGTCTGTCCATTCGCTTGCGGGTGTGCTACTGATGTGAATCGTTGGCTTATCCCTTTTGTGGTGCACCACTCTCTGAATGGATTCTCAACGATCTGTAGGCCGTTATCATCGACAAGGACTTTAAGGGTGCCAAATCATGTCATGATGTTCTTCCAAACAAATTTTATCATGTGCCTCCCCGATATGCACACCATTAGCTCTGCTTCGATCCATTTTGTGAAGTAATCTACGGCCACCACCATATACTTTAGCTTTCCTGGTGCTTCTGGGAATGGGCCCACTATATATGTGCCCCACTGGTAGAATGGCCATGGGATGGATATGTTGTGCAACGGTGCCGGGGGCGCTTGGATTGGGGCGTAAGACTGGCACTCCCCACATTTCCTGGTCATTTTTATCGCATCTTGTTTTATTATCGGCCAATACACCCCCATGCGCAACACCTTGTTCGTTAAAGCCCGCGCCCCTTCGTGTGCGCCTACCTGGCCTGAGTGTGCTTCTTGTAACATCTCTTTCCCTTTGGCTTGGTCCCCACACTTTAGCCATGGGGCCGTAAACCCTTTCTTGTACAATTCCCCGTTAACCATTGCATACAAAGGTGCTTTTATACGTATCTTCCTAGCCTCCCCCTGGTCGTCTGGTAGCACCCCTCTCTATAAGTACTCTCGGAACAGCATCATCCACGTGGGTCCAGCTGGGGCTAAGGCGTTCACCTACTGCTCATTTATACTTCTTTCGCGAAGTACCTCCACTAGGACCTTCTTCGACAGATGGTCGAAGCATGTGGATGCCAACTTACTTAAGGCGTCAGCCCTTTTGTTTTCACTCCTAGGTATCTGCTTGATTGTGAACCGCTCGAATAGTCCTACCAATTGATTCACCATCTTTACATACTTTCCCATCCTTTGATTTCTCAGACCTAGTTTGCTGCTAGCCTCGAGTCTGTTAGGGCTGTTACAGCTTTCGCGCCCATCTGTTTGGCTAGACGCAATCCTGCGAGTAGCGCTTCGTACTCCGCTTCATTGTTTGACGTATGAAAATCAAAACGAAGGGCGTAGGTTACCTCTTCTCCCTCCGGGCTGGTCAAAATCAGCCCCACCCCTAAGCCTTCCCTACTGGATGCCCCATCCGTATACAAAGTCCATGAGCTGTTGTCAGCCGGGGCCCCCTCAACTGCCCACACTTTCTCTTTGGTTGGGTCCCTTCCGCTCGGAATTTCTAGTAAGAAGTCTGCTAGCGCTTGTCCCTTGATATTCGTTCTTGGGTGGTAATTTATGTCGTGTTCTCCTAGTTCGATTGCCGACTTCGCCAGTCGGCCCGACGTCTCCGGCTTGAGTAGTATCTGTTTGATGGGGTAACGTGTGAGCACCTTGATCTGGTGTGCCTGAAAGTATTGTCTTAGTTGTCGTGCCGCGTAGATGAGCGCCAGATGCAGCCTTTCTAATGTGGGATAGTTGAGTTCCGGTCCTTGCAGCGCCCTACTAACGAAGTATACCGGTTTCTGTTCCCCTCCCCTTTCTACCATCAATACTGAAGATATTGCTTCGCCTGATGTCGAGAGATACACCTGTAGCATCTCTCCAGTGATGGGGCTGGCCAGCGTGGGTAATTCATGTAGTGCTTCCTTGATTCTTTGGAGCGCCTTTTCTGCTTCATCCATCCACTGGAAATTCCTTTTCTCAATACATCCCTTCAATGTGTGGAACAATAGCATGGCCTTGTCAGCAGATTTCGAAATGAACCTGCTTAGGGCTATGAGTTTTCCATTCATACCTTGAGCATCTCGGAGGGAGTTCGGTGTCGGTGTCTCAATGAATTCACCGGCCTTGGTCAGGTTGGGCTGAATTCCTTGTCTGGTGACATAGTACCCCAAGAATTGCCCCTCTTCTACCCCAAACGTACACTTGGCTAGGTTCAGCTTCATTTTTACCGCCTCTAGGTTTCGGAAAGTCTCCTCAATATCTTGTAACATTTTGTCTTCATGCAGGCTCTTGATCACCATGTCGTCCACATATACTTCAATGTTTCTCCTGATTTTCTTGGCAAATATTGAGTCGACCAGGCGCTGGTATGTGGCCCCTGTATTCTTTAAACCGAAAGGCATCTTAGTGTAGCAAAAGGTTTTGTGGTCCGTGTAGAAGGCTGTCTTCTCCTCATCTTCTATGTTCATCAGAATCTGGTGGTACCATGCGTCCAAAAAGCACTTTAGCTTGAATCCTTGTAATGATTCCACTTTGTGATCAATCTCTGGGAGAGGGTAACAATCTTTAAGGCACACCTTATTTAAGTCTGAAAAGTCTATGCACATACGACACGACCCGTCTTGCTTGCAGACCATGACCGAGTTTGCGATCCATGTTGGAAATATTGCTTCTCGCACTATCCCGCCTTCTGCCATTTTCGCTACTTCTGCATTGATTGCCCTGTTACGGTCTCCTCCCTGAATTCTCTTTTTTTGCTTAACCTCTTTTGCTCCTGGCTTAATTACAAGTTTATGCTCAATGACCTTCCTTTCTACTCCTACCATATCCTTAGGAGTCCATGCAAACACACGCTTGTATTGTTTAAGCAAGTCGACCAGCGCTCTTCTTGTGTGGCTTGGGAGATCGCATCCAATGTTGACTCGCTGGTTAGGGTATCTTTCGTTGATCACTTCCTTCCCTTTCACGGGGTCGTTTTTGGGCCTCTTGGTCTCCTTGGTTATTTCTGCTGGCTTCATAACTGTATAGCATTGCAATTCTTTAGGTGTTCTTCCCCCAGCTTTAAAAGAGTTGTTCTTCCCAGAATGATGGTGTGTTCCGCTGAATGTCGAATATCCACGAAATCTATCAAGGCGGTCTTCTTCCACTATTTGTCATGACTAGTAATGGTTAGGGGAAGGTGGATTGTGCCCAATGGCCATAGGCTATGGGTGGTGAACCCTACTAGCCTCTCAGACGTGGGTCGCAAATTATCCTTCCAGCGGTCTGGGAGGAGCCGGAAGCAGTGCTCATATATGATGTCTATCGAACTCCCAGTGTCGACATAGACCCTATGTATAGTTACATCCCTGATAGAGGCTTGTATCACCGGCGGATTGTCACCCCTCCATCCCTCCGGTCGAGGGTCTTGTATAGAGAAAGTGAGTGCGCGTGTTGAGATTTTGGCGGTCTCCTGCTCCCCCCATTGCTCTTCCCTGCTTCTCTTACTTCGTATCATGAATATCTCCTTGGGCTGGGTCCCCTTACGAGGTGTGCCCTTGGCGTTTACAGCGTCAAACTTGGTGCGTAGGCTTCGCGCTATCTCCACCAGATCTCCTTTGAGTTGCTTCTCCTCCATCTCTTTTTTTAACACTGAGAAATTGAACGTATCGTGAGTCTTACTTTTGTGATACTCACAGTATCGGCTCTTGGGTGATTTCGCCAGCTGCTGTTTTTCAGACACCATGTATACTTCGGGGTGGCGACCCCGTCTGTCGTCCCTGCAAAACGGTCGAAAGCGTGTCGGCGGTCTTCTTGCTTGGCCATAGTGCCTATTTCCTCCCCGGAAATCCGTGTGACCCGGGTTGTGGTGTCTAGTCGCCATGGCATTCAAGTAGGCCTGCTTGGCTGCCATGCCGTCTTCCTATCGCAGATACCGCTCTACCCTTTCCTTTAATTCATCTCGTGTTAAGGGCTTATTTCCCATGAGTTTTTGTGATAAAGGGCCTGGTAAGAGCCCCCATGTAAAGGCACCGGCTATGAGCCCTTCGTCGTGCCCTGGCACGTCCAGTGTAGCATTTGTGAACCGTGTGAAATATTCTCGCACCGTTTCACCCTCTTTCTATTTATAACCTATGATTGAATGAGAATCTCCCTTGTACTTACGCAACTGCATGAAGTTGGTAAGGAAAAGTTACTTGAGTTGATCAAAGTTTGAGATGTTTCCCGATTGTAACGTCTTGAACCACATGCCAGCGTTACCGTCGAGGGTCGTCGGGAAGTACGTGCACCAGAACTTCTCGTTAAGTTTCAACGACATCATCATCCACTCATACGTATCGAAGTGGCTATCCGAGTCGGTGGTTCTGTTGTATGTTTTGAGCTTCGAGAGCTTTGTCGTGTTTGGTATTTCATAATCCAACAACTCTTTGACAAACGGAGACGGCACACTACAGGGAAAACCTTCTTGGCCTAGAACTGCCAACGCTCCCTGTTGATACTGAGGGTTCATGCCATGTGATGGCGGTGTAAGATAGCCAGGACTTGGTCCGTAAAAGGGGGATGGCTGGAATGGCAGCTGGAGAGGATAACTGGCAGACAAAGGGTTTGTAGGGGTTATAGGGTTTATCATCATCGGCTATTGTAGACCACCGCTAACGGGGATCGTCGGTCCAGTCCATGCACCGACCATCGGGTAGATAGGTGTCGAGTGACTTATCATGGTTTGTGCCAGTGGCGGTAACGAGGTTGTTGAACTTTGTCCACCTGTGATCTGGAAGGACGATGGCATTGCAAATGATGGTGGGATATTGAAAGCGTGGCTCAATGGAAATGTTGTTGGGTGGGCTTGTTGTGCCTGCTACAGCGTTGGTGCAAAGAATGGTGGCATCTGAAAGTGTGTAGACGGGGGAGGCCCTACCGGATTCGTTCCTTCCTGAGAAGGCGGTGGTTGTGGAACGCTTCCGGTGATTGCTATAGAACTTCCTTTGCCTAAAATGGTCCTGTTGCCCGTGGTAGACGGTGGTGTTTCTGATGGATTTTAGCCATAAGAACACCCTATGTGCTCATGCAAACCCTAATGCTTGGATCTAGGTTTCTCTATTGTACATGCAATGTATCCAAGACATACAATCTTAGATCTAACATAATATAAACTTAAATTAGGGTTTAGAGAATTACCTTTTATTGTTATGTAGCAATAACAATCTCAAATCCTCCTTGTAATGACTTTAGAAAGCTTAGAGTCACAATGTCACTCCTCTAATGGCTCACAAACACCAAGAGCAAGAGGATGAAGAATAAGGAGAGAGGAGGCTATCTAAAATGTCCAGAAACCCTAGTGGAACTCTTAGCCACGTTTTGGGGGCTTACGGGTACTATATATAAATGTAGGCTATTAGGGTTTTCAACTAGGAAACCCTAATTTGCCTGCTTAAGCCCTAAGCAGCCCATGGACCCTTTTAGAATAACCCTTGGACGATTTCTAATGGGTTTCCCCATAGAATTCGTCCAACCTATTATTCCAAGGTAATCCATAGCCCAAATGCAATTATCTTATATTTATAGTTCCAGTCCCTTAATTTTAATTAATCTCTTTTAGCCACAAAATTAAATATCAATTAATTCTTGACTAATATTAATTAAACAATATGATTTCTCCTTTAATATATTATTCTCATAATATATTAATAAATCATAATTAATCTTCTCTCTCCATAATTCATCCTATCAAGTTGCTTTGGTGAAGGCAACCCGAAAGGACCATGCACCATCGGGTCAAGTACATACCAAAATAGTTATGGACTTAGACTCTAATCCAATAGTCTCCCACTTGGATAAGCCTAACTATTCTGTGTATGACTTCAGCTCCTGATCTGCAATCGTAGCTTTCAAAAGTCGCTATCAACTTTGATCTTTTCAGATACGCGCCCTTTAGTTAAGGGATCATATATTCCTCCATTATAGATATTGTATAGACGTGAGACATGGATTGAAATCATTCTCTCAGTCTATATGTTGTTTCCCGATTTCCGATTTATGATGACTGACAACAGACTACAATTGAACACATCAAATTAGTCCCGGCTTGGCCAATCGCTTAGGATGTCATCACTAAATCATCGAGGGGCCCAAAATATCGCTTTCGTCCTACTTTGGATAAAAGGAACGGATAAACTTTGATTCAATGCTTGCTTGTACTCACTCACCGAATCACACACAACAATATGTTTTATGACACCAAGTTACTGGTGTGTTTACATATTATCAATGTGTAACCGACTCGCAAGATACAACTCACACATCTCGGTTTCAAGAATATAAGATATTATCATCTCACCAATCACTCGTGATAAAATCCATGAAGTGATCCAAGTGAGCGTGGGTTTAATACAATGCTTAAATCATATTCATAAGCACTCATGAACGTTACAGCAAACATTTGCTTATGTCTAATACACTTTAGACAATCCACACACCAATTCACGACAGTCTTCATTCATACCTACTTCCAACATATGAACGATTGTGGTCCGTTCGAATAATTTGATTTTTCTGAATCAATTTAATTATTCAGGAAGTCAAAACATGCAAAGTGAAACACAATAATACTAATCCCATATCCCATATGGCTCCAAACTCTGGGTATAAATAAAACATTTTATTTAATCACCATATTGATTACTCATTATTTGTTGTTTCGGGTAATCAACTTCATACATGAATTATAACAACAATTGTCCCATGCTCTTAGCATGCACACAATGTTTACCTACGGTCCTTACTTTGTGAAATAGATCAAATGAACACATTTCCAATCATACTAATTTCACAAATCCCAATCATTATCATAAGTATAAGAATATCAAATTCTTGCCACTTATAGAATATGCTAGATTCTAACATTTTATGCAATGATCCTTTCGTAAATACATAGCTCAAAATCATCAAGACTTGGCCATTCTCTATTATAAGCAATTCTATAGATATGATGTCTCTCATTCAAAGTACATTCCTTTGAACATCCTTCTTGCATAAAAGTTTCTAATCCAGACATAGATTCTCAATATCCAACTCCCAATATGGAAACATTTCCATATTTTGCCATACGACAACTTATTCTTAATAGAATCTTATCTATTCATAATAATGTCGATATGATCCATCCAATACCATACTTCCAACTACTCACAAGCGACCAATCCTCAGCGAGCTTTGGATCATCCTTTGATAGTTGTTTAATTATTTTAGTCAAAAACCAATTCTAGTCCTTTTTCCCTCTAAATGCGCTAGACATTTGGAAAATTTTAGAATGGTCAAATATAATAGCACTAGCAATCAATCTATACCGGATGCAAATGGGATACGATGCATAATGTCTTACATAAAGATGTGATACTTTATCAATCTTCTGCGATAATATTTAATGTGCCACGTTCTCACAATTCGAACAATGCCATAACACTACGTATCCTTGACTAAATTTATTAACATTCCACAACCTAAGCCTTTAGAGTAGAAATGAAGCATAATATTCTCTCCCTTAATTATAGCAAAATAACTATTCAACCCTTACGACTTTGCAAAGTGTAACTCTAGTTTACTATAATTAATATTGCTAACTTGCAATACTTGTTTTAATAATCATACAAGCACAACATTTATGCTCCCATTATCATGATGATTATTATCAAATGAGCATAACACTTATGCTCCCACTAGCTTTGACGTGATAATCCTTTATCTAAGCTTCTTAAACCTATACACCTTTGCCTTAGATAGCTCATATATGTGTCTAAACAATTCAGACTAATTGCCAAATCTCACAATTCGAATTATGGAAAGGGATACCGTAACCATAATCAAATTCGAGAATACAATTTCATAATCACTATCTTCTTAAAATCTCTTTTAGTGAAATAATTTCCTCAACTTCATTTTCATGAAGGATGGAATCTTATGACACTTAGATTTTAATGGTGTATGTGTTCCTATCCATGCGGATTTTCCCAAAACCAAAGTTTTTGACAAATCCAAACTCATATGGACCGAACTTTCTTAATCTTGATTTCTTGCCTTCTGGTAACACGAGTGTCCACCATGTCTTCCAAGTAGTTAAGCAGCTCATCCTTTCTTATCAATGTACTTTTCATTGATCAAGGTCCTTGCCTTTATGCATTCAAATGAGAACTCATAGAACTCACATGCATAATTAACTCAATTGGAACGGCACAGAAACAAGATAGTGTCAACACAATAGGTTGTAAACCTCAAGTCATGTGCTAGTGATGATTGATAAGGTTTATTCTTGATTAGTTCTTGAAACCTTTCAAGATCATTAAGACTCCCACTGGCTCATTGACATATAAGATTCTCTTGTCAGTAAACATTTCTCGACAAACAAATATTCAAGAGTTAGTGTAGCTTTTATCAAGACAAAACACTTCACAAAATTGGTCCTAGTTGGTCTTTGTCTTATCCAAGACATCACAACTTTCCACATTTGATGAATGTTATAAACCTTCTTAAGACTTGTTACTCAATGTCACAATCTTAACTCTAAGACTTGGTTTTGGAACGAAGTATGATTGACTTCTTGATTTAACCATTTCTTCAATTCTTGATTCCTCTTCTCAGACATACAATTTCACTAAGACTCACTTAGAGGATCAATTGAGATATGGTTCTTAATCATTAAGACCTATCATAAAATATAATAAAAGGTACTCTCCCTTTTTCTTAGAATACAGAAACTTTTATGTTTCCGCCTACTTGATTCTTCTTTATTAGTTATGCTATTGATTGAAACTCTTTCAATCAACTGAGAATTACACTTAATCTCATAAGTATAGTCATATTTACTTAACCTTAGTAAATCATGACGAATATCTTTGTTACTCTTGTGGTGGACTTGATCAACACACAATCTTGTGTACTCGATCTCCTAGTCCTTCACTTGACAATTTGTCAACGAATTAGTCTAATTTCCAAATATGAAATTTCTCACTCATCATGCAACCAATTTGTATGATTCCAAGTTTCTATCCAATTAAAACTTGGGCGATGAGAAACTTTTCCTGTTTGGTAAATTCTTGACCTTTCCACAAAAAACATAATTAAGAATCAAATCCATTATTACTAATAATAGAAACTTACAAACATCAATTTTTCATACACGCCATTGCAAGGATAAATAAATAATATAAAATCAAAATTTATTTTATTGCGGAAAAAAATTTATCGTTACAATGCAATTTAATTGAAAAACTATGTTAACACATATTTCTTAGCAATCTTATTCTAAATCCAAGTAGTAGCTCAAGATTCTAATCTTCAAGTAATGCGATCGAAATCCATATCTTCACGATTAGATTCTGCTCACTTCTTCCCTTAAGCTTCCTTTCTTTTCTTTGATCCTACAAAACATCGAAATGCAATCTTATCAAATCATGTATTAAGAATCTAGAATAGGAACTTAAAAGAGTTAGTTAATGGAATTTACCTAAAGTAGAGCCATACGTTTTGACTCTCCCATCTCTTAGATCTCTTAGGTAAATAGGGAAGCTTCGTCTCCAATGCCCCTTCTCTTGGCAATAAAAGCAAATTGATTCTTTTGGAATAGCACATGGAACTACTTCTGACTTTGCCTTTATCTTATGATCAAACTTTTACCGATCATGGCATGCCTTTCATTGCCATTTCCTATATCCATAGAGGTCTGGAAGGCAGATCCACCAATCAACTTTGCTTTTCCAGTGCACCAAATCATTGCTGATTCAGCAGTAATAAGCATATAGGTGAGATCGATGAGGGTTACGTCGTGGCTCATCATATAGTAATCTCTTACGAACTCACTATATGAGTCAGGAAGTGACTGAAGAACCCAATTAACAACCAACTCCTCACAGACAACAGATCCCAACATTCTTAACCTATCAATGTGTGACTTCATCTCTTGGACGTGTGCACACACTGACTTTCCTTCTACATGTTTTCTTGCCAAGAGGGCTTGAGTGATTTTGAATTTTTTTTTTCAATTTTATGAACTCGTGGGTTAGGGAGAACAATAGGAGGAGGTGGAGGAAGTGAAGCATGATCTCGTGTTCCTCGATCGAATCGTGGAATATCATCTTCATGTGAAAGGCTTGTTCCACAGGACTTGGGAAGACCATAGTTGTCATACTTTGACATCTACAAAACGGGAGAAAAATTAAATTCAAGTTAGTTGATTGATTGAGTCCTTAATAAATCACCCAAATGAGATATTAAGGCTAGGACCCAACACAATACTCTACAACCTAGAAAAGGGATGTCGTAATCTAGTTGCAGAATATTTGAAGGTAAGTGACTGACGAGTCACTAATTTCCACCATGAAAAACGAAAAAGAAGTTTAAGTTTTAAATCTATTAAAAACACCTAGATCTTTTGAGATTCATTGAACTTTTCAATGGCATGTTTAAATCTCGAGATGCCCCTCTAGTTTATGACTGGGATATCGAGGATCACAAAGCGGGTGTGAATAACCATGCAGACTTACATGGTGCCCCCACATGTTACAGTCACCTATTCGAGGTGCCGGTTAACCACACACGCTCCACCGAACTATAAAAAACATTGAGTCACCCTTTGCTACCTTTGCTTAGAACAATTTAGTGTGTCGGTTAACCACACACACTCCACTAACGTCTTCGCAAGGCCACAAAGTGTAATTTCATGGAATTGCATCAATTCACTTTTGCCTAAAGTAACTAAGATTGGGAATTTGTAAGAGCATTTAGTTACTTATGTACTTCATTATACTTATAATGAAAGGTTTATGTCCTATCCTACCCGTTCAGCTCACGACCCTCCACTAGTCAAGAGTGTGGTGGGTAAGAGTGGATACCCATTCAATCGCCATTTTATAGGCAATTTCCTTAAACACCCCTTATAGACCAGCTTTGTGAATGATGCCTACTAACGGTAAGACTGACTTTTACTCATACATATATATATATATATATATATATATATATATATATATATATATATATATTAGACTGTTAATGTTATCTATAGTATAGGGTGTATTTTACACTTTAAAATACTAGGTGGACAAATTTAATAATTATACACTTTAATTAATTAATGAAACCATAAGGGTGTGATTTAAACTTTTCAAAATAATACTAGGGTTTTAGAATTTAACATTTCTAAATTAAACTTTTAATCAACTTTTAAATTCCAAAACTTGAGGACAAGTTTTGAAACATTTCAAAACATTAGGGTTTCAACTATTTAAATTTCAAAACAAAACCTTTAAGTTCAAATTTAAACCATAAAACTTACATGGGCACAAATGAAACTTTTTCACAACACAAGGATCAAATAACAAATAATAGAAATTAAACAATTAATTTTGTCATTATCTATATTTGACCTAATTTCAATTTCTTGCAAGATAAGTTACCCAATTAATACAAATAATCAATCTTTAATCATATAAGGAAGTTATTATCTAATCAATTGGAAATTATCTTGTGTTTTGGCAAGGATAATCTTTAAGAAACATTAAAAATCGTATTTTATAAGTTTAAAACGAATATGGTAATTATCCTACAGCAAAACAGCAATAAAATCCGAAATTCCCTCTGTCTGACGCTCCGACTCGCCGAGTCACACATTGGAACTCGCCGAGTAGGGCAGACTCGTCGAGTCCATGTAGTGACTCGTCGATTCAGTTCAAACAGAAGGCCAGAATTCAATTTTCAGTTAATAATTCAACATAGCATCACATAAAATAGAAACCAATCAAGGCTCTGATACTAATGATGGATTTTAGCCATAAGAACATCCTATGTGCTCATGCAAACCCTAATGCTTAGATCTAGGTTTTTGTATTGTACATGCAATGTATCCAAGACTTACAATCTTAGATCTAACATATTATAAACTGAAATTAGGGTTTAGAGAATTACCTTTGATTTTTATGTAGCAATAACAATCTCAAATCCTCCTTGTAATGACTTTAGAAAGCTTAGAGTCACAAGTGTCACTCCTCTAATGGCTCACATACACCAAGAGCAAGAGGATGAAAAATAAGGAGAGAGGAGGCTGCCCAAAACATCTAAAAACCCTAGTGGAACTCTTAGCCACGTTTTTGGGGCTTGAGGGTACTATATATACATGTAGGCTATTAGGGTTTTCAACTAGGAAACGCTAATCTGACTACTTAAGCCTTAAGCAGCCCATAGATCCTTTTAGAATAACCCTTGGATGATTTCTAATGGGTTTCCTCATAGAATTCGTCCAACCTATTATTCCAAGGTAATCCATAGCCCAAATGCAATTATCTTATAATTACAGTTTCAGTCCCTTAAGTTTAATTAATCTCTTTTAGCCACAAATTAATTATCAATTAATTCTTGACTAATATTAATTAAACAATATGATTTCTCCTTTAATATATTATTCTCATAATATATTAATAAATCACAATTAATCTTCACTCTCCATAATTCATCATATCAAGTTGCTTTGGTGAAGGCAACCCAAAAGGACCATGCACCATCGAGTCAAGTACATACCAAAATAGTTATGGACTTAGACACTAATCCAACAGTTTCGTTCAACATCGTCATGGGATGTATGGGACTGATCGGTCGTCCCTCGCTGTCGTTGGACGCCATGGATGTTTGCTCTCGTGCTTTTCGTTTGTGTTCTTTGTCTCACAAATGGATGGCGCCAAATGATGCGACCTTGCTCTGGATTCTTCCGTGAACTTCTCTCGATTGTCTAACTAGCATTGCAAGATCACAAGAAAAGAGGTCGTCAGCCGCTTTCCAGGAGGAGCTCCCGGAAGAACACTCCGACGGTCAAGTTAGAGGGTATTCTAGGGTTTGTGTGTATTCTCTCCAGAAAGCTTAGAGAAATTACCTCACAGGTTTGAGAGCACATCCTTTTATACCTAGCACTTCTGCCTGAGCCATACCAGATAGAATCGCTTTTGGGGAGACAGGATTAGAGGCACTGATTGGAGGGTCATGCGCCTTCAACCGTTAGAGCGCTCTCATTGGCTCAGAAGATAATGCTCTAATCCTACTGCTTGTCTCCTGACCGTATCTTTTGTCCTAGAGTCAGGAGCGCCTCTTGGCGGGCGCGAGCCTTTCACCTGCGCTTTGCTCCCGTGGACGCCAGCGGATGCTGGGCTGAGCTTAGTTGGCATGCACGGATCTTGGGCTAGATACGGTTTCACTGTGCTGCCCAAGGCACGCCATCACCAGTATTGGGACTTCGATAACACGAAGGCCCCAACGTTTGATGGTACGCGGGATGCGATCAGGGCTATGAGGTGGTTATCTGATGTGGAGGGCTGTTTCTTCACGTGTTCATGTCCTGCTGACTAGAAGGTCAGGTGTTCCCTAAACCTGTTGAGGCTTGGGGCAAAGGATTGGTGGAGATTGACAACAGGGTCGTACACTGATGATCAGCAAGCCGTTGTTATTTGGGAGCAGTTCTGGGATATGTTCCGCACCCGCTGTGTTCCACGCGTGGAACAGGAGCTTTTGCCTGGAGTTTGCTCAGGAGTTTTTGACATTTAGGTAGGATGGGGAGTCAGTGATGGAGATCACCCATATGTTAACAGATAGGGCTATGTTTTTCCTAGAGTTTGCTTTAGAGCAGTCTCAGATGACTCGTTATCTGAGTATGCTCAAGACTGATATTCGACAGTTTGTTGCTACGCAACGTTGTGAGACTCTTTTGGATCTTCAAGAAGCCGTGAGGCGGCATGAAGTGGAGACAGAGCTGCAGTTGAAGGAGCAACGTCAGGGTTCGGCACAGTCTCAGCCAGCACCTAAGTGATCCAAGACCGCTGATTCTCGGACCGAGGGTTAGCAGAGCCGTACTTGTGGAAAGTGTGGTAGGGATCATTCTTTGGATTTATAGAGTAGGAGGAGGTTGCCACAATGGTGGCAAGGAGGGGAACTATGCTAGGGACTATCTCCAGTCCACCCCTCCAGTAGATATAAGGATTTGTTACCATTCTCATCAGGTTGGTCACGTGAAGACCAACTATCTGCAGCTCGCTTCCAAGTCGGCACAGGGATCCACATTGGCTACTTTGAGGATTGGGGATGGGAGGTCAGTCAAGGTGAAGCCTCCGAAGGCTCAGGGGCGCGCCTTCCAACTTACAGTTGAGGAGGCCAAGGCAGCACTGAATGTGGTTGCTAGTATGTTTCTATTTTCTGTTTCAGCTATTATATATGTGGTATGCTTATCAATTGTACCTATGATTAGGTATGTTTCTAGTAAACTATTTTCCTGCTTTGGTTTTATTCGACTCGGGGACGAGTTGGTCGTTTGTATCTCAGACTTTCAGTAGAGTTCAGATTTTCGGTAGATGCGCTTGAGTGTCTGTTGCGAGTTTTGATCGCCAACGAACATGGGGTTTCTGCTTCTTCGGTCTACCGGGGATGCAAGTTGGAGATTTTCGGGGTATCCTTCCCGATAGATTTGATTCCTATTCCCATGGTGGGAAGTATCTGTGATTGTAGGGATGGATTGGCTCAGTTGGTTTGGCGCTATGATCGTCTCTGAGGGTCAGCGAGTGGTAGTTCGAACCCCGAGTAGGGGAGAACTGTTGGTGTATGGTGAGGGCACCAGAGTAAGAGCAGGGTTTTGTTCAACTGTCAGGGCTTGGCAGTTCAATCAGCATGGGTGTTTTGGTTACCTAGCATATGTGGTGGATACGCGGATTGCAGATCATGCTTCAGTTTCAGAGGTTCCAGTGGTTAGAGAGTTTTGCTGATGTGTTTCCACAGGAGCTACCTGGAGTGCCTCCGGAGAGGCAGGTACAATTCAGGATTGATCTAGTGCCGGGTGCGGCCCCTATCGCTAAGGCGTCGTACCGTATGGCACCACCGGAATGCAGGAGTTGGAATCTTAGTTGCAGGAGCTATTGGATAAGCAGTTCATTTGACCGAGTAGTTCTCCTTGGTAAGCACCAATCCTCTTCGTCAGGAAGAAGGACGATTCGCACAGGATGTGCATTGACTATAGGGAGTTGAACAAGTTAACGGTGAAGAACCGTTATCCACTTCCGAGGATAGATGATCATTTTGATCAGTTGCAGGGTGCATCTTGGTTTTCCAAGATCGATTTGAGATCCGGATATCACCAGGTCAGGGTGAGGGAGGAAGACATGGAGAAGACTGCGTTTCGGTCTCGTTATGGTCATTACGAGTTTGTGGTGATGCCGTTTGGGCTCACCAATGCACCGGCAGTGTTCATGGATTTAATGAACCGATTCTGCAGACCGATGCTCGATCGCTCGGTCATTGTGTTCATAGATTATATCTTGGTATATTCTAAGACTCGAGAGCAGCACGAGGAGCACCTCAGGGAGCTGTTGGAGGTTCTGCGGCGAGAACAGCTGTATTCCAAGTTATCAAAGTGTGAGTTTTGGTTACGAGAGGTCCAGTTCCTCGAACATCTCATTAACTAGGAGGGGATTTTAGTCGACCCAGCCAAAGTCGAGGCGGTTATGCAGTGGGAGATTCCGAAATCTCCCTCTGACATCAGGAGTTTCTTGGGGTTAGCAGGGTACTACTGGAGATTCATTCGAGATTTCTCCAAGATTGGAGTACCCCTCACTCATCTAATGAGGAAGGGGGTGGATTTTCAGTAGGGCCCTGAGCAACAGAGGGCGTTTGAGACCCTCCAGCAGAGTTTACACGAGGCGCCAGTATTGATACTCCCCGAGGGAGTCGAGGATTTTGTAGTATTTTGTGATGCATCCATCACAGGTTTGTGGGTAGTCCTCATGTAGAGGGGACGAGTGATAGCATATACATCGCACTAGTTGAATCCGCATGAGACGAGACATCCTACGCACGATCTTGAGTTGGTAGTGGTGGTTTTTGCTCTTAGGATTTGTAGGCATTATCTGTACGGGGTCTGTTGCACTATTTACATGGATCACAAGAGTTTGAGACACATCATGGATCAGCCAAACCTGAACATGAGGCAGCACAGGTGGTTGTATGTTGTTAAGGACTATGATTATGAGATCCTTTACTTTCCTGGTAAATCGAATGTGGTTACGGACGTTCTGAGCTGCAAGTCAGTTGGGCCTTCTACCCCGGCAAAGTGTTTGAGGATAGCGGTGGATTCCCTATTTGTGAGCTTGATTAGGGATGCTCAGGTGGAGGGTATGAGACCAGAGAGCTAGAATTTGTAGAGGATTAAGGGCGAGAGCACCCGGTTTGTTCAGGATAGTCATGGGTTATTAACCCGACACAGTCGGGTTTGGGTTCCGATGTCCGGAGGGGTCCGGCAGACAGTGATGGAGGAGGCTCATAAGTCTCACTTTTCTATACACCCAAGGGCCACCAAGATGTACCGCGATCTGAGTTTGAGTTACTGGTGGCCCGGTATGAAGCGATAAATCACTTGGTTTGTTGAGAGGTGCCTGACCTATAGGATGATCAAGGCCGAGCATCAGAGGCCGCATGGTAAGCTGCAGCCTCTGGAGATTACCATGGGGAAATGGGAGCAGATATCGATGGATTTCATTACGAAGTTGCCAAGGATGGAGAATGGGTTCGATGCCATATGGTTCATCATGGATCGGTTGACCAAGAGTGCCCATTTCATGGCCATACGGGAGAGTTCGTTGGCTGAGAAATTGGTCGACATGTATGTCAGCGAGATTGTCTCTTGGCATGGAGTTTCGGTCTCCATCATTTCCATTCGGGATGTCAGGTTTACTTCCCATTTTTGGCAGAAGTTCCATGAGGAACTGGGTACGTGGTTGCAATTTAGTATAGTGTTCCATCTGCAAACCGATGGACAGAGTGAGCGAACCATTCAGACCCTCGAAGATATGTTGAGGGTGTGCATCATTGTTTTCGGTAGGAGTTGGGATTCCCACCTGTCGCTTGCAGAGTTTGCCTACAACAACAACTATCATTCCAGTATTGGCACCCCGCGTTTTGAGTTGTTGTATGGTAGGAGATGTAGAACCCCAGTCTGTTGGGGTGAGGTTTGACACAAAGTGATGGGTCGGATGGAGGTAGTCTTGCAGACTACCCAAAAGATCCAACAGATCAGACAGCAGATGCAGACCGCTCAGAGTAAGCAAAAGAGTTACGCTAATAGACGCCAATCAGATTTGGAGTTTCAGGTGGGTGACATGTTGAGGGTGTGCATCATTTTTTTGGTGGGAGTTGGGATTCCCACCTGCCACTTGCAGAGTTTGCCTAGAACAACAACTATCATTCCAGTATTGGCACCCCACATTTTAAGTTGTTGTATGGTAGGAGATGTACAACCCCAGTCTGTTAGGGTGAGGTTTGACACAAAGTGATGGGTTGAATGGAGGTAGTCTTGCAGACTACCCAAAAGATCCAGCAGATCAGATAGCGGTTGCAGACCGCTCAGAGTCGGCAAAAGAGTTACGCTAATAGACGCCGATCAGATTTGGAGTTTTAGGTGGGTGACATGGTACCTTCTGAAGGTCTCGCCCTGGAAGGGTGTGATCCGTTTTAGGAAGATGGGAAAATTGGGTCCCCGTTATATTGGGCCATTCAGGATCATTACCAGGGTTGGCAAAGTGGCTTATAGGCTAGAGCTACTGGAGGAGCTCAGCCAAATTCACAGCACTTTCCATGTTTCGCAATTGCGAAAGTGCGTTATGGACCAGGAGGCAATAGTATCACTGGATGATATTCAGGTCGATGAGCGCCTGAATTACGTGGAGAGGCCTATGGCCATCTTGGAGAGGAAGAAGAAGATCTTGCGGAACAAAGAAATACCTTTGGTAAAAGTGCAGTGTGAACATAGGAGCATTCATGTATCGAGTAACCAAACCAAGCATAACCTAATCAGGCTGCCATACTGCTAACTAGACAGCCCTAGCATATAACTCAATAAACTCATACAATAGACATATAAGGCATCCTTCCTAGATCCTTAGCTATAATCCATCATGTAGTTCTCGTAATCACATAACTGGCATACAATGCATCCTCCCTAGATCCTTAGCCCTAGTCTAGCATGTTGCTCTCATAATCATATCATATAACATAACATATCATGTGTGGGTATCTTGGGGAAAACTTACTTGAGCTCGGCCGGTCGCACGCATCACACACCTTATCCTTCCCTAAAACTCCTTGTTTTGTATTTTAGAAAACTGTTTTCTTGTAAAAATCTTTCAAGCCCTCGATTTGAGTCCAGACACCCCCGAAGGTGTGCCCGAATCCCTCAAACCAAGGCTTTGATACCAACTTGTAACATTCAAAAATCGAGACCAAAATTTTTTGTTTTTAATTATATTACTTATAAAATTGTTTGAGTAAAAACAGTACTGATATCATATCAAACCACAAAACCATAGTTACATGTCTCAAAAACCATAATGTCAAATATTATAATGTTAGAGTATAATCCTAGGGTTCTCAAATGCGGAATCATGTGTGTGTGATGCGCTGCTACCCTTTCGGCTCCTTCCCCTTAGACAAAGAGGTACCTAAAAGGCTGAAACCAAAACTGAAAACCGTAAGCACAAAGCTTAGTGAGTTCCCCCATCATACCACATACCATACAATCATACATACTGTAGGGTAATTCTGGGGTACCCGACCTACCCATGTCAAGCCATTCTGGGGTGCTGACCTACCCATGTCAAGCCATTCTGGGGTGCTGACCTATGCGTGTCAGGCCATTCTGCATGCCTACCCTCCGGTCTATCTCACCCAGTCACGGGGACTATTTCACGCCTACCACTATCACATAATAACATATCATAATCATGCTGTCAGATGTATCTGGGGTGTCCAACCTACCCTTCAGTCCTTACGACCGAATCATGGGACTATTCCCCTCCTACTATCACTATCACATATAGCATATCATACTAGCACATAGAACACACCGGTAGTAGCAAACCAGACAATTATCACAAAGATAATCATCTCAACTATAATCAACTACTAGTGGGTCGGCCTTGGTGCCTTAGACCCACTTCCACTAGAAGGTAACTCACTTCGATGTCGTGTAGTGTCCGTACTGTCCTCGGTGTGAAAATCGACTCTTCTCGACTCCTCAATCCCTACATAACATGCTTGCTACATTACCAATTCATACTCATAACCCTTACAAGGGTCACTAAATTCCAAGTCAAAGTCAAAGTCAAAACCCTGGTCAAAGTCAACTTTGGTCAAAGTCAACATCTGGTTGACTAGACTCGCCGAGTTGGTTCACCAACTCATTGAGTCCCCTCATCCACGAAAAGCTATGTAACGCCCCAATTCTCAGGTATAGGTTCGAATGAAAGTTACTTGGTTTTGAGACCTACTCGACGAGTTTGTTGCCCTACTCATCGAGTAGTAGCGAGGTGGGATCGCGTATTTAGTGGCCTACTCGCCGAGTCCATAAAGGGACTCGACTAGTAGGAGCTGGCAGATGAAACCCTAAATCCCGGGGTTTTACACCCTATTTAAAGAAGCATAAGCCCCTTTAGCCTCTTTGCAGTCCATTGAGAAACCCTAATTTGTGTGGTGTTCATCCTTGTGTGTCTTGATCTTTATAGAGGAGTTTTTGACAAGGCAGAGCTTGGAGGACAAGGGATTAGGATCAAGGAAGGTGTGATAATCAGAAATCTACCTCAGTAGGCATCACTTGAAGGTATCAAGTCGCCCTCTTTACTTTATTTTCCTCCTAGACCTCATTTGGTTGAGAATTAGGGATTTTATGGCATATTGAGATAATAATGTGGGTTATGAGCTAGATCTAAAGTTGTAACTTTAGATCTAGACCTTTATTGGGTTCTAAAGTCAGAAAGCTATGAACTTGGCCATGTATGAAACCTCCATTGAGTATGAAACCCCATTGTAAGCTTGGATTTGACATTTAGGGCCTTTGTAGCCATGCATGCACATAAAGTTTGCAACTTTACGTGACTTGCATGCCTTAGAAGCTTGGATCTGTAATTTGGAGCCACTGCATGGCTTAAAATGAGTATGTATGGCTTATGGACTGAAGGAACTCGGCGAGTCGCAAGGGCGACTAGGCGAGTAATATGAAGATAAGTTTGGACTCGACGAGTTGGATGAACAACTCCCGAGTCCGATAAAGATTGCCTTAGGACTCGACGAGTGTATGAACAACTCGGTGACTCGGTTAAGTTGTCCCCAAATTTCGTATGCGTGTGTAACCGTAGAGTTGCAAGAAGGAAAACTTGACGAGTAGCCTTAGAGTTCGATCGTTAACCAAAGGAACTCGACGAGTCACTCCGTGACTCGGCGAGTGGACAAGTACTTCAAGGAACTCGGCGAGTAGCCGAGGGGACTCGGTGAGTAGGGTCAATTGACCTTGACTAAGGACTTTGACTTGGACCAGGGTCTGATTAGTTGGTTCTTGGGATACCTTGAAAGGTTGGGAACTTATGGGTATATTTATATTATGGTAATAGGTGGTGGAGCTTTTGACAGTGATCCGAGAGTTGGAGTTCATCTACCAAGTCGACATCTGCAAGGTGAGTTATCCTCACTATATCCATAGAGTCTACGACACCAAGTCCGACCCTTAACTTGTTATTGTTATGATGTGCTACATGTGGTTATGATCTGTTAGATTGAAATCATGATAGACAATATATTATGCTCTTATGATCCGTAAGGATTGGTTTGTTAGTGACCTGATAGGTCGGTACTCTAGTTACGAGAGATATCTATGATTGATGATCAGTGAGATATACATATGTTGGATGTTTGTATAGGCCAGTATATGATAGTTATGCGCACATGATTATTTGCTTGTCGGTTGGGTTGAGGCGGTCCTGCTTTGTGCTGAAGTCCAACATACCCTATGAGTGGTCCGAGGAGACTGTAGGCCCACGTGGCATTCCAGTCATGTTGAAGGCTCGGGATAAGATTAGATAGACTGAAGGCCCTGCAGGGCGCTCCAGTCAGGCCAATGGCCCAATATGCATGTTATTGACTGTCTGTTACTGATATGGTATTATCAGCATGGTATTGCTATTTTGGGGGTAGCTCACTAAGCTCTTGGGCTTACAGTTTTCAGTTTATTGTTTCAGGTACTTCACGAGATCATGGCAAGGCAAAGGTGTGACCGTACCACTCCTTATCCTTTTGATCTAGTTATTGGGACACTATAATGAATAATGATTTGAAAAAAAATTTGTAAACAAATACTATTTGGCTTTATTTATGATTGAAAAAGTTTAAATTTGGCGTAAAAATTTTGGATGTTACAAGCTACAACTTCGTCCCCACTCGTCGAGTCTAGCAAGAGCTCGATGAGTTCGCCTTCAACAACACATCGGACCTTCTTCAACCGACTCACCGAAGTCATCCTTGAACTTGTCGAGTTCATATTCATCCATATGAAGGAGTTCAATCTATAACTAGTCGAGTTCCCCTTGAACTCGTCGAGTCCGTCTTCATGTGGTTAGGTCATTGCCTTGAACTTGCCGATTCCGCTCATACACTCGCCGAGTTCCAGGATTTCCAGGTCCCTAATAAGCCTAGAAAACTGAGTGTTCTTATATCTTAGCATTTGGTCCATCAACATAATGATTTGATGGGAAATACGACCCGACTCGCCGAGTCCCATGAATGATTCATCGAGTTCCTCTTTGTCCCAATCTATACAGCCGATTTTAATCGGTCTAAATGGTCTAAATGCACCCAATCCATAGATCTGGCCTCCTATGGTCAATATTATACGTAAATCTACGAACTTGATGTCTATGCATGGGGTTTTTGGCTAAAAAAGCCATAAAAAGGGGTTTATATGTTGCATGGGTCTCCTATGGCCATAAAGTTGACACCTTTATGCCATGGGAACCCTCAATGGTTCCAAATCTGAAGTATAACCCCAAATATACACACAAATCCGAGTATCGCTTCACTAAAGCTTAGAAAAGGTAGAAAATAGCCCCAAATCAAGATGTAAGTAATGAATAGCCAAGGTATCAGCTTTATACCTTAAATGAGTAGGAAATGTGCCAAGACTTTTGGATCTACTTGCTCTCCCTTGATCTCCCAAGCTTCCTTCTCCTTTCTCAAGCTTCACAACCACCAAAAATGCATAAAAATGGCTCAAGAATCACTCAAAAAGGTTAGGGTTTCGTTTTTGGGTTTCTTTGAGTTGTGAGGGACAATGGGGGCTGGTTTGAGGCAGAATAAGTCATTTAAATAGGATGCAAACCCTAAATATTAGGGTTTCATTCAGACAGCTTCTACTCGTCAAGTCGGTCCCCCGACTCGTCGAGTAGGTCATTAAACTTCCCGGTTAAAATCGAGTCTACTCGACGAGTTAGGCCTCCAACTCGCTGAGTCCCAGAGCAAAACATGAAATTACTTGGATTTAAATATGTACCAGGAATCGGGTGTTACACATGTTTGATGAAAGACTCTGTTGTTTCTTTTTAAACACAAATTTTTTCCAATAAGTCTTATTGCGAGCTTTATTCATCGAAATTCCATTTTCTTGTGAAATCTTTTGAACATTTTCTTTGAATCTTTGAATGTATTCCGTTGAACTTTCAGAAACATTTTCATTTAATTTCTTTTCTACATTTGACTTTTCTCTTTTAACCACCCATGTTCGACTTGGCTTTTGTCATTGAAAAGTATATGAATTTATGGTGAGAATATTCTCAATGGTGCTTTGACTTGAGAAAAACCCATTTTTCGACGCTTTCATGTTGTCCTCTTCAACAATTTTTTTTATTTCAGGTTTAACATTTTCTCCATTTCCAGTTGTCACAAAAACTTGATTTGGAAAGATGACATCATCAGTACATGTGAATGTTGGGTAAACCACAGAAGGAAGGGCTCCACGAAGCTCTCTCATACACCTTTTCTCATTTTTCAGTAGCCTTGCAGTTTGATCATTCACATTTGCATTAGTTGTAGAAGTTCCAATACTTTTAACAGAAGGAGGAGGATGAATATCGTCAGTAATGCCCTTCCATAGCTCTTCATCTATTCTTTTCAATTAATCCTCCATACGGTCTGCCCATTGATCGTAATATTCTGGAATAAGCATAGGAATCTTAGTTGAAGATCCTAGCAGATGAGAGTAAGAATTCATGGTATTCATGTTGAAGTTTGCCATTGATGTAAGGATGAATTCAGAGAAAAACTTGAAAATTTTGTGATTAACTGGATGAATCAAACAGAAAATGAACAACGAACACTCGATTAGTTAATCGAAGTGCAGAATCAAATCAAAACTGGAGATCTACAGAGATTCTCAGAGTCAAAAGTGGTGAAAACTTTTGAATCATAAAATAAGATTCAAAACTTTTGAAACAGATGAAAATCAGATCAAATCAGAATGATTCCTACTCTAATACCAATTGAAGTGTTGATTGAATCGAGTAATGAAACAAAATCAGATCTAGTATGTAATGATTTAGAACCGCAAATCTAAATATAATATGTTTGGCACATTGTATTGCTTGATCAGTTGAATACAAGAGGTAAAGAGAAAATGATTACAATTAGAGAAAAGATCTTAACCTTTAAAAGTATCATTCCCATATTTATAGGGAAAAGTGAAAGCACAAAAAATATAAGGACATTCGACGTCTAAGCATCGATACTAAAGTAGTCTTTAAAATAAAATATAAGCAAACTTTCGATATTACAAACAGACAAAGATAATTTCGACATCTAACAACCATCGAACCCCAACATCCTACCAAATTTTTTTCTTACCAGATATATATATATATATATATATATATATATATATATATATATATATATATATATATATATAGATAGATAGATAGATATAAACAATCATTATCGGTATATGTTTTAGAAATCCTTCGGAGAGCTTCAACCTCCATCTCAGTCCCCAATTTAATCGTCTTCGTCGTCGCTTCTCAACCGTTGTCACCATGACCGATGTTACGATGCCTTAGTTGCAACAAAACCCCTCAAATTTGTCTTGTAAATTTAATTTCATGGAATCTACTTTTGTTTTATATAAAGTGTTGAATGTGTACAATGTTTCTCTCAATCCTTTTGTTCTGAACTGGTTGGTGACCTTGGTTCGACTCAAAAACTCCACTACCTCTTGGAGCATCTGAATTAGACCACCTTCTGGCGAGTTTAGAATTTGTCCATCTCGCTAATTATGGGTAATAAATCCAATTGGTCTATATTATAACAAAGTAAAAATCATTCATATGTCCTAAATCAGAATGAATGGTCGCCCCATTTGGTAGTGTTATAATGAAAGATGATTACGAAATATAAATAGATCATAGATCTGAAGATGGGTAACAGTAACACGTACCTTGATTGGAAGCTAAGAATGGATCTAGAAGAAGAAGTTGATCATTGCTAAGTAATTAACTAAACTCTAGTATAATCGGATAAATAAGAGATATGAGATTAGAACGTGGAAGAAGTGAATTTTTCTAGGTTTGCTTCTAATTTTGCAGATGATGTTGACTTTCCAATGAGAAAATGATTATGTGGTATATAAACTGGTTTTTCTAGGTTAGATAGACCAAATAAGCAGCTCAAAATCCATCTTATACCCCCATAAAGCCAAAAAAAATGTTTATGGACCATTTAAACCAAAAATGGAAAAATTGATGGGCTATGGTGTCATTCCCCTTTATATTTTATTTAGGTATTTTTGAGATTGGATAAATCTTCATAAATAGTCTTTTGGTTTCCTAAAACATCAAATTAAGTCCCTAAATATTTTTGGTCTCATAGAAGGTCCTTGCGGTTTCATTTTTTTTTTTTTATCGTGGTTGGTCCATCACCCCCCCCCTATATTAAAAGACTTATTTACCTTTTTTTAGTTTCTTTATCTTTTTATTTATTGGATAATATGGATTTATATTGATTATCATATAAATTATTAAAGAGAAAATATGTATGCATATTACCACCACCACTATTCAACACTACCACCACCTACTCACTTTAACGTTTTTTCTTTCCCTTCTTTCACCACCACCGGCTAACACTTGTTAAGTAAACAATATCCTAAATCCAAAAAAGAGATTAGTTGTCCATCAGTAGGCTCCCACAATGGGGATGTTGGAGTTAAATGGTGAGTCATGAAGCTTCCGATAGTTTTCTGAATTTTTCGACGACTGATAGCGGCGACACATGGTGGTGGTGAAATTCTGATAAGATGTTGTGGGGGGTTTGCTTAGCGAGGGTTTGTTGCACATCTCTCATCGGTTCTAACGATGGTGTCAGTTTTGAAAATGGATGTTGAAAGTGGTTGAAAAATGGTGTCGACAACGGTGTGTGGGTGACCGCCGAAGGTAGCTATGGCGGTTGTTGGGGGTTTTGTTTAGACACCAATGGGAGTCCAATGATGGTGATTTCAACAAAAACCGAAGGCTGGAACGAGTGGTATGCAATTTTCGATGACTTTGGAAGTGGTGTTGCACAGTGGTTAATGACGGAGGAAACGATAGAGGAATGGGTATCGATGGGTGGGGTTTTGATCTTACATTAGGAGGGTTCGATTAGCGGTGGTTCCATGAAAATCCAACAGCGGGGAAGTGGTTGTCCGGTGATTTCCATTTTTTTTATTATTTTTTTTTTTTTTTGAGAAGAGAAGGTGGAGGTGTAATATAATTTTTTTTTTTATTTTTCTTTTTTAATAATTTTTTTCATGAAACGTATGAGGTAGAGAAAATACAATCCACTATCAATAATTAACTGCCATTTTCTGGTCAAGCAGGTATTTTCTAAAATCAATTTGTGAATGATTTGATTTTCTTAGAGTACGAGCTACATGTGGGTACCTACAACCTACCTACACCCGTCGTTACTGTAACTCTTATTACCTATGATATGTAGGGCTAATTCTGTAATTGCACACTACGCGGCACACGATAGTAATTTTCAACTTGCCTCAGGGCTATTTTCGTAAATTCACATCTAGTCATCCCCATTTTATTCTTACAGAAATAATACTCCCAGTTTTTGTAGTAGAGATATTTCATGATCACTCTCTCCCTCATACTTTTTCTAGAGAGAGAAACAAAAGTCGGCAAATGTGAGCTCAAGTCCATCAAAATCCGGTGTTAGTTTCGTATTTTAGGTTCTATTTCTTCAAGTTTGAGAAATTCGGGTGTGGTGTTTGGCGGATTTTTGTTTTTTATTTTTATTTTGGTAAGAAATGCAGGATATACATTCGATTGGGAGTGGTGGAGGAGGAGGGAGGTTGTTCGGCGGCGGCGGTGGGGATAGACGGTTGCGACCGCACCACCACCACCAAGGTCACGGACCACAGGCTTTGAAATGTCCGCGTTGCGAGTCTTTGAACACGAAATTCTGTTACTACAACAACTACAATCTCTCTCAGCCACGTCATTTCTGTAAGAGCTGCCGGCGATACTGGACCAAAGGTGGTGTACTCCGTAACGTCCCCGTCGGCGGTGGTTGCCGTAAAACTAAGAGATCGAAGCCAAAGTCCAGTAACAATAATCCATCCTCCGATGCTACTGTACGGAAATCGTCTCATTCACAAAATTCCAGCAGTGACAGCTCTAGCCTCACAGCGAACACTACGACGGCAAAAACAAAGGTGAAGACAACCCCAATCGCACCGGCCACCGCCACGGAGGTGTTGTCAGGTATTAAATCAACGAACTCTGCACCGACGTTGCTTAATTTTCAGGAATCCTCCTCAGGATTTCTCAATATCACTCAGTCGTCTGCTCCGAACCCTAGCTTCGATCCACCGCTACTGAACCACTCATCAGCTGAAAACAACATATTCCCGGAGATTGGAACATTTACAAGCTTGATAACCTCATCCACCGGTCAATTGCCACTAGGATTTAACATAGCCGCCGACATTTCACCGTTCCGGATGCACCACACTGGTCATCTTGTAGAAAATTCAAACGCGAACCAACAACAATGGATGCATACAGATCATACCATGGAAGATGATTTGAAGGTTCCCGATACAGGTCCACTGGGATTCATGGATGCTCACACGGATCAAACGGAGTTTTCGGGGTTACATGACAAGGCAACTAACGATGAACTTGGCACAGAGGATTGGGATAATGGTACAGATCAAGCATTGTTTGATCTAACAGGAAGCGTGGATCAATCATACTGGAGTCAAACACAGTGGGATGAACATGATCATGGACATCATCAACTTAATTACCTTCCTTAACATCATCAACGCAAAGGTACCGAATTAAATCATCTACAAGAACTTTTTACCCACCAAAAAAAATAACAGAAAGAGAAAATGGAGATATAACGACTTGGATCTCCTATGTACATCTATATTTTCTTGAAATTTCTCATTTATGATCTCGAGAGATGTTTTGGGTTTGATGTTCTTATTGTGAACCCGAAACTAACTCTTTTTTAATTTTTTTTTTGCTTTCTTTTTGGGTTGTGAAATTTTAGTATGATGATTATGGGTTTGAACCATTTTAATTTATAATATAGAGGATCATAGTGTTTAATTTCCTTAATGTTTATTACTTTATTATTATTAAATTCATCAATATGAAATATAGAGTAAAGACAAAATTGCATAAATGGTACATGTGGTTTAACAAAAGTCTCAAATTCAGTCTTTCTATATTTTTTATGTGAATGGTCCTCTTGGTTTCATTTCTTGCATTGTTGTCATCGAGACTTATCTTCCTTGTCATTTTCTTTTATAATTTTTTTTTTCACCAATTTTGATTAAAAAGAAAATTAAAATAAAATTAACCTCATACCCCATACCCCAGGCCTAAACCATGATGAGTTGAAGACCCATAAATGTTTCTCCATCTCGTTATGTTCTTGTGTTTTTCGTAAATAGGAAACAAACATTTTGATTACACTCAAAAGTAACTATAGAGTTATCATAAGCCTCAAAGAACTAGATGAATTGAAATGGGTGGATTGGACTTGAGAGTATATCTCCTAGGGATCCATTTACTTTTTTCTGTTTCTTTAATTGTTAAAATCAGTTAAAAATGGAAAAGAAATTAGAAAATGGTAGAAAAGTTTTTTTTATATGGCTCAAGAACCAACCATACAAAAAAAAAAAAAAAAAAAAAAACGGTCATTAGCAAATAAAAACTTAAGAGACATTAAGTTTGCCGCTTGTGATAAAGCACGGGGATCATTTATGCGATTTTGGTCTAGAGTAAATTACATATTTCGTCCATGTGATTTGCTCCAATATGCACTTTTTGTCAAGCGTTTGAAAATTTGTTATGGCTGGTCCCTATGTTTTCTAAGTCTTGCACGGAAGGTTCCTAGGTCCATCAACGTCTATGGGTCTTCGTTAAATGAGTGTGATATGACTAAAATGCACATATATTTGTTTTGTTTTGTTTTTACTTTTCATTAAAAAAAATAAAAAATAAAAAAAAATAAATAAATAAAAAAAATTCTAATTTAAAATAAAATGAATGATAAAATAAATTGAAAATTTGAGAAAATGATAAAAAAATAATAATAAAAACATGTCGCTAGTTAATATTTTTTATATGACGAAGTTTTAGTGTTGGACAAATTATTTTTGTAGAAGGGTCATCTATGTCAAGTTGGTGAAACTTGTGTTTTACTATTGCTCTATTTGATATACATCTGACCGAGTCAAATCAAAAGAAAGCAGTAGAAATCGAACTTAGGTTTACAAAGTCATATCTTTTCCACTATGCTTAGAAGGTTTTTTTGTTATATTTACTCAAATACTTTATATAATGTATAACGTTGGTTATTATTATTATTATTATTATTATTATTATATCGCATAAAAACAAATAGCACATCAGGGTAAAATAGTTATTTTGCATCGGTCAGCACATTCAGTCAGATATAAAATCAAACAATATGATTTCTTACTCAGTCAGAATTTCTTACTCAGACAGACATTTCTCAGTCATCATTTTCTCAATCAGCAACTATCAAACGGAGCCTAAGTGTTGACCAAGTGAGTCAGTATGACCAAGTTTGTATAACTTTATATGGTAAAGGACCATAGGTGAAGAAGAGTAAATTATTGAAATCGTTCCTATGGTTTGGTTAAAATTTTATATTTGGTCTCTAATTTTTATTTTGCACTCGGATCATCCATGTGGTTTGATTTTGTTACATTTTCCATCCTTGTGGTTTGGTCAAAATTGCACGATTGGTCTTTGAAGAATCCTTGAATAGGATGGACCATAGTTGCAAAATATCCAAAATAAAGAACAATTAAAGCCATTTTCTGTAATATTCTAAAAATTAGAGTAAAATTTTCATTCTTGCAAAAAAAAAAAAAAAAAAGAAAAAAAAAAAAAAAAAAAAATCCATTTACCATAATTGTTTACAAAACATTGTTTCCAAGAATAATAGTCAGAATCAGAGTATCCCAAAATCCAAAATCATAAAACCAAGAGGATGTGCACGATCACGTCTTTGATTTCCCACGATCTTCTGAAGTACCTGAAATAATAAACTGAAATTATAAGCCAACGTTTAGTGAGTTTCCCCAAAGTACCGCACACAACATATACAATCATGCATGCTAGGTTTAATCAGTCATCAGACTGGAATACATTCAAGTCCACAACCATCGGACTGGAATACATTCGATTCCACAACCATCGGGTTGGATTACCCCCAGCCCAATCAGTCATTGGACTAGAATGTCACTATAGAACGAGTCCAATCAGTGATCGGACTGGTATACCCTTGGGACACGATTCATGATGTCTCACATAAAAGACATGATACTAAACCAGTCCTTTGCTACAATATTTCTATTTGCCAAGTTCTCATAATTCAGATTATGAAAAGGGATGTCGTAATCATAATCGAATTTTAGAACGCAAATAATAGACCCATATATAGAATTTCCTTATGTTGAGCCATTCCAACACAAAATTCATATATATCATTGACTAAAGATGATTAAAATCTCACGATCTAAGCTTATAGATTTGAGATGAAGTATGATTTCCTCTCCCTTAATTATAGTAAAACAACTTTTCAACCCCTGCAACTCCACGAATTGAAACTTTTGTTTTCTATAATTAACATTGCTAACTTGCAACCTTTATCATAATTATCATGCTCCCACTAACATGATGATTATTAGCATAACACTTATGCTCCCACTAGCTTTGACATGTACTCAGAAATCAGCTGGACTTCTAGAAATCAATACTTTATTGACTTTCTTACCAAAGTTCAGACTTCTGATACGAGACGCTTTGATAAAAACTTTATCAAAATCATACACCTTTCCTTATATAGCATGCATGTGTGTCTAAAAATTTTCAGAACTATGAAAAGGGATGTCGTAATCATAGTCTCAATTGTTTAGACCTTTTGCCATCTGCTTCAAATTTACTTGGTGGAAGTGTTTCCTCACCATCATTTTCATGAATCGGAGAGAAACCTTATGACCTTTAGATTTTATGGTGTATGTGTTCTTATCCATGTGAATTGTAAAAACCATAATCACAAGACACGGTTAATGACAAATCCAAACTCATATGGATTGAACTTGTGCAATCTTAACTTCTTGCCACCTGGCAGCTCAAGGGTCTGTCATTGCTTCCAAGTTGTTATGCAAGCAATTAAGAATTCTCAGAACTCATATGCAAAGCCAACTTTCACTGGAATGGGCACAAAAGTTGGAATATATCAACACGATAGGTTATAAACCTCATGTCACAACTAGAAATTCTATGCTTTGTAACTACAACAATTATAACATTTGTGAACCAAAAATGTGAAAGCATGTATGATGCTTATTCAATAATAACCAAAGTTTAAACAAATACTCTATATAAACACTGCTAATAGTTAAGTAAAGATTGGAAACACTATAAATCCCGGTTTAAGTCCATTTGGACTAGAATTTCCTTATTGGGCATAATAGGCCACTATGCTTCCAATTTTGACTATTTTGGGCTTAGAACTCTTAAATGGGCTCTAATTGGACCCACTTTCATTTATTTTAACACTTTGGGCCATAATGGGCCTAGAATGAAATAAAATACCCTTAATGGGCCATAACAAATCTAATTAGCCCTAATGGGCCATAAAACTCATTCTTTTATACAAAGTGGGCCATAAAACCTCTTAAGGGCCCAATGGGCCGAAAACCATTAATTTGGGCTTCACATTATGGGACTTAAGCACTAAAGGCCCAAATCCTTTCCTCTCCTCTCTCTCTCTCAGCCCAAGTGGAAGAAAAAAAATAGAAATTAATGAAATAAGGAAGGTTAGCCACCTCCTTATTACATTTTGGACTTCCATGCAATATCACATATCTCCATGCATCCATCCCTTCACCTATCTATCTTCTCATTCTTTTACTCTCGGCCGATAGTATCAACACACACACACATACACTTATATCACTTCTAAATCCTCTCAAGAACACCTTCACTTCTCCTTCAAAATTTTCGAGAGTTAGGGCTTTTCAAGGAGGTTATCCCATAAGAATCACCATCATTGTTAAGTTATTGTTTAGATCCATAACCTAGTCTCTTTATTTGATCAAAACCTCTTCCTAACTCACACAATTTTCACGATCTACTCCTTAGAAGCTTCTTAAGTTCGAAATCAACCCAAGAAAGATTGCTAGGGCCGAACAATAGCATCAAACTTTTCCCTTTCTTCTTCAAATCGAAAAAAACAAGAAAAGGTGAGTTCATACCCCTCTATTTTCGGTTTTCACAAGTTTTATGGGGGAGAATACAAGTAAAATTTGTATATCCATGTGTATGTGTATGTTATGTGCGATTTCATGTGTTTATGTGGTAAATATGTCACAAAAAGGAAAGAAATCTCGAGATCTATGGCTCAAGGATGAAAATAAACATGATCTAAGATATATTACACTAAACAAGTCAAGAAAAATTACCTTCTAAGGTTATAATAAACATATTGCAACATAAAACTCATTTTTGGGCTATATTTGTCAAATAAACAAAAGTGGGGTTAAAAGTTGTGATTCACGGTTTTCTTAAGGACCATACGAGTCAAAACAATTAAAATAAATGTTTTTATGAATATTATGCTCTCCAAAGGACTAGAAATGAAAATTTTAGCCTAATGGGCCAAGTTTTGGGCTTTTCGGACCATAGCCCCAAAAATTGCGAAAAATGTGTTTTAAGGGAGTGAAATGGTAAAATCTCAAAACAGTGGGTAAAAGTGTAAATAAATCTATTTCAGGGGTTAAAATGACCCCTTTTGCCAAAAAGGATAAAAAATATGCAAAGTTTTTGGATTTGGGGTCAAAATGGTAAAATTTGCGAAAAGTTTGGACTTTAAGTGAAAATCCTTTCCAAAAGGGGGCTAAAACTGCCAAAGAGTAAAATTTGGGCTAAAAACATTATTTAAATAAGTCTATGGGCCAAAGATGTCAAGAAAATAGTTTAAGGGCCTAAAATGTCATTTCTTTTTAAAAGGGATTAAGATTGTCAGTTTTTTTAAAGAAGGGCTGAATAGGTCGAACCAGTATTTTGAGTCAATTATTTTATTACTAAGATATTTGGGACAAAATACAAAGTTATAACCTATGAAAATAGAATGAAGAATATACATATATTTTCAAATACCGTTATAAACAATCGACAAGCTTCGTGCCTTTGCGATTTGACAATTATTCAGTCAAACTCCCGACAATTATTCTATACATAAAACAAGTAAATATTCAAATTGTTGAGCTTGAAAGATTCTAATCATGCTTATTGGGCCTTCGTGACCCATTAACATGACTTTTGGGCCTAACAATAATAATAAATGTTTATTGGGCCTCCTGTGACCCAATTACATGCTTAAGGGACTCTCAATGCCTTTCATATGCTATTGGGCCTTAGTGGCCCATTAGCATTGCTAGTAAGGTCCAAATAAATCATATGCGAAATAGGCCAACGCGCCCTTCGTATACTTGACAGCCTTAGATAACATACGCGATTAGTAGGACCTCGTGGTCTTCTTCTCCTCGTCTGTTAGGCTTACCTTATATTCAAGTAGATGGACCGCTACCATCAAAGGGCTCATCAAGAAAGGTATGAAATTATCTCCTCCATGATAACTACCCGAATGAAGGATGGTGAGACCATCACAGCCCACATGCAGAAAATGCAAAGGTTTGTGGACCGTTTGAAGAAACTATATGTTGACTTTCCTAAGGAGATGGAAATAGATATCATTTTGCACTCCTTACCTTCATGTTATGATCAATTTAGAATGACATACCACATGAACAAGGAATAAGTTACACTTAGTAAACTTCAAGGGCTTTTAAAGACTGCAGAAAGTACTCTTAAAAGCAAGTGGGGTGTTACTACTCCTAATCCTACTGCGGCTCATGTCTTGGCAATCAGGCAAGGCAAAGGAAAGAAGACGAAGAACCCTTCTAAGGGTTCCAAGGGTAACACCCTTGAAGGCTCCTCTTAAAGCAAAACCAAGAAAGGTTTTGTCACTCCTTCTGCTAACCCTAATGATGCGGAATGCTTCTATTGCCATGAAAAGTCGCACTAGAAGTGAAACTGCCCAAAGTACCAGCAAGATGTTAAGGATGGAAAGTAAAACCCACCATGCAGGTATATACACTATATTGTCTAAAAAATAACCTCATTCTAAGTCTTGGGTCCTTGATACAAGTTATGGTATTCACATATGTTCTGATTTGCAGGGACTAAGAAGAAGTGAGAATGTGGAGCATGGAAAGATAAACTTGATCATGAGTAACAGGAAAGCTTCACCTGTCACCAAGATAGGATTTTACTCTTTGTTGCTAAGTAGTGGGTTTACATTAGATTTGAATAAATGTTGTTATTCACCAAAAATGGCAAGAAATGTTATTTCCTTTCATGCATTTTACAAACAAGGTTTTACCATTCATTTTGATAATAAAAATGGTGGTATTGATGCTTTCTTTAATAATGTTCTTTATTTTAAAACATTACCTTGTGATGGTGTGTACGAAATTGTATCTGTTGTAGGTAACCTAGGAAATAATGTATTGTGTATTGATTCTTGCACTAGTTTGGATAAAGCATCTTTATGGCATTGTCGTCTTGGACATGTAAGAAAGAAACGCATTGGCCAAATCCAAAAGGATGGAGTCTTGGAATCATTTGACCTACAGTCAGATGATAGTGTGAATCTTGTTTGCTTGGAAAAATGACAAAGTCACCTTTTACTGGCACTTGTGCTAGAGGTGAAGATTTGTTGGACCTCATACACACTAATGTGTGTGGACCCTACAAAACCACCACAAGGGATGCTAATCGCTTCTATGTGACTTTTACTGATGATTTTAGTAGATATGGATATGTCTACTTAATCAAGCATAAGTTAGAAACCTTTGAAAATTTTAAAGAGTTTAAGCAGGAAGTGGAGACTCAGTTGGGCAGGAACATTAAGATGCTTCGATCCGATTGAGGTGATGAGTATCTTAGTATTGATTTCCTTGACTATCTTAAGGAATGTGAGATTCTCTCACAATTGACACCTCCCAGGACACCTCAGTTGAATGGTGTAGCTGAGAGGCGCAATCGGAGCTTGTTGGACGTGGTTCGTTCCATGATGAGTCGAGCTTCGCTACCAATCTCATTTTAGGGGTATGCCTTAGAGACTGCCGCCCATATCCTTAATCTAGTTCCTACAAAGAAGCTTGCCAAAACACCTCACGAATTGTGGAATGGAAAAGTTCCCAATCTAGATCACATCAAGATTTAGGGTTGCGAGGCTTTCGTGAGACGCGAGACTTATGATAAGCTCGAACCTCGAAGTGAGAGGTGTATTTTCATCGGCTACCCACATAAATCCTTTGGTTACATCTTCTACAAACCCAGTGATTATGTGGTCTTTGTAGCAAGAAGAGGAGTCTTTCGTGAGAGAGAATTCATAAGCCAAGGAGACAGTGGGATGCAAATTGACCTTGAAGAAATTCAAGAGTCAAGTAGTGAAGGAACCTCAAACCCTAGCCCTCAACCTGAGGAGGAAACTCCCGTTGAGCCAACTGAAGAGTCTGTACCTCTGAGGCATTCCACCAGAGTTAGGAATGCACCTAAGTATTACTATGGTTTCCATATTACTGCAGAAGGTGATACTCTTATCATTGATAATACACTGATAAATCTGGATGAGCCTAATAGCTACACGGAATCCGTGGCAGACCCTGAGGCTGCTAAATGGAAAGAGGCTATGGACAGCGAGATACAGTCCATGTATGGCAATCAAGTTTGGAACTTGGTTGACTACGTACCAGACCGTAAGATAGTCAGGTGCAAATGGATCTTCAAGAAGAAGACTGACATGGATGGTAATGTACACACTTATAAGGCCCAACTGGTTGCAAAGGGTTATTCTTAAACTTCGGGATTTGATTATGATGAGACCTTTTCTCTAGTAGCCAAGATTAAGTCTATTAGGGTTGTGTTAGCCATTGCTGCATTTCATGATTATGAAATATGGCAAATGGATGTCAAAACCGCTTTCCTTAATGGAAAGTTAGCTGAGGATGTTTACATGGTTCAACCAAAGGGGTTTGTCAGTACAGAGTACTCTAATAGAGTGTGTAAACTTGAGAAATCCATCTATGGATTGAAACAAGCACCTCGCAGATGGAATCTTTGTTTCGACGAGAAAGTCAAAGAGTTTGGCTTTTCGAGATGTGAAGATGAATCATGTGTATATGTGAAGGCTAGTGGGAGTATAGTTATCTCTTTGGTGTTGTATGTGGATGACATACTACTCATAGGAAATGACATCCCAACCATGCAAGAAGTGAAATCTTGGATTGGAAAGTGTTTTGCTATGAAGGACCTTGGAGAAGTTGCCTATATCCTAGGGATAAGGATTCTGAGAAACAAGAGTAAAAGACTAATTGGACTTAGTCAGAGTACCTACTTGGACAAGGTGCTAAAGAGGTTCAACATGGAGAATTCCAAGAAAAGGAGATTTACCTATCCCGTGTAATGCCAAACTGAGTAAAACTCAAAGCCCGTGTACAGAGGCTGAGATAGTTGAAATGAGTCGAGTACCATATGCTTCTGTTGTATGCTCGATCATGTATGCTATGACTTGTATTCGTCCTGATGTTGCCTTTACTTTAAGCATGGTCAACAGATATCAGGGGAATCCTGGCAAGGCTCACTGGACTGCATTAAATAATATTTTCAAGTACCTACAAAGGACTAAGGACTGGGTCCTTACCCTTGGTGGGAGTGATGACTTGAAAGTAACAGGGTATACTGATGTTAGCTTTCAGATTGACCGGGATAACTTCCTCTCTCAGTCGGGCTGGGTCTTTACCCTAAATGGAGGAGCAATTACTTGGAAAAGTTCCAAGCCAGATATAGTGGCTGATTCAACTTGCGAAACAGAATATATAACAACGAGCGAGGTAGCAAAGGAGGCTATATGGCTAAAGAACTTCATTGTAGACCTTGGAGTTGTACAAGCTATTAAGGAGCCTATGGAAATTTTCTGTGATAGTGATAGTGCAGTTGCCTTAGCAAAGGAACCAAGGGACCACGGGAGATCCAGACAAATCGACAGAAAATATCATTTTATCAGACATCGAATAGAAGAAGGGATCCTCAGGGCAAAGAGGGTATCATCGGATGAGAACCTAGCAGATCCCCTCACGAAGGGATTGCATAGGGTTAAGCATCTTCAGCATGCAAAGCGCATACGGCCGAAGGATGATATTAGTTTTTAGAAGTTAGATAACTTTGAAATTTGTAAAATGTATTTGACATTTGATGATAAATAAAAGTTGTTATTTATGAGTAAAGTGTTGCTATCTCTTGTCAATCGTTTACTATTATTTCTTTTTTGCATGTTTTGACTTCCAAAATAATTATGTTATGGTATATATCTTATTTTTCAAACTCTCCACAGTCAGTCATATGTTGGAATTAGATATGAATCAAGACTGTCATGGGTTGGTTTGTAGAGGTCTAAGATGTCAGACAAAGTGGTGCTACAACACTCATGAGTACTCATAAATTATGAGTATTGGATTCAACCCACACTCACTTGTATCACTTCATGGAATTATCTCGAGTGATCGTGAGACGGTAATATCATATAAGTCTTCAAACCTAGAGATATGATTTGGTGTCTATGAGTTGGTTATGCATTGATTGTACGAAAACGCATTAGTATCTCGATGTTATAAAATGTGCCTTTGTTTGTAATTCAACAAGTAGTAGAGCAAACTTATGAGTCGAAGTTTATCTGTTCCTTCTTGGATTAGAAGTGATATCTGGGCCCCTCGATGATTTTGTTTTGACCTATGTACTAGGCCCAGTCAGAACTAAATTGATGTGTTCAGTTAAGTTCTATGTCAAACAAATCGGAAATCAAGAAACAAATGTTGGACACTAAGCAAGACTATGTTCCATGTATTTGTCCGACTGATACCTAGAACAGAGGATTGTATGATCACTTATCTAAAATGGCATATCATCATCATCTCAGTTCTGAGAGACCTTGAAAGAGCAACGATTGTTGATCGGTTCCTGAAGTCATACTTGCAACTATAGTTATTAGACTTATCCAAGTGGCAGACTGTTGGATATAGTGTCTAAGTCCATAACTATATTTGATATGTACTTGACCCGACCCACCATGGTCCATTTGGGTTGCATGGCATCATGCACTTAGATAGACTAAATGAGAGAAATAAGACACTTATGGCTTATTAATATATTATAAGCTCTAATATATTAATAATAATAACAATAATATTTAATTAGTATTGATCAAGAATTAATTTAAAATTAATTATGTGATCAAAAGAAGACTAATTAAATATATGGGTTGATTGTGTAAATCATCCATAACTTATATAGTAGGCCAATGCTCCATGGATTATCAAGATGGGTTAAAACCCATAGGATGCTCCATGGATGCTCCATGGTGGTTACATAACCCATGGGTCATGGAAATGAAAGGTCATGACAATTAGGGTTTACATGGTGTAGCTCTAATTGTAAAACACTATATAAGGATCATCTTGTTCACCAAAATTGGCCACTAAGCATAAGAGTGAGGGCATAGTTGATTTCAAGAAGTGTTTATTTCTCTATAAGTCTTTCTAAGTGTATTTGGTGTTGTGTGAGACATTTGAGGCATCACACTTGAGGTGCTAGGCTTACAAGATTATCAAGGAATCCAAGCAACAAAAGGTAAGTACTTCTACTAGTTTTATGATTCATATGCTCCATAGTATGCTAATTAGGAAGTAAACCTTGGAAAAAGATTATTTGCATGTGTATTAGACAAAACATAGATCCAAGGTTTCTAGGGTTGCATGTACACTTTAGGAGTGTTAGAATGCTCAAAAACCATCACATATAGGCTGGACCTGCCAACCGAACTCAGCCAGAGTCACAACACTTTTAAGGTCTCCCAATTGAGAAAGTGCTTGGTGGACGACTTGACAGTGGTACCTTGAAGGATATTCAGGTAGATGATATCCTAAACTACATCGAGTGGCCAATAGCTATGCTCGATAGGAAGACGAAGGATTTGAGAAAAAAGAGGGTGGAACTAGTGAAGGTGCAATGGCAGCACCGCAAGGGCTCGGAATGGACCTGGGACCAGAGGACGAGATGAGGGAGCACTACCCCGAACTTTTTCTCGATTCAACAGCAGACTTCGAGGATGGAGTCTAAAATAATTGGGGGAGATTTATAAGACACAAATACGTATTTAAATTCACGTAATGTTGCAATTTACTGTGGGACTCGACGAGTTAGAGGCCCAACTTATTGAGTAGATGTAACATCCATATAAATCAAGCCAAATTGAAACTTTTTAAAACATTTCAAAGCAATAAGTATTACACTTGTATTTTAAAAATGGTTTATTATCAAAGTTTCCTAGAGACCATAAGTCCAAAACACGAGGATGTGTACGATCACGCATTCGCCCTGACGAGTCATCTGAAGTACCTGAAACAATAAACTGAAACCATAAGCACAAAGCTTAGTGAGTTTCCCCAAAATACCACCACCATACAATCATAATCATATTATATAACATATAAGCAATCAACATGCATAATGAGCCATCAATTTGACTGGACTGAATCCCGGTCCTTAGTCTATCTGGATCGCTCTTCGAGCCTTCGGCACGTCTAGACCGTCCTCCTTGGGGCTGTTAGCGTATCAGGACTGCTCGTTGGGCCTTCAGCCTGACTAGATTTGCCCGGCCCGGGCCTGTAGTCTACCAGGTCCGCCCATGGTGTCTTGGCCTACTGCACACAACAGGACCTACCTCAACCCTTTCCCCAAACCAACAAACATGTGCACATACGTATAAACAAGTAAACATGCAGATCTAACAGATCACTAACATGTCAACCATCCTATAACCAAGAGACCGATCTAATCGATCTCTATCATAGCAACCATCCTAACCAGGATGAAATCTAGCATAGCAATAACATAGCAACCATCCTAAACCAAGATTTAATCTAACATAGAAATAACATAACAACCATCCTAAATCAGGATGTAATCTAACATAGCAACCATCCTAAACCAGGATGAAATCTAACAGATCATAACAGAATATAAACATACTATAATCAAAATAACAATCTAAAGGGCCGGCCTTGGTGCCTTAGACTCTGTCGATATAATGAGGAGAACTCACCTGGCACCGCTAAAGTCCCAAAGAATAAAGTCTAGCTGCTGGTTGACAGCTTCCCGAACTGTCAACATCAAAGAACACCCAATTAATAATTGTGTTCCAAGCCCTGGGCCCAACTCACACTACACAGGCCTAATAGTCAAGTAATGGGCCAAAGCCTAACATATGGCCTAATTTTCCAAATTAGTCCCATGCCTCTTCATGGTCTTTCCTTAAGTCCCACCTAATTATTCCAATCTAATTTCCAAGGCCCAATAACACATAATCATAAGGCCCAAATATGGCTCATCAATTGCCCAATTTTCCAAAATGGGCTCAAGACTCTCATGTGGCCTTATCCCAAAACCCATATAACTGTTTAGTCCAAATTGCTATTCTTGGAAGCCCATTTATAGACCAATTACTAAAGCCCACTAGAAAAGCCCAATTCAAGGCCCGAGTAAGATTAGAGCTTTCACATGAAATGATGATTAGGGTTAAGTGTTTTTTACTTAACCCACTAAGGACTTAATCTATTAAGTCCATTGTTGTTTTCATTAATTTTCCAATGACTATTATTTTTATATTTCAATTTATTAAATAATTCTCGTGTGCGTGTCGATCAATTTCCAAAAATTAGGGTTTTATGCTATTAGGTTTTTTTTCCCAAACCTAAATTAGGGTTTCCCAACCCAATACTAACCCATTAGTCCATTGATTGGGCTTTTAGGTCACTTTGGGCCTTATTGGGCCCATTAGGGTTTCAAACACCCCAACCGAGTCAACACAATGAGTCAAGGCACATCGCCACCCGACACGGCAGCCGGTGGCGGAAGCCACCACCTTACGGTGGTGGTTTGGAGTTTTCTTACTACTCCAGATAAGTTACAAAATTACACACGATATCTGATACACACAACACACACTACATCACAAACACAACCACCACCACGCGACGGCTGGTGGTGGCAGAACAACAAAAGCAACAATAACCACCATGGTTGGCAGCCATGGTGGTCTTCCATGGTTTCCGGCCAAACACAAAACCGATGATGAGAACACAGCAAGAGACCACACACATCTTGGCCCGAAAAGAAACCCAACACCCACTTGTGGTGGGTGGTTACAGCAGCAGCAACACGAAATGGCTGCAACATCCCTAATAGCCACAATCGTGACTAATGGCGAAAGCTAACGGCTGACGGCGATGATTATGCATCAGTGACAGCGACATTGAGACACACAGCAGCCAGTTCAACCTCACGACTAATTGTCTCCAACGACGACTCACAGATTCAGTCTCACCGTGAGACTCTTCATCGTTGACGAATGAAGAAGGAGAAGAGAAGGCAGCGGCAACAAGCTTCATCGACGACTGCTCAGCAATGGCGGCGACTCAGCGTCTTCGATGGCGATAATAGGTTGTCGTGGTTTGCATGCTCGAGTTCGTCGGCGACCAGGGCAGTGAAAGCTCACGCTATGGCGGAAGGATGGTAGCAGCAAAATCATGAAGAAGATGGTGGCGGCTGGACATAATGACGTAGGGTTAGGGTTTACCGGTGACATTAGGCTTATAAACGGGGACCCTTAAAATCTATCCCATAATTACAGAAGTGGCCCCTCCTTCCATATTCTTTTCAAATAAAGTCCAATGTTTTACACTTCAGCCCCTGACTCCATAAAATTCTTTCAATATAATTCTAGAATTTAATCTTTAAACCCCAATCATTTAAGATCCTTTCAAATTAAGTCCAATATTATCCTTTAACCCCTGAAACTAATATTCCAGTAGTTATTAATTGATTTTGGACTATAAAAAAAATACAACAATGATAAAATTACTTTCTGGGACTCCTGCTTTATTATTTAATTACTCCATTAAAATCGGGATGTTACAACTCTCCCCCACTTAAATTTAATTTCGTCCTCGAAATCGTTTCTTATCATTCCTTACACAAAAAACAACTTGAAATACTTGGCTACAATCCTAAACATAACCCTATCCTTCCCAAGGAAATCGTAACAAACCCTCGCAGGGATCTAAAACCTGGAGATAAACGAATCCCCTACAATATGATCACATTTACTCAATCTGAAACCTGAAATCTCAAGATACCCAATAATTATTGTTGATCCCAGTCCACCTGAAGACCCAATTCGTCAAGACCACCCTAAGCGCATAAACTGTCTGAACACTGATCTGCCTGAAGCAGTAAGCTGCCACACGGCTACTTTCCAGAACCTACCGAGACCTCTCTAGTCTCAATTCATTCACCAATCATATGACATAACGGGTTCTGGCCTGGTCGTGGAGTTAAAGGACTCCCACATAGTTGTTTCATTCGACTTCTGAAAAATATCCTTCTCTGGAACTAGTTGCCACTAGTTATCATGTCACTGAGGCCCTAATAGCCTTCTGATCTAACTGATCGGATCCATGCGTCGAATCCCGTCGTTACCAACCCACGACTGAAAGCGATTGCTACATGACCAATGGTAGCCTGACATCACACGCAACCTTAACCAATCCATTGCTCCCTTGGTCTCATAACTATAGTGGCGTTCCTACAGTCTTATCACTAGATTAACTAGGTCTAATCCGGTTCCCAGAACATGAACGACAGAACATTCTAATCCCAAGCCTTATTAGAACTGATGAATACCCATTCAGATCTATTCCCTTGTCCCCAACTGGAGTATTACTTGATATAAGAAGATTAATCTTATGAGACGTTCTGTAATGATAAGATCACCAAGATCCTCTGTACTCCATCCGATTTCTAATAACCACTTCCGATCAATCCAAAAATACATAGGAGTTTTCAGCCTACTCCAGCAACATGTTCAATACTTGGGAACAATCCTATTGATTCATGCAACATAGCAGCATACTCAATACCCACACATAAATCTACAAACACATACAAAGTCTTCAGCATGACTGGACCACCTCACCAGACCTTCAGTCATCTAGACCACTTTGAACAGTTGAGCATCTCCTTGGACCACCCCTGATGATCCTTTCCATATAGGCTGTTCTCCCCCACTTAGGGTTCCAAAATCCTGATCCATTTCGGGGATTCTAACCCCGGCCTAACCCTAGGCCTCCTGTCGATCGTCCATCCCTGACCCGCATGTCTACCGTATACCCCAATAACCTGCACACCCGTGCTGAATGTACTACCGAGCCCTGGAAGCTAACAAACCCTTAATATATCAATCCAAAAAAAACCCTCAGATTCAAACACCCTTAACCGAATATTCGGACTGATCTCAATTCATGACTAGAACTCCAACCTGGTTTCCCGACTTCTGCTATCAAGCACCAAGAAGACGTGATACACATGCTCGGGAGTTTTACCAAATTCCCAATTCACACAACCCCCAAACCAAACAACCACTTGGGTTTTCTTCCTTCCTGATAACGATGTGAGACTAATCCTTTTTTCAACACTGCTCCTGCTTCTGCACCTCGGAACGATTCTCTCCCACTTAACTTTGACTAAGTCTTCACAATACATGATAATTTTGAGAATTTTCAATCTTTTCACTTTCTGAAGATCGATCCGATGACAACTAACTATTTCATACTAGTGCTCCATTACTAGCCAATCCCAATTGATCACACACTCCTAAGATCCAGATGAATACTTCCTGAATCCTAATGAAACCGACAGTCTATAATACTTGAATGATCACACACTCAAATCTTGAAGACCAAAAGATTGATACTCCAACTAATACTTCAGTAACGAGTTTCTTTCCTCGACACTTCATCCGCCAATCAATAACGGTTACTAAAACCATTGAGTCCTGACAATACTGAATAACTTTCCTATGTGACTCTGTCCACGGACCTCCCACATAACACCCCTCTTCCCAAGGCGCTCCAAACAAATCTCCCGCTTTCGGGTTCTAGAAATCATATCATTCAGGGTCTTACTCCCTGACTCGCTCACTAGCTTAGTCATCTACAGCTGAACTGCAATAGCTGAAACAACCCCTGCCCCTAAACCGGCTACAACTACTCCCAAAAGATAGCCTCCAATCTCAAAAGCGCAATGAATCGCAAAATCAATCCTTACCGTCCGATGTAAGAGATCCAAGGCAAATCGGATCTCACCAGATACTTATGTCACATCGACCTACCTGCGCTCACCCTCGCTGAACTACTGCCGCCCATCCCTGTGACTAACTGACCCCAAGCTAGAATACAACCTGATCCCGGGGTCCCAAGTTTTCTCACTCCATCAGGCTCGAAAACTAGAAGGGCACAACCCTTTCCCTATAAAACGACATTTCAAATCCATCAATTAATCATTCTACTTTCATCTGTAAAACTCCAGCTGATCATAATCATCACTACCTTCTGGAGTCCCTGCAACTCGTATTCCGGCCTCGAGCAAACCCCCTGAAATCTCAATTCTAGAAACTCTCATGCCAGCTACTCCCGCTCATCCTACGGAAAGTAACGTATACTAAACATCTCCCTGATCCCAAGTAACTGTAGCCCTCTGCTCATCATAATGCGTCTAGTAACAAGTCCCCACCAGTACTTTATTCCGGACCTTATCAGGTTTAGAACACGCCTGACCTTCCAGTCAGTAGGACATGAACATGTGAAACAACATCCCTCCACATTAGATGGCCACCCCATGGCTATAACCGGGTCCTGACACCTATAAAAAGTTGAGCATCACATCATCAAAATCCCGATATAGGAAAGTCCGATTAGCTCCTCCCTTGTCGTTGTTACAGCTGTTATAGTTGCCACGATAGCTGTCTCAACAATGGCCACATAACGCTCATCAGAATACTCAAACATGATGGTCTTGGTAACCCAATCATCTCCAGAATTTATTCCCGAACAAATCTCGATCACCTCCTCCCAGATGATCTCCCTGACACGATCCTCCGACAATATCGGCCTATCTTGGCTACCAACTCTCGATCCTGACCCCGATCCAGTCTCAAGATGTCTCGTAACCAACATTCTGATAATACACCAGAAAGATCTCGTACAGTCCATATAACAACCGGGAACAAACTCTCCACTAAACCCCAGGGATTGTGACTTCCTTGCTACACGTATGGGTCATGTGCTTTCAGTAGTACGGGCCCATACTACCTTTCACACCTACCCATATTTGTCTCAAGTATCACCACAACACTTAACTATACACATAAACAAAGGGAACACTCAATCCTCACCCCTAGAGGAATGCTAAATATCTCATAACTGGCCTATCGGCTTCACACAACCCACCCATCCATGAAACTTCCACCAACCCTACAGCACTAGTGTATGCTAGTCCTACATAACGTTGGACCCTATAGACTTTAGAATATCCAATCCTACCCTAATCTCCCAATTAAACAAGAATAGAACATAAGGCCAAATCAAACATTCTCAGGCTATAAGATCTTAGTTATGTATAACTGTGATGCATACACTAAGCACCTACAATAATGATGTCAATCTCATATAAAGGAAACTCTAGGCTAGTAGGAATCATGTAATCAGACAATTCTATCATGAAATTCCTGAAGATCCCTAGCCTAGGACTGGAATACCGTTCTAACATATCAATAACTGTATGGTATTTTAGGGTCTACTACTGGCTTTGACTGATCATACACCATGCATCCTCCTTTACTTATTTTGAAAACCATTTTAGAAATCATTTTGAAATTCTTTCCTTGATTTGAGACTGGATTCACACGAATGTTCCTCCAATTCACTCAAACCACGACTCTGATACCAACTTGTAACATCCATAAAAATCAAGCCAAATTGAAACTTTTTTAAACATTTTAGAGCAATAAGTATTACACTAGTATTTTAGCAATGGTTTATTATCAAAGTTTCCCAGAGACCATAAGTCCAAAACACGAGGATGTGTATGATCATGCCTTCGCCCTGCCGAGTCATCTGAAGTACCTGAAACAATAAACTGAAACCGTAAGCACAAAGCTTAGTGAGTTTCCCCAAAATACCACCACCATACAATCATAATCATATTATATAACATATAAGCAAACAACATGGATAATGAGCCATAAGTTTGACTGGACTGAATCTCGGTCCTTAGTCTATCTGGATCGCTCTTCGAGCCTTCGGCACGTCTGGACCGTCCTCCTTGGGGCCGTTAGCGTATCCAGACTGCTCACTGGGCCTTCAGCCTGACTAGATTTGCCCGGCCCGGGCCTGCAGTCTACCAGGTCCGCCTATGGTGTCTTAGCCTACTTTACACAACAAGACCTACCTTAACCCTTTCCTTAAACCAACAAACATGTGCACATACGTATAAACAAGTAAACATGCAGATCTAACAGATCACTAACATGTCAACCATCCTATAACCAGGATACCGATCTAACCGATCTCTAGCATAACAACTATCCTAAACCAGGATGAAATCTAGCATAGCAATAACATAGCAACCATCCTAAACCAGGATGTAATCTAACATAACAACCATCCTAAACCAGGATGAAATCTAACAAATCATAACAGAATACAAACATACTATAACCAGAATAACAATCTAAAGCATTGGCCTTGGTGCCTTAGACCCTATCGATATAGTGAGGAGAACTCACCTGGCACCGCTGAAGTCCCTCAGAATAAACTCCAGCTACTGGTTTACATCTTCCCAAACTGTCACCATCAAACAACACCCAATTAATAATTGGGTTCCAAGCCTTGGGCCCAACTCACACTACACAGGCTAATAGTCAAGTTATGCGCCAAAGCGCAACATATGGCCCAATTTTCCAAATTAGGCTCAGACCTCTTCATGGTCTTTCCTTAAGGCCCACCTAATTATTCCAATCTAATTTCCAAGGCCTAATAGCACATAATCATAAGTCCCAAATATGGCCCATCAATGGCCCAATTTTCCAAATTAGGCCCAAAACTCTCACGTGGCCTTATCCCAAAACTCATATAACTGTTTAGTCCAAATTGCTATTCTTGTAAGCCTATTTATAGACCAATTACCAAAGCCCACTAGGAAAGCCCAATTCAAGGCCCGAGTATGATTAGGGCTTTCACATGAAATGATGATTAGGGTTAAGTGTTTCTTACTTAACCCATTAAGGACTTAATCTATTAAGTCCATTATTGCTTTCATTTATTTGCCAATGACTATGATTTTTATATTTCAATTTATTAAATAATTCTCATGTACGTGCCGATCAATTCCCAAAAATTAGGGTTTTATGCTATTAGGGTTTTTTTTTTTCAAACCCTAATTAGGGTTTCCCAACCGAATACTTGCCCATTAGTCCATTTATTGGGCTTTTAGGTCACTTTAGGTCGTATTGGTACCATTAGGGTTTCAAGCACCCCAACCAAGTCAGCACTATGAGGCAAGGCACACCGCCACCCGACACGGCGACCGGTAGCAGCAGCCACCACCTTACGATGGTGGTTTGGAGTTTTCTTACTATTCCGATAAGTTATAAAATTATACATGATACCTGATACACACAACACACACTACATAACAATCACAGCCACCACCACGCGGCGACTGGTGGTGGCAGAACAGCAAAAGCAACAATAACCACCATGGTGGTCTTCCATGGTTTCCGGCCAAACACAAAACTAATCACAAGAACACAACAAGAGACCACACACATCTTGGCCCGAAAAGAAACCCAACACCCACCTGTGGTGGGCGGCGAAGGCAGCAACAACACGGAATGGCGGCAACATCCCTAATGGCGATAGCTAACGGCTAATGTTATGCGTCGGTGAAAGCGACATTGAGACCCACAACAACCGGTTCAACCTCACGACTAATTGTCTCTGACGACGGCTCACAGATTTAGTCTCACCGTGAGACTCTTAATCGTTGACGAATGAAGGAGAAGAAAAGGCAGCGGCAACAAGCTTCGTCGACGGCTGCTCAATAATGACGGCGACTTAGCGTCTTCGATGGCCATAATGGGCTGTCGTGGTTTGCATCCTTGAGTTCACCGGTGACCGGGGCAGTGAAAGATCACGTTATGATGAAAGGATGGTAGCAGCGAAATCATGAAGAAGATGGCGGCGGCTGGACATAATGAAGTAGTGTTAGGGTTTACCGCTGATATTAGGCTTATATACCCTGACCCTTAAAAGCTATCACATAATTACAGAAGTGGCCCCTCTTCCCATATTCTTTTAAAATAAAGTCCGAAATTTACGCTTCAGCCCCTGACTCCATAAAATTCTATCAATATAAGTCCATAATTTACTCTTTAAACCCCAATCATTTAAGATCCTTTCAAATTAAGTCCAATATTAACCTTCAACCCCCGAAACTAAAATTCCAATAATTATTAATTGATTTTGGACTACAAAAAAAATATACAACAATATTAAAATTACTTTCCGGGACTCCTGCTTTATTATTTAATTACTCCATTAAAATTGGGATGTTATAGTAGACTTGACTTTTGATCGGGGGTTTATGTGACCTACTCGATGAGTCGGAAGACCGACTCGGCGAGTAGGACTGTCTAGATGAAACCCTCATATTTGGGTTTGCACCCTATTTAAACACCTTATAACACCCCCCAACCCAACCCCCATATTCCCTCCCAACCCATAGAAAACCCTAACTCGGAACTATAGCCATTTATTGAGTGTTCTTGAGCTTTATGGTACCATTTTTGTGTGATTGAAGTTTGAAAAGGAGAAAGAATCTTGTGAGATCAAGAGGAAGTAAGAAGATCCAGAGTTTTGGGCATATTTCCAACTTATTTGAGGTATAAAGATGAAAATTTGGCTTTTCATTGCTTAGATCTTGATTTGGGGCTATTTTCTACATTTTTCTAAGAATTAGTGAAGTTATATTCAAGTTTGAGTGTAGAAGTGAGTTTGTGCTTTAGATTTGGAACCATTGAGGGTTCCCATCGCATAAAGGTGCCAACTTTATGGCCATGGGAGATTCATCCATCTTGTAGACCTCTTTTTATGTCTTTTTGAGCCAAAGGCCCCATGCATGTACATCAAGTTTGAAGCTTTATGTATAAAATGGACCCTAGGAGGCCAGATCTATGGTTTTGATGGGTTAAGACCCATTATAATCAACTGTATGGTTTTGGACACAAAGGGTCTCAACAAGTCGTTCATGGGACCCGGCGAGTCACGGTGTATTTTCCATCAAATCCTTTCTGTTTATGGACTAGATGTTAAGATCAATGTTTTGTCAGTTGTTTAGGTTCACTAGGGACCTGGAAATCATAGGACCCGACGAGTGGATGAACAGACTCAGCAAGTTCAATGCAATTTGCCAGCCACATGAAGACGAACTCAGAGAGTTTAAGGGGAACTCGGTGAGTCATAGACTGAACACCTTCTTATGGATGAAGATGAACTCGATGAGTTCAAGGACGAACCCGGCGAGTCGGTTGAAGATAGTCTGATGTGTTGTTGAAGGCGAACTCGTCGAGCTCTTGCTAGACTCGATGATTAGGGATGGGATTATGACATTTTGTTGATATAGGGACTCGATGATTTGGCGGGCGAACTCGGCGAGTCGAGTCAACCAGATGTTGACTTTGACCAAGGATTTGACTCTGACTTTGACTTGGATTTGAGCGAATCTTGTAAGGGTTATGAGTATGAATTGTTAACTTAGAAAAGTTGTCGTGTAGGGATTGAGGAGTCGGGGAGAGTTGATTTTCACACCGAGGATAGTGCAGATACTACACGATGTTGAAGTGAGTTACCCTTCAGTTGAAGTGGGTCTAAGGCACCAAGACCGTCTAACTAATAGTTTATTATAGTTGAGATGATTGTCTTGGTGATAATTGTCTGGTTTTCTATACTTGATGTGTTCTATGTGCCAGTATGATATGTTCTATGTGATAGTGGTAGTAGGAGGGGAATAGTCCCCCGATTCAGTCATTGGGACCGAAGGGCAGGCCGAACACTCCAGATATGTCTGACAGCATGTTTATGATATGTTATTATGTGATAGTAGTAGAGGTGAAATAGTCCCCGTGACCGGGTGAGATAAACTGGAGGGTAGGCAGGCACCCTAGAATGGTCTGACATAGGTAGGCCAGCACCCCAGAATGGCTTGACATGAGAAGGTCGGACACCCCAGAATTGCCCGACAGTATGTATGATTGTATGATATGCGGTATGATGGGTGAAATCACTAATCTTCGTGCTTACAATTTTTAGATTTGGTTTCAGGTACCTCTTCAGCTAAAGGGAAGGAGCTGGCCGGGTAGCAGCGCATTGTACACACATGATTTTCGCTTTGCGAACCCTGGCATTGTACTTTGACATTTTACTATTTGATGATATGGTTTTTTTAGACTTTTGATTTGTGACTTGATGTTTAAAATGATAACAATTATTTTTTCCATTAACTATTTTCAGAATTAATATAATTAAGCAAAATATTTTGGGTCTCGATTTTGGGATGTTACAATTTAGTTATAGTTAAACTACATAATCAGAGTACATTGCTTTTTGAGGAACTACATATGAAGATACTTAGATGATTAGTTCATTATGACTATGAGTAATTACATTACACTAGTACCGGTATCTAAGTCACATTTAACCATCTGAAACATTCGCAAAGTTCATAAAAATGAAGTTTTTCATATCTACTTAGAAAATTTCCTTCATTAGCCAAATCTTGATAGTCATGTTGGTGCTATAGGACCTTCTTGTTCTAAGTGAATGGATTTGATTGAAATTTAATATTTGGATATTCAAAGAATATAAGAAACATTTTTTAATGGCTTGATATACTTGATATAGTCTTTTCATTAAATAATTATTTTGTGCTATATTAGCATGTTTAATAAATGAATAACATGGTTATTCTAGATATCCATAGTCGTTTAAATTTGTGGGATCATCTATGAGGTAAGACTAATATGAATGTATTGGTTGATTTTCATGGAGATGAAAATTACATGAGTTGCTACCAACTTCATAGGTACTTGATTAGAGAATAAGTATTAAACATGACCCACATCAAAATCACTTTATTGATCGTTATCATGAGTGATTTTTTTTATTAAGGTCGTATCTTTGTATTCTTCAATTGAGATGCATATTTTGGGGTTGAGTGCATCGATTGTTGTACTTTGACATGGTTTAACAATGTTCCATAAAAGGGAATTATAAGGTCCATCATTGGGTATAACATGAACTACATGATGAGAGTATGTAGTTAAGATGGGATTTTTTTCCTCTTATTTGTTGAGACTTAGGCATATATGGTCTTACTGAAAGTTAAACACCACATATGATTGATTATGATCCACATATCATGTTCAACATGATGTCTGTGACAAACGAATAACTAATACAAAAACTATTAGTAACAATTGTAGCTTTAAACTCTTGGAATTTGTTGTTGATGAGATGGAACCCTTCATGTGTTGTTAAGGGAAGTAGCCCATTGCTAGACACCAAGTATTGTGTATGTCAATCTCTAATGAACCTTGTGCAAGTTGCAGATTGTTGGATCTATATACTCAAGAATCATTATTGAATGATATTGCTAATAACATATGATCCTATAGGGAAACATGTTTATGAAGTTGACACAAGAGACCTCTTACACCACCTAACTTACAAGAGACCTCCATATTTGCATTAATTGAAAGCATGGGCATTAGATCTTGAATGGACATAAATAAGGTAGTGTTATACTTACATTTTAGGCTAGTAAACTATCCTATAAAAGGTTGCCAGAGCTAAGAGGTGTTTCCTTCTCTTCCTCTTGATTTCTTTTGAAGTTTGTTGCAAGTATTTGGTGTTTTAAAGTGCTTCTCCTTTAGTGGATAATTTTATTAAGCATTTAAGGCTTACAAATTCATTTATACAAGAAAAAACAAGCATTTCATCGTGTCTTACTCTTGATGGTGCATACATTATAGAGAATATCAAGCTTCTTGTTCTTTTTTATCTTCGTCAACTCCCCAAAAGAAAGTGGGATCAAACTCTTCAAAGATTGTATTTCTAAATATCATATGGTTATCATAATCTTTCTAGTTCATATATTTGGATCCTCTTGGTGGTTTCGTTAAAATGATCATAAAATAAACTAGTCATTTTAAGAGTCTTCCATTTAGTTTTAAAATCATTTTTTATCAAAAAATACCATTTTTAGCTTCCCAAAATCCATCATGGTGCTCATTCCATAGATATGAACAATGTGGGGATCCTTCCTTATGTTTGACTATACTAAACATCTAACTTTCAGGTATTCACTTTGAATCCTTGGGTTGTGTTTTGTTTGCAAGAATAGTCCCAAATGGCATTTTCATAAAATTCGTACGCAACTTAGTATACTAGGGAACCTTGGTACGTTTGGCATACTAGGTTCTATGCAAGTATGCTAACCATATGCTAGTATACATGACGTATGAAGCCAGGGTGCAAACCCTAAATTTTAAAGTTTGGATCCTATTTAAGCACCTTTATGGACTCATGCACCCTGTTATCTTTAGCCCCTTCCTCATTTCAAAACCTTAAAGTATGTGAGTGTATTGTGAAGCTTGAAGAGCCCTTTTTGGTGTCATTTTGGAGTCTTGGAGAAGAAGGAAGAACCTTGAGGTTGTGGTGTTTCAATCGAGGATTTGGATTCATCATTTTCTACTCATTGTGCATCTTGTTGAAGTAAAAAGATTCAATATTGGTGTATGTTTCTTATGAATCTAGTAATAACCCAAAGTTGTTACCATTTGATCGCAAACTTGATCCTTGTGAGTAGGAGGTACTCTAAGACATTTGGGCTGTCCTTTCAGAGCTTTTAAAGGGGTTAGGTCATAAAAATGTGATATTTTGTCACTAGTTTCTCCCCATGCATGTGGTAGAGTGTCTTAATGGGTTAAGAAATAGTCTTAATAGCCATGCATATCCATAAAGTTGGAAACCTTATGGTTAAGGAAATCATTTTGAGCCTAGTTCTAGATTTTGAACGTAAATGATAAAGGAATAAGCACTTAATGCTTAAGTGGAGGGAAGTCGCATAATTTTCACATACCTAGGGGTACACTGCGCATACGTGGTTAGCTCCCCGATCCCTGGTCAACCATGTTATACGACCCACGTACATAAGGACTACGCCCAGCGTACTCACTGAGTCAACTCGATTGACTAAGTTCACTTTGACCTGGATTTTGTATAGGGTTTAACCTAGAGGTATTTTAAGTATTTGAGTGGTAGTATGAGTTTTGGTCATTGTTATTCGTAAAGGTAACCAGTAGCATGTGTTTCAGAGCACCATGTTATTTCATCTTTTTGTCTATTTGTGAGGTAAGTCTTCTTACCACCTTATGTGGGTTGAAGGCACCAAGGCCAACCCATTGTATTGTATGAGTAAAATAGTACGTAGTCGTATGATTTTGTATGATTTATGTATTGAGCTAATCTGGGCTTAGAGACTTTATAGACTTGGGGTTGATACAGACATGGGAGTTGATTCGGACCCGACATAGCTACTTGCTGTTATTTTGGGTTGATACAGACCCTGGGATTGATATGTACCTAACACAAACACAAGATGTTATATTATATGCATGTTGTATGTTGTATTTTAGGAAGATCACTAAGCTTGTGCTTACAGTTTGTTTGTGGTTTCAGGTACATCCGGTATGAAAGGGAAGGGCTCGACCATATCACTTTGCATCCATCCGTGTGACATGTTTTTCCTTATAATTTTTTATGTGTACTTCGATAATAACTCTTATTGGATATACTTTGGTTGGTTTCTTTTGAATACTTGGTACTTTTTGATTAATATAAAAATGAAAAAAAAATTATCACTATTTTGGGACGTTACGAGTTGGTATCAGAGCCTTGGTTTGAAAGATTCGGGCACACTCTCGAGTTTGCCTGAACTCAAACTGAGGAATTCATAATTTAGAAAAAATGAAAATAAGTTTCTAAAAAGATTTTTCTAAAGAGAATAAGTTTTAGAATATATATATATATATAAGAAAAAGGGGTGTTATGTTTGCAATCAGCCAAACTCAAGTAAGTGATTCACAAATTACCCATACCTATGTATGATGAGTAGTGTGTCGGGTATGATAATTGCATGCTAGATTAGGGTTAAGGATAGCTTCAAGGATCATATGATAGAATTGTCTGATTTGCTTGATGTTATGTATTACTTGGAATTGATATGAGCTCGGTTATTTACTAAGTGTATGCTTTCAAAGTGGTATACGATTAGTATTTTATAGACCTAGAGTGATCGATTTTGTAACATCCGAAATCTTGAAGAGGAATTGTTAAGAAAAAAAAACCTAATTCTAGGTCAACCCGACAAGTTGGATGGACCTACTTGTCGTGTTGAAGATGGATGGATCGTGAGGGTTTAATGAACCAACTCAACGAGTTAGGGAGCCTCAACTCGACGAGTTGGCAACTGGGAAGGAAACCTTAATTTTTAGGGTCTTGCATCCTATTTAAATCCCTAAGTCTTTCTTCTAGCCTCCTTATTAGATTCAATTGTTGTTCAAACCCTAAAGTGAGTTGTAGCCTCCATTGTCAATTTTTTGGAGCCATGAAAGGAAGTTTGGTATTCTTTTGTGCATTGTGAATGTAACAGCTCAAATTTTCAAATAAAATTTTCATTTAAAATAAAACATCATTATTCAACAAAAGAGTTTATTCCAAATTTATTTCAAAAGTATAAATAATAAATTCTCAAGATCTTCAACAATGGCAGTGTGTACGTGTCACGCCGGCGCCTTCCCACGGTCATCGCTAGTGCCTGAAAACATAAAACACAACTAGTAAGCATAAATGCTTAGTGAGTTCCCCAATATACGACTTACCCACATACGCCTTCCGGCCCGGACCTTTCGGTCCACATAACATTGCCTTCCGGCCCGTAACATAATCGCCTTCCGGCCCATAACATATCGCCTTCCGGCCCGTATTAGATTGCCTTCCGGCCCATAGTATTTTGCCTTCCGGCCCATAACAGTATAAACATAACACATATAGCATATCACACATAACACATAAGTCATACATCATACCGTTCTTTCTATCACATAAGTCACGCCTTCCGGCCCGTATAAGCATACATCACATATGAGCATACATCACATACAAAGCATCTACCTCCCTAGACATAGCATAAATATAACACATACAACCTTCCGGTCACACAGTCAAACCCTTACGGGTGAAGTATAGTGAGAAGACTCACCTCGTAGTATGCAAGCTATAAACCCTTCGAGCTACTCGCACTCGATCCGCTAATCTGCAGGTTCCCTATAATACCACATACCTTTATTAATGATCTTATCAAACAAGACAACTGACCCTACTAAATTACATACAGGTCAACGGTCAACTTGACCGGACTCGTCGAGTGCAAAGGCAACTCGGCGAGTCTAGACACCCCGACTCCACTCGCCGAGTCTAAAGAACGACTCGACGAGTTCCAGTAGATCTTCAAGCTACTCGCCGAGTCTGAAGAACAACTCGGCGAGTCCTAGTGAATCTTCAAGCTACTCGCCGAGTCTGATCATTGGACTCGGCGAGTCCTTGCCATGCAGTCAATCCGCTGCCTCCTGTATCTCGCATGATTCCGTAGTATATAGATATGGGGCTTCCTGGATTTTCACATATACTATTACAGGGCTTAAACACTTGTAACAACACTATAATCTATCAATTCCTTAAATGGGTTTCCTAAACCCTAAATTCGCATACAACGTAAAAGCTACAGATATGATCCGAAGATTACCTGGAAACGTGTTCCCTGTGTCCCCAACCTTCAGAACTCGACCCCTTGAACCTCCTTTGATCACCACCTTGCCTCTACTTGTCTAACAACCTCTTCAAGCTTTCACTAGCCCTCACCCTTGCTCCAGATGCTCACAGACTCCTAAGATATCTTCAATCGGCCAAAAGACGAGACATGACGGCCCTAAAGACGTTATATACGATTCAGAATCAAAACGGCTAGGGTTTCAGCTGAACAGCGTCGACTCGCCGAGTCCCTATTGGACTCGTCGAGTCCAGTCGCGTATTTATGACCAAGACTGTGGTCCTACTCGGCGAGTCAGGCACCAACTCGCCGAGTCCCCTCCTAAATGTGCCCCAAAAATAATTTAAAGAAATACCTGAAATTTCGGGCTGTTACAACTCTCCCCCACTAGAACTAGACTTCGCCCTCGAAGTCTCATTCTGCGAATAACTCCGGATGTTGCTCCCGCATTTCTCTTTCCGGCTCCCAAGTCATCTCCGATCCCTTCCGATGTTGCCACTGAACCAACACCAGAGGTATCTCCTTGTTCCGTAGAACCTTGATCTTCCGATCCCTGATAGCTACTGGTCTCTCGGCGTAATTCAGGCTCGCATCTACCTGAATATCTTCTAACGGAACCACTGCCGCTTCATCGGCTATACACTTCCTCAACTGTGATACGTGAAAGGTATCGTGAATCTGACTCAGCTCCGCTGGCAACTCCAACCGATATGCCACCCGGCCTACCCTTGCAATTACCCGGAATGGACCTATGAACCGGGGCCCCAATTTGCCCCTCTTCCTGAACCGAATTACCCCTTTCCAAGGAGAAACCTTTAGGAGAACGAAGTCGCCGACCTGGAATTCGAGCTCGGACCGGCATCTGTCCGCATAACTCTTCTGTCGGCTCTGGGCGGTCAATAACCTCTGCCTCACTCGTTGAATCTGTTCGGTCGTCTGAAGTACGATCTCTGTACTGCCCATCACTCTCTGTCCCACTTCTCCCCAGCAAATGGGAGTCCGACACCTCCTACCATACAACAACTCAAAAGGTGGCATACCAATGCTCGAATGATGGCTGTTGTTGTAGGAAAACTCAGCCAACGGCAGATGCGCATCCCAGCTACCCCCGAAGTCTAACACACACGCCCTAAGCATGTCTTCCAATGTCTGAATCGTCCGCTCGCTCTGACCGTCGGTCTGGGGATGGTATGCGGTACTAAAATGCAGTTTAGTACCCAACTCCTCATGGAATTTCTTCCAGAACCTGGAAGTGAAACGTACATCGCGGTCCGAAACAATCGAGGTCGGCACTCCATGCCGAGATACTATCTCTCTCACGTATAACTCTGCCAACTTCTCTGCTGATGAACTTTCGCTAATGGCAAGGAAGTGTGCACTCTTTGTTAGCCTATCCACTATCACCCAAATCGCATCGACTCCCCTGGCAGTTTTCAGCAATTTGGTGATGAAATCCATCGTGATCTGTTCCCACTTCCACTCAGGAATCTCCAAGGGTTGCAACTTACTGTGCGGTCTCTGGTGCTCGGCCTTAACCCTACGGCAGGTCAAACACCTCTCAACGAACCAGGCAACGTCTCTCTTCATGCAAGGCCACCAGTACTCCTTTCTCAAATCCAAATACATTTTCGTAGCACCGGGATGGATCGAGAATTTCGATCTGTGTGCCTCCTCCATCAAAGTAACACGCGTACCGCCCACGAATAGTACCCAGATCCGACCCTGAAATGTCAGAAGTCTCCGTCCATCCATAACGAACTCTGAAATCAACCCGACGACCCGCTCCTGTTTCTGCATCCCAGACTTCACAACCTCGGCCTGTGCCCCACGAATAGCATCTAATACCGGAGTCATCACCGTCAATCTCAAACATACGTCCCGCAATGGAGTGCTCTCCGCCCTACGACTCAATGCATCGGCTACCACATTAGCCTTGCCTGGGTGGTATAGGATCTCACAGTCATAATCCTTAACCACGTCTAACCATCTCCTCTGACGCATGTTTAGGTTGGGTTGATCCATCAAATACTTCAAACTCTTATGGTCCGTGTATATGGTACAACGAACCCCGTACAGGTAGTGACGCCAAATTTTGAGGGCGAACACTACTGCCCCCAACTCTAAGTCATGCGTGGGATATCTCGCTTCGTGAGGCTTCAGCTGCCTCGATGCATAGGCTATCACATGGCCCCTCTGCATCAACACTGCACCCAGTCCTGAAATCGATGCGTCGCAATATACGACAAAGTCCTCCATCCCTTCCGGGAGAGCTAATACTGGTGCTTCGCACAGTCTCTGACGAAGTGTCTCGAAGGAAGTCTGCTGCTCGGGTCCCCATGAAAATGTAACACCCTTTCGGGTCAATTTGGTAAGCGGCACCGCGATCTTGGAGAAGTCCCTAATGAACCTTCGATAGTACCCCGCCAACCCAAGGAAACTCCTGATCTCAGAAGGTGACTTCGGTGCCTCCCAACTCATCACCGCTTCCACCTTGGCCGGATCGACCAATATCCCTGCCTGATTTACAACGTGCCCCAGAAATTGAACCTCCCGTAACCAGAAGTCACATTTGGAGAATTTTGCATATAGCTTCTCCGACCTCAGTACCTCAAGGACCTCCCTCAAATGTCCCTCATGCTGCTCCCTAGACCGCGAATACACCAGAATGTCGTCGATGAATACAATCACAGACCGATCCAGCATCGGCCTGCATACCCTGTTCATGAGATCCATGAACACTGTTGGGGCATTGGTGAGCCCAAAAGGCATCACCACGAACTCGTAATGCCCATACATCGTCCTAAATGCTGTCTTCTGGACGTCCTCATCCCGCACTCTTACCTGATGGTACCCTGATCTCAAATCAATCTTGGAAAACCAAGATGCCCCTTGCAACTGATCGAATAGATCATCGATCCTCGGTAATGGATAGCGGTTCTTGACCGTCACCTTGTTCAGCTCCCAGTAATCGATACACATCCGGTGTGAACCATCCTTCTTCTTGACGAACAGAATCGGTGCTCCCCACGGCGAGCTACTCGGCCGAATAAATCCCTTCCCCAACAACTCTTGAAGTTGCGAGGACAATTCTTGCATCTCTGGAGGTGCAAGACGATAAGGCACCTTCGCAATAGGCGCAGCCCCTGGAACTAGATCGATACCAAACTCCACTTGCCTCGCAGGAGGTACTCCCGGCAAATCCTCGGGAAAAACATCTGGAAACTCGCGCACCACTGGAACCTCCTTCAGTGTCTTCGGTCTCTCGGAACTCTCCCGCGTATCCATCACATACGCCACAAAACCGTTACATCCCCGCTGTAGGCATTGCCTCGCCCTAGCGGCCGAACAAAAAGCTGATCCCGAACGGGTACCCTCGCCGTATACCGTAAGAACTCCCCCACTAGGGTCTCGTATAGTCACCAGCTGACGCTCGCAGTCGATAACAGCGCTGAATCGGCTCAACCAGTCCATGCCTACGATGACACAGACATCCCCCATCGCAATAGGAATGAGGTCAATCGGAAACGCGACCCCGAAGATCTCTAGCACACATCCCCGAAGAACCTCCGTAGCACAAATCACCCTCTCAGCCGCAATAGAAACGCTCAAAGGCCGACTTAACGGCTCACGACTAATGCCGATGTGCTGACTAAAAGCTAACGATACAAACGATCTACTCGCACCCGAATCAAATAACACTAGAGCAGGCATAGAGTTCACAAGGAAAGTACCTACACATACATTAACATAAGCATAGCATTTCGACCTTTAAGTAAATACGTGAATGATAATATACCTGCCACAACATCGGGCGCAGTGCGGACCTCCTCCGCAGTCAGCTGAAAGGCTCTCCCGCGAGCCCTCGGGGCCTCGACCTTCGCCGGTCGGGTCTCAGTAGTCCGGGTAGTAGGTGTAGCTCCCTGACGAAGTTACGGACACTCGGCCTTCCGATGGCCTGTCTGGTTGCAGTGAAAGCAAACCATAAACCCCTTAGGGCAATCCTTGGCAATATGTCCCTCCTTGCCACACTTGTAGCAACCACCAGCTCGACACACCCCCTCGTGACTCCTGCCGCACTTCGCGCAAGTGCGACCCTTCGGACCTCCCATTCTCGAATCAGCGAACTTAGTCCGCTTGGCTGCCGGCTGAGACTGAGCCGGCCGTCGATCCACCTGCCGAGACTCAGCCTCCTCCCTCGCCTGAGTCTCCAACTTGATCTCGCGCTTCCTGGCGTTCGCCTGAAGCTCAGTGAAAGTACGATAGGTGGAGTTTGACACAAACTCCCGGATCTCCCTCTTCAAAACGCCCAAATACCGGCTCATCTGCGACTGCTCTGTAGATACCAGCTCAGGACAGAACATTGCCCTCTCATGAAACTTCCGTGTGATCACCGCCACGAAATCAGTACCCTGCTTAAGGGTCAAGAACTCCTGAATCAATCGCTCCCTCTCCACCGGGGGAACGTACTCGTCCCTGAACATCTCTGTAAACCTCTCCCATGTCACCGCTGAAATCTCTGCCTGAGTGAAGTTCGCCGTCACGAACTTCCACCAATCCTTCGCTCCCAGACGGAGCTGGTTCAAGGCGAACCGTACCCTCAAGTGCTCCGGGCATGAGCAAGTATAGAAGCACCCCTCGATGTCGGCGATCCACCTCATAGCCGCAATCGGATCCTGCGTCCCATCAAATTCAGGGGGTTTCGTGTTGCTGAATTCCCTGAATAGTAATGAATCACCCCCTTGCGGCCTAGCAGCAGCCACAGCTGCGGTAGCGGCAGCAACTGCAGCTTCAGTAAGTGCGGCGTACCGCTCCTCAAACTCCTCCATCAGAGTGGTCTTAATAGACCCAAACATCTCCGGGATTTCAGCCCGAACCGCCGCAGCTACCTCTTCCTGAATAATCTGACGAATCTCCTCGTCACTCGCACCGCTCGAACTCGCCCCATTGCGTGTGATGACCATGATGTCTCTGAAATACAACATAAAATCATCAGAGACTCCACCAAGTACAATGGTACTCGATACGCGCCCTACTCAGTCTCCGATTTCCAGGGATTCTTACTTGGGTCTTCCACTGGTCCGGTGTCTTCGGTAGTACGGGCCCAATACTACCGACCACACCGTATCAGTATTCGTCCCAAGTCTTCCTTCCCAAATCCCGAATAATAAGTACTCTACCTCTAGTATGCACTATCTACTTGTATTCTACCAAACATCCCATATAAGCAATCTCCCTAGACAAGGCATCACAAAACAGGCCATTCTAGTCCTATCATGTATACCTAGTCTTCTAGCATGCATAACAATTCATAATTCAGTGCATAATATAACATTGTAAGGTATTCTGGGGATCTTTACCGTTCGGGCGCTGGCTGATCGTACACACTGCTCCATCCTTGTTTTACCGCCTTACCATTTATGAAATGTTGTGTCCTTATTATTTAAAAAGGTTTTTCCTCAAATCCCCGGTCTGAGTTCAGTTGCACCCGAAAGTACACCCGAATCCCTCAAACCAAGGCTCTGATACCAATTGTAAAAGCTCAAATTTTCAAATAAAATTTTCATTTAAAATAAAACATCATTATTCAACAAAAGAGTTTATTCCAAATTTATTTCAAAAGTATAAATAATAAATTCTCAAGATCTTCAACAATGGCAGTGTGTACGTGTCACGCCGGCGCCTTCCCACGGTCATCGCTAGTGCCTGAAAACATAAAACACAACTAGTAAGCATAAATGCTTAGTGAGTTCCCCAGTATACGACTTACCCACATACGCCTTCCGGCCCGGACCTTTCGGTCCACATAACATTGCCTTCCGGCCCGTAACATAATCGCCTTCCGGCCCATAACATATCGCCTTCCGGCCCGTATTAGATTGCCTTCCGGCCCATAGTATTTTGCCTTCCGGCCCATAACAGTATAAACATAACACATATAGCATATCACACATAACACATAAGTCATACATCATACCGTTCTTTCTATCACATAAGTCACGCCTTCCGGCCCGTATAAGCATACATCACATATGAGCATACATCACATACAAAGCATCTACCTCCCTAGACATAGCATAAATATAACACATACAACCTTCCGGTCACACAGTCAAACCCTTACGGGTGAAGTATAGTGAGAAGACTCACCTCGTAGTATGCAAGCTATAAACCCTTCGAGCTACTCGCACTCGATCCGCTAATCTGCAGGTTCCCTATAATACCACATACCTTTATTAATGATCTTATCAAACAAGACAACTGACCCTACTAAATTACATACAGGTCAACGGTCAACTTGACCGGACTCGTCGAGTGCAAAGGCAACTCGGCGAGTCTAGACACCCCGACTCCACTCGCCGAGTCTAAAGAACGACTCGACGAGTTCCAGTAGATCTTCAAGCTACTCGCCGAGTCTGAAGAACAACTCGGCGAGTCCTAGTGAATCTTCAAGCTACTCGCCGAGTCTGATCATTGGACTCGGCGAGTCCTTGCCATGCAGTCAATCCGCTGCCTCCTATATCTCGCATGATTCCGTAGTATATAGATATGGGGCTTCCTGGATTTTCACATATACTATTACAGGGCTTAAACACTTGTAACAACACTATAATCTATCAATTCCTTAAATGGGTTTCCTAAACCCTAAATTCGCATACAACGTAAAAGCTACAGATATGATCCGAAGATTACCTGGAAACGTGTTCCCTGTGTCCCCAACCTTCAGAACTCGACCCCTTGAACCTCCTTTGATCACCACCTTGCCTCTCCTTGTCTAACAACCTCTTCAAGCTTCCACTAGCCCTCACCCTTGCTCCAGATGCTCACAGACTCCTAAGATATCTTCAATCGGCCAAAAGACGAGACATGACGGCCCTAAAGACGTTATATACGATTCAGAATCAAAACGGCTAGGGTTTCAGCTGAACAGCGTCGACTCGCCGAGTCCCTATTGGACTCGTCGAGTCCAGTCGCGTATCTGTAACCAAGACTGTGGTCCTACTCGGCGAGTCAGGCACCAACTCGCCGAGTCCCCTCCTAAATGTGCCCCAAAAATAATTTAAAGAAATACCTGAAATTTCAGGCTGTTACAGTGAAGGAATTAGAAGATCATGAAATTTCTAGCTTGGAGAAGGAAGTCTTATATCTAGAATCACTCTATTTCTTGCAGTTACTGTAAGGTATAAAGTTCATACCTTTACTTATGGATGATTAGATCTCATTATTTTGGGTTTTGTTGTATTTTGGCCTCTTTTTGGGGATGATGATGGAGTAAAGTCATTTTAGGGGTTGTTCGTTCCGATCTGAGTTGGTTTTCGTACCCTTGAGCTTAAAGGTGCAAAATTTATGAGGATTTTGGTATTATGCATGCATTAAGTCACCTATTAACTCCATTCCAAGCTTAGGAGATTCATTTAGACATGCATCAACATAAAGTTGGCAACTTTACATGGTTTTCCAGCTCAAGGAAGTCAGATCCATGTTTTGGAGTCATGTCCTCATGGATTAAGTGGTTAATGTGTTAAGAGGTGGGTTTATGGCGAACTTAGAGAGTTTGTTGGATAAACTCACCGAGTTAGCTTGATTTTCCTCGACATTTTTATACTGATAGAGGAACTCAGTGAGTTTGTGGTCAACTTGGCAAGTTAACTTGGTTTTTCCTGATCTGTGAAATTGATGGAGAAACTTGACGAGTTGGGTCAAATTGGACAGTTGACTTTGAATTTCAATTTATGTCTTTGACCAAGTTTGTCTCAAGGGGTGCTTGATGGTAATGTGAATTGTAATAATAAAAAATTATGGGCTTAGGATAAGGCCCATATGAGGTTGGGCTCAGTTTGGAAAATTAGGCCATCAATGGGCCTTTGTCGATCTTTTAGTTTTGGGCCTCAGTCTTGGTTCGTGTGGAATCTGTTGGGTTATGAGCATTCTAACACTCCTAAGTGTACATGCAACCCTAAATACCTTGGATCTATGTTTTCTCTATTATACATGCAAATATGAACATCCAAGGTATTATCCTAATCTAGCATACAAAATAATGAATATAACAAGATAGAATACATACCTCTTTGATAGTGCTTGTCTTCATGAAGCTTGAGTGCTTAGTGCCCCAAGTGTGACACCTCAAATGGTTCACACAACACCAAATACACTTGGAATAACTTGAGAGGATTCTACACTTCATAAAATCGGTTAGCCCTCTCTAGAATAATCTAGTGACCGATTTTGGGAAGAATAATATCTTTATATAGTGTTACAATTAGGGTAAACCCTAATTGTCATGACTTTCCATTTCCTTGGATCCATGGGTTCAAATACACCATGGAGCATCCATGGAGCATCATATGGGTTTTCGCCCAACTAGATAATCCATGGAGCATTAGCCGACTATATATGTATGGATGATTTACACAATCAACCCATATATTTAATTAGTCTTCTTTTGATCACTTAATTAATCCTAGATTAATTCTTGATCAATACTAATTAAATAATCTTATTATTCTTATTATTAATATACTAGAACTTATAATATATTAATAACCGTAAGTGTCTTATTTCTCTCATTATAGTCTATCCAAGTGCATGATGCCATGCAACCCAAATGGACCATGCCGGGTCGGGTCAAGTCTTACCAATTATAGTTATGGACTTAGACATTAATCCAACAGTCTCCCACTTGGATAAGTCTAAAACTATTATTGCGTATGACTTCAGGAACCAACTAGCAATCGTAGCTCTCAAAAGCTTCTGTCGAACTCTGACCTTGTAGATGAACTCTGATCTTTGTCAACGACTTGTCCATTAGATAAGGGATCATATATTCCTCCATTCTAGATATCATATGGACTGAGACATGGATTATAATCATTCTCTCTGTCCATTAGTTGTTTCCCGATTCCCAATTTATGATGACTAACTAATTGAACAAATCAAATCAGTCCTGGCCCGGCCGAGCACTTCCATTTGTCATCATCAAATCATCGAGGGGCCCACAGATATCGCTTTTATCCCGAAGGTAAAAGGAATGGATAAACTTCGACTCATATGGCTTGTTCTACTACTTGTTGAATCATACACAAAGGCACGTTTTATAGCACCGAGTTACCAAATGCAGTTTCGTGCAATCAATGTACAACCAACTCATAGTAACAACTCATATCTCTAGGTTTGAAGAATATAAGATATTATCATCTCATGATCACTCGTGATAAAATCCATGAAGTGATTCCAATGAGCGCGGGTTGGATCCAATACTCAGAACTTATGAGCACTCATGAGTGTTGTAGCCCTTTGTCCAACATCTTAGACCTCTACAAGCCAACCCATGACAGTCTTAATTCATATCTACTTCCAACATATGACCGACTGTGGATGGTTTAAATAACTTAGTCATTCCGGAAGAATAACCTAGTTTATTCGGGAAGTCAAAACATGCAAAGTGAAACACAATAATAATTGAATCCAATATGGTCTCAGAACTTATGAATATAAATAAAACTCCTTTTATTTATCACCATATGATTACACATTATTCATTGTATATTGTTTCAGCTATCAACATTATTCTTGAATTTAAAACAATAGTTGTCCCATGCTCCAAGCATGCACACTATGTTTTCTAAACAATAGTCATGCCATACACCAAGTATGCATAATATGTTTGACTATGATCTTTATTTTGTGAACTAGATCAAATGAACATAACTTCAATGATTCTCTTTTCACACTCCCAAATCCTTACTGCAAATGCTAGAATTCCAAATTCATGTCATTTACTGAAATTTGTTAGATTCTAAACTTATATGCATCGATCCTCTTGTAATGATTATGCACAAAGTCAGAAAGACTTAACAACAATCATTACAGAGCATTCCAAAGAAGATCAAGTCCTTGGAACCATCCTTCTTGCATTAAGTTTCCTTAATCTTACACAGATTGAAAATTCTAACTTTGAAACATTTCCAGATTCCATTTCGACTATCACTTCTGAACAAGAGTTGCCTCCTTACAGATTATGTCAATATGGTCCTTCCAGAATTATCACTATACTTCCAATTGTCCTTGAGAAACCAATCTTTGGTAAACCTTAGATTGTCCTCGACAATTGTTTAATCCTTTTAGTCATATCCAGTTCTAAACCTTTTCCATTCTTAACGCCCTAGGCATTTGGAAAATTTTAGAAAGGATGAATATAGCACATGTAATCGATCCTATATCCGAAGCATATGGGACACGATTCATGATGTCTCACATAAAGACTAAACCAGTCTTTTGCTATAACATTTCCATTTCAATTTGCCAAGTTCTCATAATTCAGATTATGAAAAGGGATGCCGTAATCATAATCGAATTTAAGAACGCAAATAATGGACCCATATACAGAATTTCCTTATGTTGAGCCATTCCAACATGAAATTCATATATATATCCTTGACTAAATGATTAAAACCTCACGATCTAAGCTTATAGATTTGAGATGAAGTATAATTTCCTCTCCCTTAATTATAGCAAAACAACTCTTTCCCAGTTGAAACTTTTGTTTTCTATAATTAACATTGCTAGCTTGCAATACTTATCGTAATTATCATGCTCCCACTAACATGATGATTATTAGCATAACACTTATGCTCCCACTAGCTTTGACATATACTCAGAAAGCTCGACTTCTAGAAATCAATACTTTATTGACTTTCTTACCAAAGTTCAGATTTCTGATACTAGATTGTTTTGATAAGACTTTATCAAAAAACATACACCTTCCCTTAGATAGCTCATGGGTGTGTCAAAACAATTTTAAGAACTATGAAAAGGGATGCCGTAATCATAGTCTTGATTGTTTTGACCTTTGTCATTTCTCACAAGTCCATGTTAGTGTGCCGGTTAACCACACGCGCTCCGCTAACGACTTTGAGAATGCAAATATCACAATTGCTATCTAGCTAAAATCTACTTAGTGGAAGTGTTTCCTCACCATCATTTTCATGAATCAGAGAAAAACCTTATGACACTTAGATTTATTGGTGTATGAGTTCCTACCCATATGAATTTGTCAAAACCATAATCACAAGACAAGGATAATGACAAATCCAAAATCATATGGATTGAACTCAATCTTAATTTCTTGCCACCTGGCAGCTCAAGGGCCTACCATTGCTTCCAAGTTGTTGTGCAACACATTGAGAACTCTAAGAACTCATATGCAAAGCCAACTTTAACTGGAATGGGCACAGAATATGTCAACACGATAGGTTATAAACCTTAAGTCGTGTGCTAGTGAAGAACTTTAGGTTTTATTCTTGATTAGTTCTTGAGACTTTCAAGACCTTTAAGACTCCCACTGTCCTCTTGACCTATAAGACTTCCTTGTCAAACATCCAAGAGATAGTGTGGATTCTAATCAAGACAAACACTTCACACAATTGGCCTTAGTTGGTCTTTGTTTTATCCAAAACATCACAACTTACCAATTTCAAATGTACAAGAGTAGAAAACTTTTACTCTTACATTTGATAAGTGTTTTAAACCTTCTTTAAGACATGTCACTCAAATTACAATCTTGGAGTACGACTCTAAGACTTGTATTGGAACGAAGTATGACTCATCTTCTTGATTTAACCATTTCAACAATTCAAGATCCCTTCTTCTTAGTCATAAGAATGCACTAAGACTTCCTTAGAGAACTAATTTTGATATGGTTTCTTAATCATTAAGATGATCACAAAGCTGATACTAAAGTACTCTCCCATCTTTTCAGATTTGAGAAACTTTTATCCTTCTGCCTAATTTGATTCTTCTTATTCGCTCTGCCTTACATTGGAACCTTTTTCCAATGTCTCAGAGTTACACTTAAGCTTGTAAGTATAATCATATTTACTGAGCTTTAGTAAACTATGACGAATAGCCTTATATCTTTTGTGGTGGACTTAATCAGTGCACATGACTATGTACTCGATCCCTTAGTCCATTACTTGACTCACACATCCATGTGAACAAGTAATTAGTCTTAATTTTCCAATACTTGAAAGTTCTCATTCATCATGCTATACAACTTGCATGATTCCAAGTCCCGGTCCAATTGAGACTTTGGATGATGAGAATCTTTCCTTGTTTGGTAAATTTAGACATTACCACAAATGAAAGAATCAATTTCACATTTCCACTCTTGCTATTAATGGAATCATATAAGCAACAATTTTTCCTCAAATGCCATTGTAAGAATATTTTAAAATAACTAAAATGAAAAATTTTCTTTTATTTTAAAACTATTGCGGAAAAACTTATCCTTACAATCCATATGAAAACTTGTTGTTATCTATTCCTAAGCAATATCTCATAACTCCTAAGAAGTAGCTCAAGAATCCGATTTTTCAAACTACGCGATAGAAATCCATCTACGCGATCAGATTCAGCATATTCTTTCTTTAAGTTCCTTTACTTTTCTTTGATTCTTACAACATTACCATGTGACCCAGTCACATCATGTATCGGGAATCTGAAAATAGAAACTTAACAGAGTTAGATTAGTGGACTTTTACCTGAAGTAGAGTCAATCTTATTGACTTTAACATCCTTAGGTAAATTAGGCAGCTTCACAACTAATAACCCTTACTTTGGCAATATAAACATATGGACCCTTTGATAATGGTACACAGGACTATTACAGACTTAGCTTTTCTCTTTACCATTTGTTCAACCGAGTTGACTATGACCGATCCTTTTCCATTGGGAAGAGAATGCTTTTTCTGTATTTCCAGTGTCACCATTGTCAATGTCCATAAAGTTTCAGGAAGTTGATCGTAACAATAGATAAGATCATTAAGGGTCTTGTCATAGTCTATTTCATAGGTGTCCCAAAGGAACTCACTATGTGACTTAGAAAGTGATTGAACCACCAACTTTCTCAAGACTTTGACACCCAACTCTCCCGGCTTGTCAACATGTGACTACATCTCCAAGATGTGACCACACCAAGACCTTGCCTTGCCATTAGGGCTCGAGTGACTTTAAAATTTTAAAGAACTTGTGGGGTAGGGAGAATAATTGGAGGAGGAGAGAGAAGTATGATATCCATGGGACATCATCTTCATTAGGAAAGCTTGTTTCAAGAGATTTGGGAAGATCATAAATGTCTAATTCAGACATGTTATGGGAGATATTCAAGATAGTTGATCTTTGAGTCCTTAATATGACACCCAATATGAAATATTAAGGCTAGGACCCAACAAATTATTTTATAACTTGGAAGAGGTATGCCGTAATCCAAGCTATAAAACAATTTGAAGGTAGGTGAATGACGATTCACCAATTTCCACCAAGATAAACGAAATGTATTATTAGGTTTTAATTGGTTTTTGAAACTCCTAGATCTTTTGAGATTCATTGAACTGTTCAATGGCATGTTTCAATCTCGAGTGTGCCCTTCAGGTTTTGTGACTGGGATGCCGAGGATCACAAAACAAGGTGTGAAGTAACCATGCAAATTACTGGGTACCCTTAAGTGTTTATCCCTCAATCGATGTGCCGGTTAACCACACACGCTCCATCGATACTATGATAAACATTAAGTTACCCTTTGCCTACCTTGTTAAATACGAGTTAGTGTGCCGGTTAACCACACACGCTCCACTAACCGACTCAAACAAAGTGCAAAGTGTAATTTCATGGATTAGCACCTTATTCACATTTTCCTAAGTAACTAAGATTGGGTATTATTTAGATTTTAGTTACTTAGTATTTATCATTAATACTTTTAATGAAGGGAGAATTATAGTCATGTCAAACCCGTTCGGCTAACGACCCTCCACCGGTCAAGCAAGCGGTGGGTGAGAGTGGACACCCATTAAGTTGCCATTTTATAGGCAACAACCTTATACCCACCTTATAGACCGGCTTCGTGAATGAGGCGTACTAGCGGTAAGACCGACTTTACTCTTATACATATAAATATTATTAACTTATAATATTATAAAGTATAAGGGTTGAATTTTAACTTTTAAAATTCTAAGGGCTAACTTGGAATTAAAGTATTCATAAGAGAAAACTTTACAAATTCCAAAACTTGAGGGAAAGTTTTGAAACTATTCAAAACTAATTAATTCCATAACTTATGTATTTAAAGTAGTTTTAATCCAAAAACTCTTCAAGTTCCATAACTTGTGGAGAAATTATGGAAGACTTTAAATTAATAAAGAATTAATCTTTTCTTTATTTTATAACTTATGGAATTAATTAAGGTTACATATTTTATTTATTTATTTTTTAATGAAGTGACTCTTGAACCTCCATAACTTAAGGACAAGACTCTTCATCTTTTGTAACCTTTGCCAACTTTATGAGTTTTATGAGTCTTTAATGTGACTCTTCATGTAACTTAAGGATAAGTTACACAAACACATTTTATACTCAACTCTTAGATTAATTAGGATTGAAAACAACTTTTTCACTCAACTTTTCTATTAATCTAAGCAACTCATAAGAACAAGATAATTCAAATCAAACTTTTTCATGTAATTAGTCTAACCTTTAAACTAATACAAAACATGAATCTATTGACAATTATCTTTGAAAATGGATTAGCATGAACATTACCACATTTAAAAACAAGTTTATAAGTTCAAAACACCTTAGGGTAATGTTCCTAGTCCATTTCTAGCCAAAAACCTCGAAGATATGCTGTCTGGGGTCCAACTCGTCGAGTGCATGAACTCAACTCGGCGAGTTGGATGCATTTTGCCTTGGACTCGTCGAGTCCCTTCATGGACTCGGCGAGTCAGCTGGGCTGACAGCATCAAAACTCGATTTTCCAGCTTCTATTGCAGGTATAACAAGAAAACAAGCCTAGGCTCTGATACCACTGTTGGGTTATGAGCATTCTAACACTCCTAAGTGTACATGCAACCCTAAATACCTTGGATCTATGTTTTCTCTATTATACATGCAAATATGAACATCCAAGGTATTATCCTAATCTAGCATACAAAATAATGAATATAACAAGATAGAATACATACCTCTTTGATAGTGCTTGTCTTCATGAAGCTTGAGTGCTTAGTGCCCCAAGTGTGACACCTCAAATGGTTCACACAACACCAAATACACTTGGAATAACTTGAGAGGATTCTACACTTCATAAAATCGGTTAGCCCTCTCTAGAATAATCTAGTGACCGATTTTGGGAAGAATAATATCTTTATATAGTGTTACAATTAGGGTAAACCCTAATTGTCATGACTTTCCATTTCCTTGGATCCATGGGTTCAAATACACCATGGAGCATCCATGGAGCATCATATGGGTTTTCGCCCAACTAGATAATCCATGGAGCATTAGCCCACTATATATGTATGGATGATTTACACAATCAACCCATATATTTAATTAGTCTTCTTTTGATCACTTAATTAATCCTAGATTAATTCTTGATCAATACTAATTAAATAATCTTATTATTCTTATTATTAATATACTAGAACTTATAATATATTAATAACCGTAAGTGTCTTATTTCTCTCATTATAGTCTATCCAAGTGCATGATGCCATGCAACCCAAATGGACCATGCCGGGTCGGGTCAAGTCTTACCAATTATAGTTATGGACTTAGACATTAATCCAACAGAATCATGGGTAAAATGGTCATCTTACCCCATGTTAGGATTACGGATTATAGCATGGAACCCAATTGCTAATTAGGCGTGCTGTTCGTTTTGATAGTTCGGGAAGCCGGTAGGGTATCACCTAGGGATTTCTTTAGTGAGCTTCTACATTTGAGGTGAGTTCTTCTCATTGTACTTTTGTGTCGAAAGGCACCAAGGCTGGCCCATTGGATTTGATATCCTATTATGTGATAGTATGTTATTATTCAGTAGTGATTTGTTAGATAGGTATCCTGATCTATAGGATAATGCTACGAGTAGTGATCTATAGATCTACCTGTCTGCCTGTAGACTGTTTATATGTTTATATTTTATATGTCGACATGTTGTGTTGGGTTGAGGTCGTACTACTCCGTGCTGTAGCCAACAAACCTTGGGGCATTCCAGATATGAGTTAAGGGTCGGGTAAAATATGCCAAACTCATACGGAGGGCTTAATAGCATTCCAGTTACAACTTGAGGAACCAGTAGGTATGCCAGACTCGTACTGGGGCTTGAGGGTATTAGAGTAATCCAGATATGAGATGAGGGTTAGGTGGGGCATTCCTGACTCATACTGAGGGCTTAATAGAATTTCAGATATGAGATGAGGATCCGATTAGTATGCTAGACTCGTACTGTAGGTTGGACATTGATAATTCAGTCGGATGACTGATCGGTACAGGGAGCAAGCAGACATAAGCGATGGGCCCCGAGGGCATGCCATACTTATGTTGTGGGATCAGGAGCAAGCCATATGTGAACTGTGGGCCCGATAGGTAAGCCAGGCCCATATTATGGGCTCAGGAGTAATCGAAACTTTTAGTTGTTGAACAAGTGCATGCTATTATTTGTATAAGTTGTATGTTTGTGTGTTTGTAGTTTGGGGGAACTCACTAAGCTTCATGCTTATAGTTTTAGTTTTTGGTTTCAGGTACTTCAGTGGATTGTAACAAGGTGAAGCCGTGACCGTACACATCCTCGCGTTTTTTGGACTTATAATTTGTGGGAAACTCTAATAATTTGAATGTTTTGAAAAGTATGTTGAAAGAGATTCTGATTTTTTAATAATGTTTTAGGAACAACAATTTCTGTAAAAACTTCTATAGAAAAATGGTTGTTTTAAAAAGTTTAAATTTTGTGAAATTTTTATGGATGTTACAAGGTTGTATCAGAGCCTTGGTTTGAGTGAATTGGAGGAATACTCGTGTGAATCTCGTCTCAAACTAAGGAAAAAGATTTTCAAAATGATTTTCTAATGGTTTTCAAAATACTTAAAGAGGATGCAATGTGTACTATCAGCCGGAGCCAGTAAGTAGACCCTAAATACCATAGTATTATTTGATATTGTGTTATGTTAGAACAACATGCTAGTGATAAGCTAGGGATCTTCAAAAATTGCATGATAGAATTTCCTAATTATGTGATGCTTTAGATCCTATAGAGTTCCCTTGTTTGGATATTGTGTGAATGTTTTGCGTGTGTACTTGCTATTTAATGGATACGCTAAGCTATATGCTACATGGTTTAATGGATCTTAGGATGAGGAGTTTGGTCCTGCTTCGCAGCTATTGTCTGAGTCCAACTGTTGAATCTTTTAGAAATTTTTTTTATTAAACAATGGGGCATGTGATTGTATTTATGTGATACTCGTCTAGCACCAATGGAGAGTCATGTGGCAATTATGGTATGGTGAGTCATAAGGGTCTGCCAGCCAGTCGCGTTATTAGATGGGGTAGTGGTGGTTTTCCTGGTTTAGGCACGGTTCATAGCGGGTCTGCATGAGGAAAGGTTATCCACTCTTGAGAGAGTGAGGGAAGGGTGAATATACACATGAGGTGTTGGGTGTCTGAGACCGAGGATTTCATAGGAGTATCTGTCAGATGTTATTGCATTTTAGTGTCGGTCAGCTCCTCTACACGAATGCTACTTGCTTTGTACTTTGTGGAAATCAAGAGTGATGCGAGTCATCCATTAAGTGAATATGTCAAGTCACATGTGAAAAAGGTTGGATAATCTCAGAGTGATGGATTTGACCCTGCTCCACAGCTCTTGTCTGAGTCCAACCGTTGTAGGGATGAGTCTGTTACTTGAAGGATTATCTAAGCATTGTTGCATGTGATTGCATTTATTTATTGTCCAATTAACATTGTGAGGAGTTCTTCAACAGCTGATGGCAGAGTAGTGTGGAACCCTATGATAGCCTAGGGAGCCCTTTAGTGCAATTGTTTCACTGTTGAGTGGGTTTCAGGAATATTGTGACTAGGTTATAGAGGACCCGAGATAACTCTTGAGGAAAGTATGGATAGGTGTGGAAGGTAGTATTAGGCCTGTACTAATGAAAGCATAGGATCCATATTTGATTGGGGAAGATTTCGGGGAATCTAAGAGCTAGTCAGGGAAGATAGCATGGTTGGATACCATGGTTCAAGGAAGTGATTCCGTATATGTCGATCTTTTGGCTTGGGCTACTCAAGCAAGGATGTGTTTTTTATTTTTTCAAGCCCTATGGTGAAATTGATGTGGGTTGACTGGTTCAGACCCATATGAGTATGTTGATTGGAAATCTCGAGGGTTTTGTTAGAGGTCGTGCATTAGGCCTTGAAACACAGGGAGGAAGCGGTTGATATGATCGGCTTTGAAATTGTATCTGGGATTTATGTGGTGGATTTTTGGATTGGATTATCATTATTTGTGGCAAGGATCTTGCTCTTCTGTTCTTTTTCGAGTTAGACAGAATGGGCAGGTTTGTGACCTCCTAGGTTAGATTGGATTCTCAGCTTGAGGTCTATTGGTCACAGTGGTTGGCGACAGTATGTCAGTGATGGTGGGCGTAACCGGTTGATGTGACATGAGTACCATACTGATGTGAGAAATGTCCATATCCTTGGGAGATAGGAATGCTAGGTGTTAGATTGTTGTATGGGTTTCAAGCAAGAGGTGTATGTTTGGATCATAAATCGGTAGTTGCCTATGCTTTGTAAGTGGTCATTATGGGAAATTTAGAGGTTGTCAACTGAAATTCAGGTTTTCTTGGGGTTTGTTTGATCCGCATCTCGAGGACCATTCTACGGATGATATTCATTTCATGCTCAAGTATGGTTCTATCTGGTTGGGTTGTTTGGCTTATGTATTGGTTTGAACACCAGTAGGCAGTGGTTCGAGTTCTAAGTAAGGGAGAAATGAGATTCTCAGGTTGAGCGTCAGTCGTCAGTGGTTCTATGAGTTTGCTATTTGGTTTGATGCTTTTATATTTGTTGGGAAGATGTTGGTCGACGCCTCTTTTACTAAAGTGGGTATGTTCAGCTCCAGGTGGTTTGTGGTTTCTATGGTTTAGGTGTCAAGGTGTCCTAGACCACTGGTCATTGATTTCGTTATTCAGCAGGAATTCTCCGAAGGATTTAAGTGGTGATATTTAAAGGAATACATCAGCTACCCTCCTGTTCAGTATATTTTATGTTCCTTCGGTCTTTAGATGTGTTTACCTTCAATGGTTGAGTGTGAGCTTGGTTCATAGCATAATCAGGATTTGGTAACCTTCAGGATCATCTTGGAGGTATTCGCAATCTAGTGTTGTAATGATGGAATCCGTTCAGTCTCGCAAGTATGGGGTCTTGTTTGACCAATCATGAGGATATTTCTTGTTTAGAGAAAGGTGGCCTTTTCGATTATCACTGGTGATTCTTTTCTTTTCGGATGAGATTATGGGTTTCTTAAGTATGTGTATGGGAGTGCTCCTTGTGAGTTGAGCAAGGGGGCATTGGGGCTCTTGGTTCGAATTATGTCAATTGTTCTCGTGGGTTTCAGCTTCTAATTTGTATCAAGAGTGCAACCTTTATCTTATCTGTGGGATGTGTGCGACTTTATTTCCATAAGGTTTTGCTTGGTAGCTACTTTATGGTGCTTAATTGGCATTGTAAGGGATTTTTTTTATGTACCTTCAAGGTAATGGAATGAGGTGGGTATCTTCAGGCTCGGACTGTTGGGCCAATGATGCGATCAGAATAGTGTTGGTAGGTTGCCGGGAGCATTCCAGTAGAGGGCTGAGGGCCACGGAAGGCATATCAGACTCATGCTGTGGGCTCAAAGGCATTTCAAACCTATGATGGGGACCTTGTAAGGGTATTCCAATCATAAGTTGTGGGCATACTGATCTTAATGCTTAAATTCTTCTTCTTAGAGTGTTTTCGGTGTGGACGCGTTGATGTCGGTTGGTTGGATAAAGGAAGCCAAAAGGATTGGGGAAAGTATCTGTCAGGTATCAGAAAGTCTCGGTAGGATGTATGCATTGTAATTCCAGTTGCTCGCGAGCTGTTGTTAGATTGTGATTCTCAAGTTGGAAATTTCTTATGCAGTTGTAACTCATCAAGTTCTTAGTGATTGTATCAACTTGGTGCCAGGTGGGGGTGCACTAGAACCGGTAAGGGTTGAATGCATCGCAGAAGTTCATGGTTTGATCTTCGTTCCTCATCAAAGCAGTTATTGGTTATGGCATAGAAAAGAGTAAAGGGTTGCTAAGATTTTGGGTTTATCATATGGTTCGCTTTTGGGTTAAGTGCGCGGTCGGTGTGTTTCGAGGATCATACTTCATGGTTCTAGTAATGATCCAGTTAGGGACTGGGGCAAATTCATATGGATAATCATCAGTTTTAAGGAAGATTCTGTAAGGAGGTATCATTGGTAGCCATTTTCAAGAAGGCTTTTGGTGGGAACTTGTGGTTGGAATCGCGAGTGGGATCGTGCAAGGTCTATATCCAGAGCAGAGGGGATTAAGAAATATGTGTCTATGCTCAAGGGTGGCTTTATCTTGTGAATGAAGGGCAAGTGATGAGGATTCAAGCTATTAGCAGCAGTGTATCGACCCAACAGTTGAGGAAGTATGTATTTTATATCTCTTGTGTGTTTATGGATTTATTATCATCATAGGTTGGATAGATTGTTTGATGGATAAATGTCATGGTTTTAGCAATCATATCAATTTGGGAAGTCTGTTAGGGAGTCAGACCAATTCGATACCCAAGTATGGAAATACAAGGTTGGGTCTTTGCATGGGATCTTGGGTTGTCCTGCTTCAGGTTGGCAGTTTCTATTCAGGATTGATTGTTTTGGTAAGGTCGTGTATGTATAGAATTTTCGGGTGCATTCCTCAAGTGTTTGTTCTGGTTATGAGTGTTAGTAAGGAGAAATTTAGAGGACAAAATCAAATTTAAGTGGGCGAGAGTTGTAACATCTGAAATCTTGAAAAGTAATTGTTGAGAAAAACCCTAATTCTAGGTCAAATCGACGAGTTGGGGGGACCAACTTATAATATTGAAGATGGTTGGATCTCGAGGGCTCGACGAGTTGGTAGCCGGGAAGGGAACCCTAATTTTTAGGGTCTTGCAACCTATTTAAAGTACTTAAGTCTTTCTTATGGCCTCCTTGTTAGCCTCCATTAGTGTCCAAACCCTAAAACGAGTTGTAGCCTCCATTGTCAAGTTTTTGGGGCCTTGGAATGAAGTTTTGTGTTCTTTTGTGAACTGTGAAGGAATTAGAAGATCTTGAGGTTTCTAGCTTGGAGAATGAAGTAATAGATCATGAATCACTCCATTCTTGTAGTCACTTTAAGGTAAAAAGTGATGGATTAGGTTTCTAAGTTCATAACTATTCCTAGAATGTACTTGACCTAGTTAGCATGGTGCATTTGGGTTGCATGGCATTGTAACACTTGGATAGACCAAATGAGAGAAATAACACTTCAGGTTTATTAATATATTATAAGTTCTAATATATTAATAATATTATTTAATTAGTATTGATCAAGAATTATTTTAGCATTAGTTAAGTGATCAAAAAGAGACTAATTAAATATATGGGGTTAATTGTGTAAATCATCTATTCTTGTATAGTTGGGCTTATGATCCATGGTTTGTATGGATTGGGTTAAAACCCATAAGGTGCTCCATGGATAGTCCATGGAGGTTACAAACCCATGGATCATGGAATATGAAAAGTCATGATAATTAGGGATTACATGGTGTAACCCTACTTGTGCCACAACTATATAAAGACCCCTATGCAAGCAAAATCGGCCACTACTTGTACAAGGAAGAGGGAAAACTGATTTTAGTGCGTAAGTGTACTTATCTTAAGGTTATTCCAAGTGTTTTAGTGTTGTGTGAGACATTTGAGGCATCACACTTGAGGTGCTAGGCTCACGAGGTTCTTAAGGAATCCAAAGTACAAAAGGTATGTTCTTCTTCTAGCATTGATGTTTAAAAGTTCCCCATGCCATGCTAGATAGGTTAAGAACCTTGGAAAATCATTTTTGCATGTATCTTTGTAAAACTCCAAGGTTTCTAGGGTTGCATGTACACCTTAGGAGTGTTCGAATGCTCAAAACCCTTTAATGGTATAAGAGCCAGGTTTGTTTATTTAATACTTGAGGAAAACTTGTTGAAAAAACTCAAGAAAACTGCTATCTGCTGAGTGAGCTCGCCGACTCCATGGGGGTACTCGACAAGTCCATGAGATAATTCATCCTACTAGTTGAGTAGGTTCATGCACTCGACGAGTATGAGCCCCTGATTGCATATTTTCAAGTTTTCCTGCTGGAAAAGGACTAGAAACATTACCCTAAACCGTTTTGTTCTTGTAAAACTTGTTTTAGATGGTCTAGTGGTTATGTTAATCCATTTTCAATGGCTAATATCATAATTTCAAGTTTTATATGTGTTATTTACGATTCTTGAAATTGTTGATATGCATGTTCATGAACTTATGAGTTTAGAAGATCATATAAATTCTTTGTAACTTTCTTGGTAGTTTAGTTCTTGATCTTGATGATTTTTAATGGAATGCATAATTTGTCATCAAGTTATCGATTACCAAAAGTCACACTTTTAAAGTACATTATTAAACACATAGGTTACATAAAATGAAAAGTCTCTTTTTTTTATTAATCCATTAACTCATAAGATATGAAAGATGAAAAGTTTTGAAAGTTACAAAACTTGCCCTCAAGTTTTGGAACATGTAAAGTAACTTTAAAACTTTAGTTCCAACCCCTAAAATTTTAAAACTTAAAATTCAACCCTTATACTGTATAATATTATAAGTTAATAATATATATATATATATATATATATATATATATATATATATATATAAGAACAAAAGATGTTCTATCGTTAGTAGGCCTCATTCACGAAGCCGGTCTATAAGGGGGTGTAACGTTGTTGCCTATAAAATGGTAGCTTAATAGGTGTCCACTCTCACCCACCGCTTCCTTGACTGGTGGAGGGTCGTTAGACGAATGGGTAGGACAATGACTTTAATCCTCATTAAAAGCATAATGATACGAAAGCAACTAAATGTTTTTTTTAAAATTCCCAATCTTAGTTACTTTAGGAAAATGTGAATAAGGTGCTAACCTATGAAATTACACGTTTCACTTTGTTTAAGTATTTAGTGGAGTGTGTGTGGTTAACCAGCACACTAACTTGGACTTAACAAGGTAGGCAAAGGGTAACTTAATTTTTATCATTGTATCGATGGAGAGCGTGTAGTTAACCGGCACATCGATTGAGGGGTAAATATTAAGGGTACCAAGTAATTTGCATGGTTACTTCACACCTTGTTTTGTGATCCTCGGCATCCCATTTACAAAACTTGAAGGGAACACTCGGTATTGAAACATGTCATTGAAAAGTTCAATGAATCTCAAAGAATCTAGGAATTTCAAAACCAATTAAAACCTAATAATTTATTTCGTTTTTCGTGGTGGAATTTGGTGAATCGTCATTCACCTACCTTCAAATATTTTATAGCTTGGATTGCGACATCCCTCTTCTATGTTATAAAACATATTTTTTGGGTCCTAGCCTTAATATTACATTTTGGTGTTTTATTAAGGACTATCTTTATATCTAATCTAAACCTGTCTTTCTTCTTTTTTTTTAGATGTCTTCAAACAATGCTGCTTCTGGCTTAAACCCTACTGGCTCCTTTTCTCTCATGAACCTTTGTGGGAGAGTCATCTTCGATGGTTCCAACTTTATGGATTGGATCCGGAACATCAGGATGGTTACTCATTACGAGGATAAGGAATATGTCATCGACAAGGAGATGAAGGAACTTGATGAGTCGTCTGCTACTCCTGAGGAGATCGCTGAATTCTGGACTCATGAGAGAGATGTCACTAAGGTGGCTTGTATCATGTTGGCCATGATAACAGTCGAGCTCCAAAAGTCCTATGAGGACTATTACCCTTTTGTGATGCACCAGAACTTGATGGACCGCTACCATCAAAGTGCTCGTCAAGAGAGGTATGACATCATCTGCTCCATAATAACAACCCGAATGAAGGACGGTGAACCCATCACCGGCCACTTGCATAAAATGCAAAGGTATGTGGACCGGTTGCTAAAGCTAAATGTGAACTTGTCACCCCCCCGAACCAGACGACGGAAACATCCGAGGGCTCACATGACTTAAATTGAAATATCATCACAATGAATATACATGAAACATAACATAAACATCACCATGCTATAATGCATAACAAGTGACATTGTTCACATCAAGCACATTGTCTAAATATTACATATCAATAGCATAAGTTGTTTGAGAGTTTTCAAAACATAAAATTCTAACACACTTGGTATTGTCCTTCAGTTTATCTGTTACTTGAGAATACAAGTTATTTTGAAAAATATCAACATATAGAATGTTGGTGAGTTCATAAGCAGGTTTGGTATGAAAATGCTTTATGTATTTTATAAAACCCAGAAAATCCAATATTTTATGAAATGGCAATTGTTTATACAAAAAGTGTGAAGATCCATAAGTATATGCATGAATGATTTCAAAACGTGTATATATGAGAAGTTTTGCATTATAGTTATTGAAAGTACAAGTAAAAAATGTTGATTTCCCCGAAAAAACCGATGTTTTCTGATAAAAATAGTATGATTGTTTCGAATTATTATACTGTCACTACGAATGATTATGAATTCCCTTGATTACTTAGATAATATTGGATTTATTATGTGAGTCGTTATAACCATGCATGATAATGACTAGTTCGTCTGTCTTGACATTCTGTTGAATGTTGAAAGTGATCTTAAGATTTTGTCACCCTAGACTAGTCGAGTCTAACTGTAGCAAACAGTTGAGGTGTGGGGGAGTCACCCCCGTATAGATCTATACACATTCTCTCACTCTCCCTTCAGGAGACTTTGATTATAACTACAAACTACGAATGACACTTATTGATGTCCCCTAATATTACTCACTTAATCCAAATGAATTTGATTGACCTTGATTAACGACCTAATTTTTCTTTACTTGAATAGACAGTAAGCCTAACAGATGAGGAGAAGAAGACCACAAGGTCCTACTAATCACGTTTGTTATTTAAGGCTGTCGAGTATACGAAGGACGCATTGGCCTACTTAGCATATGATTTATTTAATGTGGGATTGTCTCATAATTGACATCTCCCATGACACCACAGCTGAATGGTGTGGCTGAGAGGCGTAATCGGACCTTTTTGGACATGGTTCGTTCCATGATGAGTCGAGCTTCACTACCAAACTCATTTTGGGGGTATGCCTTAGAGACTACCGCCCATATTCTTAATCTAGTCCCTACAAAAAAGGTTGCCAAAACACCTCATGAGATGTGGACCAGAGAAGTTCCCAATCTTGACCACATCAAGATTTGGGATTGAGAGGCTTTCGTGAGGCACGAGACTCTCGATAAGCTCGAACCCCAAAGTGAGAGGTGTATTTTCAACGGCTACCCACATAAATCCTTTGGTTACCTCTTCTACATACCCAGTGATAATGTGGTCTTTGTAGCAAGGAGGGGAGTCTTTTGTGAGAGAGAGTTCATAAGCCAAGGAAACAATGGGAGGCAAATTGACCTTGTAGAAATTCAAAAGTCAAGTGGTGAATGAACCTCAAACTCTAGCAATCAACCTAAGGAGGAAACTCTTGTTGATCTGACTGATGATTCTATACCTCTGATGTGTTCCACGAGAGTTTGGAATGCACCTGAGTTTTACTATGGTTTCCATATTACTGTGGAGGGTGATACACTTATCAGTGATAACACATTGATAGGTCTGGCTGAACCTAACAACTACACGGAAGCCATGGTAGGCCCTGAGGTTTCTAAATGCAAAGAGGCTATGGACAGTGAGATACAGTCCATGTATGAAAATCAAGTTTGGAACTTGGTTGATAATGTACCAGGTCGTAAGACAGTTGGGTGCAAATGGATCTTCAAGAAGAAGACCGACATAGATGGTAATGTAGACACTTATAAAGTTAGAATTGTTGCAAAAGGATTTTCTGCATTTCATGATTATGAAATATGGAAAATGGATGTAAAAAATGCTTTCCTTAATGGGAAGTTGGCTAAGGATGTTTACATGAGTCAGCCAGAGGATTTTGTCAGCACAGAGTACCCTAATAGAGTGTGTACGCTTGAGAAATCCATTTATGGCTTAAAACAATCACCTCGCAGATGGAATCTTTGTTTCGATGAGAAAGTCAAAGAGTTTGGCTTTTCGAGAAATGAAGATTGTTGAGAGAAAAACTTGAGACACACTTGAACAAACATTAGAACAAGTATAGTTGTGTAATATTTTATCTCAAAGGATCATAAAAGCTCAACAATAATAATAAGTTAGAGTTAGATAATTAGAGAGTTAGGTGCGGAAATGTAAGGAAATATAGTTGACAGCAAGTGTTATATCAAGTATACACATAAGTTGATTCTTAACAAGGAATGCATTTAAACCAAGTTAGTAAATAAGATCAAACTAAGTGATTAAGTCAAGAATGAGTTGCTCCGAAAAGAGATGATATCTAGTTGTGATATGGTGTATTTGGAGAGTATGAATGAGATGAGAGTAATAACAAAAGATATGAGATTTAAGATGCGAAGTGTTATCACAAGATGTGTATTTCTTGATAAATATTGAGTTCTATATATAGAGACTCAAAGGTTATAGTTGTTCATCTATCTAAATGTAGCCATGCAACGCATATTGGATAAAAGAGAGTATTCTAAGAAAAACAGATAAAACTCTAAACAAAGAAAAACTAGATAGTGAACTGCTGACATGACTTGACTGCGGATCTTCAAGGGGCTGCGGTAGGTCAAGTTTAAGAGGGTCACTATTATAATTCAAAAATTTCCCCCTAAGTGACCTCTTCAACTTTTCCTTCAGTTATCAAGCTTTAGGAAAATGATTAGCATACACCAAAAATTTCTGACATTCTCTAACCAGGTGATCCTTCTTAAAATCTTGAACTTGACTTCGGCAGTTGTATGCTTTGACTTTTGAACTGCGGTCCGATAGACTTCAAGTTGTTTCCTTGTGAGGCGATTCATGGCAGTCAAAGGAATGAAGTATTTTGTTTCATTTATTTTCCTTTTGAAGATGAAACCAAAATCTGGGAAGTTTGTTGCACCTAGAGATCTTTCTTAATATCCTTTAGTAAGCATCGGTGCAGGATCAAGTGGTGGTAGATCGAACTTCTTGGTAAGAGCAGGGTGAATGTTCGCATCAATTTTTGAAAATTCACAGAGAGTTTTCCTTAGAAAAATGCTCGCCCTTTCAAATGCTATCACCATCTTTGGATACTTCTCAGATTTGTTTTGGAATACTCTCGCTATCAGGAATTCTTCTTCTGGATTTATACATGGGAAGTCAGCTTGGGTGCGAACGTAGTCCTGATTCCTTCTTGTGAGAGTATGCTGGATGAAGTCAACTTCCATGAATTTTCGGGGTTTGAAGTTCTTGACTGCGGATGGTCTATCATTAGACCAGGTTTTCTCTATTGAGGAAGCATGTTTGGCATGGAATCGATTAAGTCTTTCGAATTCCATTAGCAGTCTCTTGTGATCAGGTAGTCTTCGGTCAAACTGCTCGAATATATTGAAGTATTTTACATTGGGAGATATTGGAATATCCTAGTATCCATCAGGTGGGGGTTCAAAAAAGTAAGGTAGGGTTTGTGGTCATCATCTAGCAATCTGCGATGATGGTTGATCCAAGAATTGACTAAGGATTCATCCATGGTAATGTCAAATCTGTTTTTTCTCCAGATTAGTTCAGCAAGCATGGCTAGTTTCTAGTCTGTGTTCTTTTGTTTCGTTGCGGGAGAGTCATCAGAATGTTCAGATGACATATTGGATGCTAAATTTTTGAAGTGGGGAGGAGTCTCCGTTCTCTTAGGATCATCTTCTTGAATGTTTTCCTATTGCAGTGGCAATTGATGTTGTGGTGGAATCTGATGGCTTGGAGTCTTGTGAGGAGATGGTTGCGGTGAAGGAATTATTTCATTCAAGACAGGGGAGATTCTATGTTGTTGGGTGATGTTGTTTGAATGATGGTCTTCATCACTTCCCCCTCTTGAGGAATGCAGAGTAGGGGATTCCTCAAGCCATTGCCTAAGACCATCGAATTTGGCACACATATTGTCGAATTGTTCTTTAAGTGCATCATCTGGTTGTTGATTGTTGGGAATGGTGGTGTTGAAGAGTAAGCGATGAATCTCTTTGGTAAGTTGAAGGATCTCTTGACCATGACAGTTTGAAGATTGTGATGGTCGAAGACTGTTGATCGTAGACTGAAGGACGGAAATGGTGGACTCATATGCAGTGTGAGTTTCATCTATCAGCTTCTTGGAGTGTGTTGATTGATCCGCAATGGCAGTTTGAAGGTCTGTCTTGATTGAAGATACCTCAGAGATGAGGCGCTCCGTAGTAGCCATAAATTGTTGATGGTCAGCCTTACTACTTGTGTCCAAAGAACAAATCCCCATTTCAACTTTCAGGGAAATGCGCTCAGCCGCCAGTCTTTCACGAATTTCCTATCTTTTGATTCTTCCAATTAAGGACTGCGGTCCTGGAATGTCTTTAGGTTGCGGTTGAGTAGGCTTGACTGCAACAAGAATCTGATCTACTTTGGCTTGTAGACTCAGAAACTCTTTCCTTAAGACATCAATCTTCTTCTTCTTCTTCTTTCATTTGGGCTTGGAAGTGGAGTGTTGAGAATCACTTGAGAAACTCTTTCATAAAATATCATTAAGTCATCATCAGAATGGCTAGGTTGATTTAACCTATTGATATCAAAGTCACCGAATCCGAATGTAGGTGCAGAGCTGACTTCAATTGCGATGCCATCATCTTGAGAAGTTTGAGAATTGGGAGCTGAAGGGATTCTTGAAGTACCTTGATTAAGGGGAGTGGTTTGAGCATTGTGGACTGTCTCAACCATGTGGGACATCCACTCCTGCACTTTCATAATAGTGGTTACGGTGTTAGCGTTGTTAATTGTGTCTGCCCAGTACTTACCCACTATTTTAATTTCTTGTTGTTTTTGTTGAAGCTGCTTGGGTTGACGATCCTTTCTTGCTTGAAATGCCCTACGGAAAGTAAAGTAGCATATTTATTTGCTTTAGCTTCATTTGATGGCTTGTAAGTACTCCATGAATCATTGAGAACAACATCGTCAATTCCTTGAAATCACATCGAGGTGTCCCTCGGGTTCACGGATCCTTGCACCATTGTGCTCACCGTGCCTAAACCACCTGGAAAGGATGGAAGTGGAGTAGGATTTCTTAAGCTTTCTTGGTCTCCTTGACCCGTGGTCAATTCTGGCCTCGGCTCAGTTCTGGCTAAGGTGGAAGAACTGCCCTGTAGTTAGGAAGGTGTTTGAAGTGTATGGGTTACAGACAAAAGGATGGAATTCAACTCCTCAGGAGAAAATAAATGGAGACGGGAAGCCCTGGAGACCTTAGGGCGAGAACCAATTCCATCCTCTTGGTATTGAGATGGGGGTGAGTCTCCACGAATGGGTGAAAAAGACACACTTTTTGTGTCTGAGTGGAATTCGATTATGGTGTTGAATGGGTCTGCAGCCACCCCAAGTACTACCGGAGCCTTTTAAGAGGTTGCAGTATTAGTCTGGTCATTCATTTGGTCTGTGAATTGGATTTTTCATTTCTTGAGGATAGAAATGGGTTGTACGTCATCATCTGAATCACTGGAAGAAGATTGCGATTGATTGTCATTGGATTCGTCATCTGATGGGACAATATGTTTGAGTTTACTTTTCTTTGACGGTTCAGTGTGCTTAGGACCATCTTTCTTCTTTGGGGTTCCATGTTTCTTAGAGATGTTGCGGGGGCCTTGGTTAGCTGAGGCAATCTTCTTGACTCTTTGGGATAAAGGTAAGTTGGATAGAGTGGTGGAAGATGGAGTTGCGGTACTACCAGGATTGATGGGTGCGGTTAAGGCAATTATGTTCTGACTAGGGAGAGGTGGGGTAGGAAAGTATGGGTCAATACCTTCCGTAGCCTCTACATGATCTGAAACATCAGTAGTTTCAAGTCCCAGTGTGGACAGAATGTGGACTGGTAATCATCTAATCGGTCCAAAATGGGATTAACCTTTAGAGGGATTGTACCTTTTAAGATCTTTGGTGATGAATATATTGATATCGTTGGCCATGCTCAGTCCTGCATCAGCATGAAGATCGGAGATACAGAGAGACCAAAATATTGCAAAAGTGAGCTCAACAGGGTGTTCTTTGGACTCTCCTTAGGGATGTACTGCAAGAAGTCATCCCACAGAATCTGACCGTAGTTAACATCGTGGCTAGTGAATATACTCCATACCAACTCTAACAGTTTAAGGCACATATTAGCAGTTCCTCCGGTCCTGCCAGATAGACTGCGGATGATGAAGTGATAAACAAACTGCCACACCGCAGGCAACTGATTCTTCTTGAATTCGCCTATGCCTTTTAGCTTGTTTTGGTAACCCATTTGGTAAAGTGCAGATAGGATATCGGTTGTACTTGGAGTGAAGACCTTGGTTGAGAGATGAACTAATAGATTAATGGTGTTGAGGAACTATTCTTTGGTTAGAATCACTAGAGAATCATTCACTAGATGCAAATGCACCTCTTGAAGGTTGTTGAGAGGGCGATATGTAGAGAAAGCACATTTGCAGAGGGTTGAAAGTGGTACTACGTCAGTAAAGGCATCGAATGGACCGAACAATCGATGATTTGATAAGAACTTGATCATCAACTTGATTGGAGCATTATAAGAACAATGCACATCAAACACTGCCCTAAAATTTCTTGAAGAAATCGCATGGCATTTGGTTTTGTGAGTAAGAGTCTGAACCAGTGGCGTGAGCAGAGCCAGATGCTTTGGATTGTTTCTTTGAGATTCTTATTTCAACATTTTAAAATAAAGTTTGAAGAACTTGCAGAAAAACAGAGTGCAAGGAGATGAAGAAGATGACGTTCGTCTTAAGTGTTTTTAGAAAGCGTAAAACCTTTCTTGGGAAGAAAAAGATGATTTTATAGTGGCTGATTAAAAACTTAATTGATTTTACCCTAAGAGATTCGGGTAAAATAGTAACGTTTGGTTCTTTTGTTTTATATGAAGGCAATCTCAGCCACATATCCTTAAAAGATTTTTTTGTTTTATTTTTTTATTTTTTATTTTTCTTTAAAAGGTTTCATTTAATGAAATGTCAGTCCCTAAAACATCACGTCTGAGGAACTTATGGTGAGGGAGATAATCCGTTGTATAAAGGAGGAATATGTAACGAATTTGAAGTTTTGGGGTAATAGGAAGTGACAGTTTAGAGGAAAAGGATTTCTTAAAAAGAAATATTTATGGAAAAATGTTCCTTTTGTCATCATACCTAAAATAGGTCTGGTACATAGTTTATTTGAAAAGCAGAACAGAAACGATTATGTGTTGCACCAAGAATGTTTTTTTTAGAATGTTTTTCTTATTTAATGAAGGATCATTAAATAGCACACAATGTTTCAAGAATTTATGAAGTATATGATAAATTGAAACTTCACTACGGATGAATATTTTATCATTACAGATGGATGGTTCGATGACTATAGTAGAAGATCTGGGGAAAACACTTGAACAAAAATTAGTAATAACAATCAATTAGGACCATTGAAAGATAGATATGATATATAATTGCTGTGTAAGAAGGATACTGCGGTACATAGAATATACTGCAGTATCTGGGATACACCAAAATTATCTATCATAAATAAATTTCATTAGGACCGCAATCAGAGACCAAGAGTGTTCTGTGATACCTATCAATTCAAAAAAGAATTATGGGTCCGGATTCATCATTCCTAACATTTGTAAGAAACTGTTGAGTTTTGTAGAGTCAAGTGCCTTTGTGAATACATCAACAATCTCTTCATGAGTGTGAACAATCGCTATAGTACTTTCAGGATGTTGTCTTTGATGAAGTGATACCGTAGTTCAATATGCTTTGTGTTGGAGTGATGAATGGTATTGTGAGAAATCGCTATAGTACTTTCCGAGTCACATTAAATTGGTATCCAAAACATTCTGTATCAGTAGTCCATAAGTTGTGTTTTCATCCACAAGACTTGTGAACAACAGCTGGCTGCGACCATATATTTAGCTTCTACGGTAGACAATGATACACAACTTTGTTTTCTTGATGACCAGCTAACAAGTCTTCCATCTAGAAATTGACATCCACCTGAGGTGCTTTTTTGATCTAGTCTGCATCCAGCATGATCCGCATCAGTAAATGCTTGTAGGCTGAATTCATTTCCTACGGGATACCATAGACCAAGGGTCTTAATACCCTTTAAGTATCGTAGAATCTACTTTGCTGCGGTCATGTGTGACATTTTTGGATCAGCGTGGTACCTTGTGCATACACCTTTTGCAAAGACAATGTCTGGTCGACTTGTGGTGAGGTACATTAATGAACCAATTATTCCTCTATAAGTCTTGTGATCCACTGATTCACTGAAAGGATCAACAGATATCTTATATCCGAAGGCCATGAGGACCTTGGCCGAAGAGCAATTATCCAATGAGTATTTCTTTAGTAGTTACGTGGTGTATTTCTCTTGATGGATGAATATCCCTTGAGGAATTTGCTTTATTTGAAGCCCTAGAAAGAAGTTAATATCTCTATTCATGCTCATTTTGAACTTGTTGGTCATGAGTTTAGCAAATTCATCCACCAATCCTTGATCAGTTGATCCGAAGATGATATCATCCACATATATTTGTACAAGCATAAGGTGATTACCATTAGCCTTTCTAAATAAAGTGGGCTCAATCACTCCTATTTTGTATCCGGACGAGACAAGAAATTCATAAAGTGTCTCGTACCATGCTCTTGGAGCTTGCTTTAGACCATAGACATCTTTTTCAAGCTTGTAGTAGTAGTCTGGGAATTGAAGACTTTTGAAGCCGAGAGGTTGCTGAAGGTAAACCTCCTCTCTTAATTCACCATTGAGAAAAGCACTTTTCACATCCATTTGATGTACTTTGATGTTATTGTGAGCTGCGTATGCTAAGAAGATTCAGATAGCTTCCATTCGTTCCACCGGAGCATACGTTTCATCATAGTTAATACCTTCAAGTTGACTATATCCCTTAGCAACTAGCCTTGCTTTGTTTCTGATGACTATACCGGATTCATCCAACTTAATTTTGTTCACCCATCTGGTACCAATAATAGTGTGAGCTTGTGGCTTTGGAACGAGTTGCCATACTTTGTTTCTTTTGAATTCTTCTAGTTCTTCTTGCATTGCGGATTTCCATTCTGGTTCTAGTAATGCTTCTTTGATCGTTCGGGACTCAACCGAGGACATAAATGTTGCATAGTGACAGTGATCAGATACATCCTTGGAAGATCGAGTCTGGATACTTGCAGATGGGTTGCCAATGATTTGACCTGGTGGATGGTCCTTCGTCCATACGTGATGATGGGGTTGCAGATGATCAGCAGCTGCGGTGGAGGGAATATCTTCAATATCGAAAGATTTTGTGGTTGTTGATACCAGTTCCCCCTAGATTTGAGAACCTCCTGTTGAATACTCTTGGACGGTTGGAACAAGATTAACATTTATTTGAGCGATTTGAAGAGGTTCCCCCTGGGTTGCAGATGGAGGATCTTCGTAAGCGTGAGAAAGTTCCCCCTGAATTGTTGGAATTGTAAGAACTCTTGGGTCAGTTCTGGTGTCGATATTCTCTATGTTTTCCTCATCCGAGTCCGAAGAGACATTTGATGGTTGAAATCCTCCGCGGAGAGGGGTTGGAGCTGCCTCTTCAAATACTGGAACCTCGATGGTTGTAAAACAATCCGGAGTTGAGTTTTCCCCCTCAACTGGCAAGGTGGAAGTATGTGATACCTCATTAGATGGCGTAGGACCAGATACTTCAGCATGCTGCAATTGAGCTTTAGGAGACACGAGAACTTCAAATAGCTTAGCAGTTTCGATGGGATCAAAGAGATCGTCATGGTTAACATCAACTATGTTCAATGGACCCGCAGAGTCAGGAACATCACATTCCAGGATTGCTTTGGTTTCGGTGGAGGGAGCAGTGTTGCGGACATAATAATCATCAAACTTCACATCAAAGCTTTCGATTATTAGTCTCGTACATCTTATGATAACCCTATAGCCTACTTTGTTTGTTGAGTAGCCAAGAAAGATGCCTTCATTAGATTTTGGTGCAAACTTGTTGAGATGATCCTTACAGTTAATCACAAACCATCCGCACCCAAATACATGGAAAAATCGAACATTAGGCTTTCTGTTGTTGAGGCTCTCATATGGTGTTTTGCTGAGGCGTTTGCATATGATGCTTCGGTTCTGCACAAAGCAGGCTGTGGCCACTACTTCGGCCCAGAAGTAGAGAGGAAGGTTGGAAAAATTAAGCATAGATCTGGCTGTTTCTACGAGAGTGCGGTTCCTACGCTCTACTACTCCATTCTGTTGTGGGGTGTATGGAGCTGAGAAATTGAGGCTTATGCCCTTGGAAACCAAGAAACTATTCAGATTATGATTAGTGAACTCATTTCCGTTGTCACTGCGAATGCGATGCACTGGTAGTTTGATTTGAAGTTCTATTTCCTTGATAAATTTGATGAGTACTTGTAGTGTTTCTGACTTGAGTCTAAGAAAGAAAATCCATTTCAAACGAGTGAAGTCATCTACTATAACCAAGATGAATTTCTTATGGTGATGACTGACTACGGTGGATGGACCGCAGAGATCAATATGAAGAAGTTCTAGTGGTTCTGAGATTGAGGAATCGATCACCATAGGATGACTTGCTTTAGACTGTTTGCCACATTCACAAGCCGGACAGAGAGTGTCATTGTGATACTTAAGAATAGGGAGACCTCGAACAAGTTCCCCTATGACCAGGTTATTGATATACCAAAAGTTCAGGTGAGCAAGCTTACGATGTCAGAGCCAGCTAACTTCGGATATGGCTTTTGATAGGAAGCAGAGTTGCGGTTTGCCGATGATCAGAGAAACATCCAAAGGATACATAGTAACTTCAGATCTGGATTTGATCAGGCAAGGGCTTCTATCGCTTGTCATGATGTAGCAGAATTGGTTATCGTATTCAACCCGATAGCCTGCCTTACATAGTCGGCCAACACTAATGAGATTGTGTTTGAGACCTTCTACATAGGCTACCTTTTGAATAGAAAATTTTCCAGTAATAAGAACATCGTAACCTCGGATGATCCCATTCGTGTTGTTACCAAATGTAACATTACCCCCGTTACAAATTGGCTTGAAATCCTGAAGGTATTCTAACCTTCCGGTCATGTGCAAAGGAGCAGGCACTATCGATCAACCATTCTTCTTCTTGGTCCTCCTTGCGCAAAGCTTGAGAATTATACGGTCAGTTTAGGCACCCAAACGAGTTTGGAGCCTGGGGAAACATAATAATTCTTAATTGATGCATGATACGAGGTTGCAGGACAAGTTTTGTGTCAACTTTTAGACCTAGTCTTGGGTGTTTGAGACTTTTTGGAGTCTTGTGAGTATGCGAAAAGATACGAGATTTTTGAAAAGAGCGTGATTTGACATGAGAATAAAACTTTTAACACTGACATTTGCAAACTGGACTTTTGTCATTTATTTTGACCTTTTGTTTAGTTAGTGCTCTTTGTGAGGTAATCTGCTTGTGTCCAGTCCGAGGGTTGTGAGGTCTAATAGTATGATTTGAAAAAGTGGATTTTGTAAGTGTAAGATGACGTGTAGACCTTTTGTGAAGTGATTTCTTAAAACTTTGATGTGACTTTAAGAGTGCTGGAGTTGGCAAAATACCATTCCATTTTGGATCATCTAAGGAATAGATTTGAAAACCATTACTTCGAAAAGACTTTACTTTCTTTTGTGTTGTCTTAGATGGATTTGGAATGGATTTAGAAACTGTACATTCCTTTTTCTTCATTTTCTTGACTGTAGAGTTTGTAAACAGATAATTTGAGAAAACAAATTTTTCTAGACTTCTAGACTTAGGAATATTGACAAATTGCTTTTGTTTTGAAACATTTTCCCGCTTTTTCCCATGGGATCGAATTTCTTCCTTGAAAGCCTTTCTGGCCTCAGTTTTAGGAGAATTGCAGTCAGTGACATTAAGTTGTGGTTTCCTTGAGAGAGTTGGTAATTTTGAGAAACGAGGACTTGATACATCCGAACTAGATAGTTCAGGATTCAAGTAACATTAACCAACTTCTAAATTTTCGATTGGTAATTCATGATGAATTGGTTGAATGGTCACAGTACTCGTGACTAAGGTCTGCGGTTTGGACCTTGAATAACCGTAGAGTACGTCTAAGAGGATACATTGGTATGACAATTGACGGAAGAGAGATGGGCAGACTGCTGTTCATGACTGCAGTAAAGGAGACTATGGTCTGGCGACAGAGACGGGAAGTCTATTGAGACTTCGGGACCTTCCAAGACAATCTTCTCATCAATGATAGATGAAGTCTGAGAAGTGGGAATAATTGTGCTATCTATAGGATTAGAGAATTCAGGAAGAATTTCTTCAATAACACAATTGTTACTCAGATCATGAAGTCTACCAATGTGAACTTTGATATCTTCAGGAAATGTTTTGTTATTTACCGGAAACATAAAATCACGGTCAGGAGGGATGTAGGGACGGTCCTTATTGAATCAGGGTGATGAGTCCGTTGTAGTAGAGTACCCATTGGACCAACCCCAATTGTAAGTATTATCAGTAGTCCCATTGTTAACAAGATTTTCGATGGCTTCACTTTCATTAAACAGTTTTTCTATTAAAATATTTAAGCGTACAATCTCACTCTGAGCTAAATCTCTCTGATTCAAAACTATTTCTAACTGTGCTTCACTCAACATACGTGAAACATCTTCTAGGATGCAATGTTCTTCTCATTTAATTCTTTGTTATAGTCTGTAAGGAAGGCAGCACATGTGTCATTAAGGTTGTTTATGAAGGGTTGACAATCATGCATGCTGTAATTTAGAGTTTGGATCATAAGTTTTACATGTTTGACGATGCTGAGTGCCCCATCTTTAGCCATATAGCAATAATTCTTCTCCGTCATTGTGGATCCATCCTCATCAATAGTTGCAATCATACAGATCTGTCATTTTCCTTTGATGCTGCTGATGTCCTCATCTTCATCCCTTAGGACCAAACTTGATGGTCTCTTTTCACTTGAGCAACATAAGCTCTTCCTTTTTCCCTTTCTTCCAACTCTTGAGCCATCCTGAGATGGAATGCTTTATCTTTAACTACATTTGCCTTGCAGTCTTTGGCAAAATGATTTTCTTTGTTGCACTTGTGACATATCACACTATCACTTTTATCTTCTCAAGGAGTACTAGAGTCTGTTGTTTGAATGGAATGCGATGCCTCCTTGGGTTAAGCATTTTGAGATTGTGGTGGCGGGTAAGGTTTTTTAGTGAACTGAGAATGATTGTTTTAAGAGTTAGGATTGCGGTTGAAAGATGATTTGTTGTACTGTTGGTTATTTCGGAATGAAGGTGGTAACTGATTGAATTGTTGGCTGACGAGAGCAATTGCATTCTGAAATTCTTCTTCGTCATCATATTTTGAGTCTGCTTCGTATGACTGTGGAGGGTTGTCATAGGTAGTGGAGTATGATTGAGAGTGAGGAGATTGATCGATGAGAGTGAGTGGTCCACCGAAGTCTGTACAGTCTTTGAGTACCATAGACTCTTGAGCTTGCAATTCACCGTAGAGCTTATAGAGAGAGAGAGAGAGTGTGTGTGTGTGTGTGTGTGTGTGGATTTTTCTATCCCCTTGGACAATCATTTTGGCAGTTGTCCAGTGTCTTCCTAAGCCATTTAGAAATAGAATATTTTTTTCATGGTTGCTTCGGATCATGCCAGCATTGGATAGCTTTGTGACTATCAGATTAAACCTTTTAAAGGAATCCTCCAAACTTTCACCCACATGAGCTTTAAAGTTGTTAAACTCATTGAGTGCAGTAGTAAGTATTTTCTATTGAGCTTGTTCAGTTCCTTCATACAAATTTTTTAGAACATCCCAGATCACCTTAGCAGATTTGCAATCTATGATTATGTCGAAGTTATCAGGTGCAACTCCACAAGAAATTTCATAAAAGGAAATAGCGTTATTTTCCATTTTGTCAAGATCATCCTTGGTGGGATGATTCAACACTAGTTGAACTCCACCTAGTCTGACTGTGGCTCCATCAGTTTGTACTGGAAAAAGAACAAGAACATGAGGTCCTTCTTCTATAGATCTCCATATGTCTCTTCCAAGTCTCCTTAAATATCTTTCCATTCTTTGAGACCAATGATGATATTCATTTGCCACAAGTAATGGTTCTCTATTCGAACCACCAACACTGTTTGATACAATTAAGAGATAATGCATGTGCCATATTTCCTTGTTTTTTAAAATTTTGTTTGTTTTTTTTTTGAAAGAAGTGAGCTTTAGTGGTATAGAAGGCCTATTGAAAATCATAGTTTTGCTTCAAAAAGCAACCACTTTGGCTCTGATACCAATTATTAAGAGAAAAACTTGAGACACACTTGAACAAACGTTAGAACAAGTATAGTTGCGGAATAGTTTATCTCAAAGGATCATAAAAGCTCAACAATAATATAAAGTTAAAGTTAGATAACTAGAGAGTTAGGTGCAGAAATGTAAGGAAATATAAATGACAGCATGTGTTATATCAAGTATACACATAAGTTGATTCTTCAGAACAAATGCATTCAAACCAAGTTAGTAAATGAGATAAAACTTAGTGATTAAGTCAAGAATGACTTGCTCCGAAGATAGATCATATCTAGTTGTGATATGGTGAATTTGGAGTGTAAGAAAGAGATGAGAGTAATAACAAAAGATATGAGATTTAAAATGCGAAGTGTTATCAGAAGATGTGTATTTCTTGAGAAAGATTGAGTTATATATATAGAGACTCAAAGGTTACACTTGTTCATCTATCTAAACGTAGCCATGCAACGCATACTGGATAAAAGAGGGTACTATAAGAAAAGCAGATAAAAAGCTAAACAAAGAAAAACTAGATTGTGAATTGTTGATGATGATGACTTCGGATGCAGTTGTTGATGTGACTTGACTGCGGATCTTCAAGGGGCTGCGGTAGGTCAAGTTTAAGAGGGTCACTTTTATGATTTAAAAAATATGAATCTTGTGTATATATGAAGGCTATTGGGAGTATAGTTAGCTTTTTGGTATTGTATGTGCATAACATACTACTCATGGGAAATGAGAACCCAACTTTGCAGAAAGTAAAGTCCTAGCTTGGGAAGTGTTTTGCTATGAACGACCTTAGAGAAGATGCCTATATCTTAGGGATAATAATTTTGAGAGACAAGAGTAAAAGACTAATTGGACTTAGTCAAAGAACCTACTTGGATAAGGTGCTGAATAGTTTTAGCATGCAGAATTCCAAGAAAAGAGAGTTACCGATCCAGAGTAACGCCAAACTGAGTAAGACTCAGAGCCTGAGTACAGAGGCTGAGACAGCTGAGTCGAGTCGAGTACCGTATGATTCCATTGTAGGCTCGATCATATATGATATGACATGTACTCGTCCTGATGTGGCCTTCGCATTGAGCATGGTCAGAAGATATCAGGCGAACCACGGCAAGGCTCACTGGACTGCGGTAAAGAACATTCTCAAGTACATGTGGAGGACTATGGATTGGGTCCTTACCCTCGGTGGGAGTGATGACTTGAGAGTATTAGGGTATAGTGATGAAAGTTTCCAGATTGATAGAGATAATTTCAGCTCTCAGTCAGGCTGGGTCTTTACCTTAAATGGAGGAGCAATTACTTGGAAAAGTTCCAAGCAGGAGACAATGGCTGATTCAACTTGCGAACCAGATTGTATAGTGGCAAGCGAGGCAAAAAAGGAGGCTATATGGCTAAAGAAATTCATTGGAGACCTTGGAGTTGTACCAGCTATAAAGGAGACGTTGGAAATTTTATCTAATAGTGAAAATGCAGTGGCCTTAGCCAAGGAACCAAGGGATCACGGGAGATCCAAATACATCGAAAGAAATCATCATTTCATCAGACATCATATAGAAGAAGTAATCCTCATGGCAAAGAGGGTATCATCGGATGAGAACCCAGAAGATTCCCTCACGAAGAGACTGGGTAAGGTTAAGCATCTCCAGCATGCGAGGCGCATAGAGCTGAAGGATGATACTAGTTTTAGTAGTTAGATAGCTTTGAAATTTGTAAAGTGTAATTGAAATTTGATGATAAATAAAATTTGTTGTTTATTTATAAGTATAAGTGTTGCTATCTTTTGTCAATCGTTTACTAACGTTTCTATCTTGCATGTTTTGAATTCCAAAATAATTATGTTATGGTATATCATATTATTCAAATTCTCCACAGTCAGTCATATGTTGGAAGTAGATATGAATCAAGATTGTCATGAATTGGCTTGTACATGTCTAAGTTATTGGACATAGGAAGAGGTGCTACAACACTCATTTGTGCTCATAAGTTCTGAGTATTGGATTCAACCCACGCTCACTTGTATCACTTCATGGAGTTTATCTCTAGTAATCGTGAGACCGCAATATCAAATAAGTCTTCAAACCTAGAGATATCACTTGTTGCCTATAAGTTGGTTATGCATTGATTGTACGAAAACGCATTGGCAACTCGATGTTATAAAACGTACCTTTGTGTATAATTCAACAAGTAGTAGAGCAAGCATATGAGTCGAAGTTTATATGTTCCTTCTTGGATTAGAAGCGATATCTAGGCCCCTCGATGATTTTGTTTTGACCTATGTATCGGGCCCAATCAGAACTAAATTCATGTGTTTGACTAAGTTATATGTCAAACAAATAAAAAATCGGGAAACAAACTGTTGGACAAAAAGTAAGACATTGTTCCATGTACTTTTCCAGTTGATATCTAGAACAAAGGGTTATATGATCACTTATCTTAAATGACGTATCATCATCATCTTAGTTCCGAGAGACCTTGAAAGAGCTACGATTGATGATCGATTCCTTAGGTCATTCTTGTAGTTATAGTTATTAGACTTATCTAAGTGGGAGACTGATGGATTAGGTGTCTAAGTTCATAACTCTTCCTGGAATGTACTTGACCCATTTAGGATAGTTTATTTGGGTTGCATGGCATTGCAACACTTGGATAGACCAAATGAGAGAAATAACACTTAATGTTTATTAATATATTATAAGTTTTAATATATTTACAATATTATTTAATTAGTATTAATCAAGAATTAATTAAGTGATCAAAAAGAGAGTAATTAAATATATGGGGTTGATTGCGTAAATCATCTATTCATGTATAGTTGGGCTTATGATCCATGGTTTGTATGGATTGGGTTAAAACCCATAAGGTGCTCTACGGATAGTCCATGGAGGTTACAAAACCATGGATTGTGGAATATGAAAATCTATGACAATTAGGGTTTACATGGTGTAATCCTACTTGTGCCAAAACTATATAAAGACCCCTATGCAAGAAAAATCGCCCACTACTTGTACAAGGAAGAGGGCAAACTGATTTTCGTTTGTAAGTGTACTTCTCTCAAGGTTATTCCAAGTGTTGTAGTGTTGTGTGAGACATTTGAGGCATCACACTTGAGGTGCTAGGCTCACAAGGTTCTCAAGGAATCCAAACTACAAAAGGTATGTTCTTCTTCTAGAACTTATGTTTAAAAGTTCCCCATGCTATGCTAGATAGGCTAAGAACCTTGGAAAATCATTTTTGCATGTATCTTAGTAAAACATAATTTTAAGGTTTCTAGGGTTGTATATACACCTTAGGAGTGTTAGAATGCTCAAAACCCTTCATAAATATCATACCTCGACTTATAGATGATTAGATCTCCTTATTTTGGGTTTTGTTGTGTGTTGGCCTCTTTTTGGGGATTATGATGGAGTAAAGTCATTTTAGGGATGGTTCCTTCAGATCTGAGTTGGTTTTGGTACCCTTAAGCTTAAAGGTGCAAACTTTATGAGCATTTTGGTGTTATGCATGCATTAAGTCATCTAATAAATCCATTCCAAGCTTAAGAGCTTCATTTAGACATGCATTAATGTAAAGTTGGCAACTTTACATTGTCTTCCAGCTCAAGGAAGTTAGATTTATGTTTTGGAGTCATGTCCTCATGGATTAAGTGCTTAATGTGTTAAGAGGTGGGATTCTGGTGAACTCATAGAGTTTGTTGGATAAACTCGGTGAGTTGGCTCGGTATTCCCTGACATTTTCAAACCGATAAAGGAACTCAATGACTTTGTGGTCAACTCGGCGAGTTAACTTGATTTTTCCTAATCTGTGCAGTTGATGGAGAAACTCGATGAGTTAAAGAACAACTCGACGAATTGGGTCAACTTGGACCATTGACTTTGACTATCGATTTATGTCTTAGACCAAGTTTGTCCTAAGGGGTGCTTGATGGTAATTTGAATTGTAATAAGGAAAATTATGGGCTTAGGGTAAGGCCCATATGAGGTTGGGCCCAATTTGGAAAATTATGCCATCAATGGGCCTGTGTGGATCTTTTGGTTTTGGGCCTCAGTCTTGATTCTTGTGGAGTCAGGGTAAAATGATCATTTTACCCCAAGTAAGGATTATGGATTATAGCATGGAACCCAATTTCTAATTGTGTTTGTTGTTACTTTTGATAGCTCAGGAAGTCGGTTGGGCAGCAGCTAGGGATTTATTTAGTGAGATTCTGCATTTGAGGTGACTTCTTCTCACTATACTTTTGGGTCGAAGGCACCAAGGCAGGCCCATTGGATTAGATATCATGTTATGAGATAGTATGTTATTGTTGAGTAGTGATTTGTTAGATCGATACTCTGGTTTATAGGATGATGCTATGAGTAGTGATTTGTAGATCCACATGTCTTCATGTAGACTGTTTATATGTTTATCTATTATACGTCGGCATGTTGTGTTGGGTTGAGGTTGTACTACTCTATTATGTATCCAACAAACTCTGGGGCTTTCCAGATATGAGCTGAGGGTCGGGTTGTTGGATTAGTGTCTAAGTCCATAACTATAATTGGTATGTACTTGACCCGATTTGGCATGGTCCATTTGGGTTGCATGGCATTGGAACAATTGGATAGACAAAATGTGAAAAAGGATACTAGTGTTTTGTATTAATATATTATATGTTCTAATATATTAATATGAAATCACATTATTTAATTAGTATTTATCAAAAATTAATTTAGAATTAATTTAGCTATCAAAAAGGAACTAATTTAATATGGACTGTTATATGTATATGTGGTGGGCCAAGTTCATTTAGGTTGGCCTAAGCTTTCATGGATAGTCCATAGAGTGTTTAACTCATGGATCCTATAGAAATAAAATGTCATGGGTATTAGGGTTTACATGAATGTAACCCTAATCATCCATACTATATAAAGAGGTCCATGGTTCATGAAAAGACACTAGTGTGTGAGAAAACAAGAGTCGGTCAATTTCAAGTGTGAACCTAAGTATCCTTATTCTCAAGTTATTCCAAGTTGTTTTTGTTGTTGTGTGATTCCATTTGAGGTGCAACACTTAGGGCACTAAGTTCTTAAATGTTTAAGACTTCAAGCTCCATCACAAGGTATGTCATCTAACTAGGCTTTGTAATATATTTGCCTCATATTGTGCTAGTTAGGATTAAAACCTTGGAATATTAAATATTTTCATGTATAATAGAGAAAACATAGATCCAAGGTTTATAGGGTTGCATGTACACCATAGGAGTGTTAGAATGCTCAAAACCCTTCAGTGGTATCAGAGTCTAGGCTTGTTTTAAATTATACTTGATGCTATTTGCAAGAAAAATCATTTTTTTTTAGAATCTGCCAATTCACCATGAGGTGGTAAAATTCAACACGAGGTGGTGACTGTTCGGTGATTTTTTTTTTTAGTTTTTTGGCCTGTTTTGGATTAGAATCATTACCAAAAAGTGTTTTTCTTCGTAAAACTTGATTTTTATGTTATGGTAATGTTTATTCTCATCCAAATAAAGGATAGTTGTCAAAGTTTCAAGATTTGTTTTAGTTTATGTGATTAGCTAAGTTCTTGAAAATTGTTAATATGAATTATCTTCACTTATGAGTTTGATCTTGTTCATAGAAAAATTACTTGATTATTTTGTTAATTGGTAATTTGATCTTAATGGTTTTTATGAACTCCATAACTTGTCCTCAAGTTATGGTAAATGAAGAGTTTTTTCTTTTAAAGTGTCATTAAAAGTCATAGGTTATGAAAATGGAAGAGTCTCTAATTTTAATGTCATCATAAAATGTTTTTTGGTGTCTTCCATAACTTGTCTTCAAGTTAAAGTTTTTCATAAAAACCATATTAAACTCATAAGTTATGGAAACCAAAAGTTTTTGAATTGTTCAAAACTTGACCTCAAGTTTTGGAATTTGTAAAGTCTCACACACACTTTAATTCCAAACACTAAAGTTTTAAAAGTTAAAATTCAACCCTTATACTTTATAGTATTATAAGTTAATAATATATATATATATATATATATATATGTGTGTGTGTGTGTGTGTGTGTGTGTATAATATCAATTCAGTCTTACCGTTAGTAGGCCTCACTCACGAAGCTGGTCTATAAGGAGGGTATAAGGTTATTGCCTATAAAATGGCAGTTTAATGGGTGTCCACTCTCACCCACCGCTTCCTTGATGGGTGGAGGGTCGTTAGCCGATGGTAGGACAATGACTATAATTCTCCCTTCATTATAAGTATCATGATAAATATAAAGTAACTAAACCTTTTATAAATTCCTAATCTTAGTTACTTTAGGAAAATGTGAATTTGGTGCTAACCCATGAAATTGCACTTTGCACTTTGCTTAAGTCGGTAGTGGAGCGCGTGTTGTTAACCAGCACACTAGCTTGGATTTAACATGGTAGGAAAAGGGTAACTTAATGTTTAGAATAGAATCGGTGGAGCGCACGTGGTTAACTGGCACATCAATTAAGTGATAAATATTAAGTGTACCAAGTATATTTGCATGGTTATTCACACCATGTATGAGATCCTCGGCATCCCAGTCACAAACTTGAGAGGGAACAATCGAGATTTAAACATGTCATTGAAAAGTTCAATGAATCTCAAAAGATCTAGGAGTTTCAAACCGATTAAAACCTAATTCCTGTTTCAATGAATCTCAAATGATCCTGTGTACCATTCCCAAAGGGTCTGTATGTTTCTAATGCCAAAAGTAAGGGGCATTGGTTACAAAGCTGCCTTGGCTACCTGAAAAATATAAGAGAATCAAAAATTTTGACTCTGCTTCAGGTAATTCCACTTTCTAACTCTGTTAGGTTCCTAATTGATGATTCATAATACAAAATGTGACTTGGTCACATTTTCATGTTGAAATTATTGAATCGTCACTCGCCTACCTTCAAATATTTTATAGCTTTAATTACGTCGTTCCTCTTCCAAGTTATAAAATATTGTGTTGGGTCCTAGCCTTAATATTTCATATTGGGTGTTATAGTAAGGACTTAAATCAACTAACTTGAATTTCTCACATTGTAGATGTTTGGTTCAGACAACTATGTTCTTCCCAAATCTCTTGGAACAAGATTTCCTAATGAAGATGATGTCCTGCGATTAGATCATGGAAATCATACTTCTCTTCCACCTTCTCTAATTATTCTCCCTACCCCATAAGTTCTTGAATAGTTCAAGGTTAGTCAAGCTCTACTGGCAAGCAATGTCTATGTGTTCTCACATCTTGGAGATTAATTCACATATATTGACAAGCCGGGAGATTTGGGTGTCAAAGTCTAGAGGAAGTTGGTTGTTGACTAGGTTCATCAGTCACTTTCTAAGTCACATAGTGAGTTCCTTTGGGACTACTATGTAACAGACTATGACATGAACCTTAATGATCTTACCTATCTGCTTGATGTTGCTGAATCAGTAATTATTTGGAGCACTAGGAAAGAAAATTTGATTGGAAGATTGACTTCCCAAACTTCCATGGATATTGACAATGGTAACATTGAAAATCAAGAAAAGCTTTCTCTTCCCAATGGAAAGGGATTGGCCATAGTCAACTCGGTTGACCAAATGGTAAAAAGAAAGGCTAAGTCTGAGATTGTCCTGTGTGTCATTCCCAAAGGGTCTGTATGTCTCTATTGCCATAAGTAAGAGTCATTAGTTACGAAGCTGCCTTGGCTACCTGAAAGATATAAGAGAATAAAAATTTTTGACTCTGCTTCGGGTAATTCCGCTTTCTAACTCTGTTAAGTTCCTAATTGATGATTCATAATACAAAATGTGACTCGGTCACATTTTGATGTTTGGCAGGATCAAGCAAAAGGAAGGAAACTTAAAGGAAGAGTATGTTGAATCTAATCGCGAAGATGGATTTCAATCCCATGGTTTGAAGATCGGATTCTTGAGCTACTACTTAGGAGTTATGATAGATATCTAGGAAATATGTAATAGCATAGTTTTCATTTAAAGTTCCATTGTAAGGAAAAGTTTTTTCCATAATTTATAAATAAATAAAATTTTATTTTGATTTATTTTATATCTCCTTGCAATGGCATTTATGGAAAATTGATGTTTGTATGTTTCTAGAAATAGTGGAAATATAAATTTGATTCTTTCATTTGTGGTAATGTCTAAATTTACCAAATAAGGAAAGATTCTCATCACCCAAGTTTCAATTGGATCAAAACTTGGAATCATGCAAGTTTTATAGTATGATGAATGGGAATTTTCATATTTGGAAAATTAAGACTAATTCCTTGTTCACATGTATATGTGACTCAACTGAAGGACTAAGGGATCGAGCATACATTCGTGTGCATTAGTCAAAGTCCACCACAAAAGATCGATAAGACTATTCGTCATGATTTACTAAAGTGTAGTAAATATGGTTATACTTACATGCTTAAGTATAATTCTGAAACATTGAAAATTTTTCAATGAATGGCAGAACAAATAAGAAGAATCAAATTAGGCAGAAAGATATAAGTTTCTCAAATCTGAAAAGATGGGAGAGTACTTATGAAACCATATCACAATTAATCCTCTAGGAACATCTTAGTGCATTCTTAAGGCTAAGAAGAGGAGTCGTGAATTGTTGAAATGGTTAAATCAAGAAGACGATTCATACTTCGTTCCAAAACAAGTCTTAGAGTCATACTCCAAGATTGTAACTTGAGTGACACATCTTAAAAAGGTTTATTGACACTTGTCAAATGTAAGAGTAAAATGTGCTCTATTCTTGTACATTTGAAATTGGTAAGATGTGATGTTTTGGATAAAACGAAGACAAACTAAGGCCAATTGTGTGAAGTATTTATCTTGATAAGAAACCACACTATCTCTTGAATATTTGTTTGTCAAAGAGTGGGTCTTGCAACAGATTCTTATATGTCAAGATGATAGTGGGAGTCTAAAAGATCCTGAAAGAGTTTAGCAACTTTTGCTATGTCTAACACTTTAGACATCTACAAGTCCAATTCATGACAATCTTGATTCATACCTACTTCCAACATATGACTGACTGTGGAGAGTTTGAATAAAGTAATTATTTTGGAAGTCAAAACATGCAAAATTGAAACAATAGTAAACAATTGACACAAGATAGCAACACTTTACTTATAAATAAACAACAACTTTTATTTAATCATCAAATGTCAGTTACATTTTACAAGTTTTAGAAATAGGTATCAAATCTGTAAAACTAATATCATCCTTCAACCCGATGGGCCTCGCATGCTGCAAATGCTAAACCCTACACAGTCCCTTCGTGAGGGGATATGTTGGGTTATCATCCGATGATACCCTATTTTCCACAAGGAGTTCTTCTTCTATCCGATGTCTAATGAAGTGGTATTTTCTTTCGATGTGCCTGGATCTGCCATGATCCTTGGTTCCTTAGCTAAGGCAACTGCACTCTCATTATCATTGAAAATCTCCATAGGCTCCTTAATAGATGGTACAACTCCAAGGTCTCCAATGAAGTTCTTTAACCATATTGCCTCCTTTTCCGCCTTACTTGCTGCTATGTACTCGAATTCGCAAGCTGAATCAACTACTGTTTCCATCTTGGAACTTTTCCAAGTAATTGCTTCTCTATTTAGGGTAAAGACCCAGCCCGACTGAGATCAGAAATTATCCCTATCAGTCTGGAAGCTAGCATCACTATATCTACTCTGAAGTCATCACTCCCAACAAGGGTAAGGGCCCAATCCCTAGTCCTCCATAGGTACTTGATAATATTCTTCACCACAGTCTAATGAGCCTTGCCTGGATTCCCTTGGTATCTGCTGACCATATTCAAAGCAAAGGCCACATCAAGGCAAGTACAAGTCATAGCATACATGATCGACCCTACACCAGAAGCATATTGTACTTGACTCATCTCAACTATCTCAGCCTCTGTACTCGGGCTCTGAGTCTTACTCAATTTGGTGTTACTCTGGATTGGTAAGTCACCTATCTTGGAATCCGGTATGCTGAACCTTTTCAGCACCCTCTAAGTAGGTACTTTGACTAAGTCCAGTTAGTCTCTTACTCCTGTCTCTTAATATCCTTATCCCTAGGATATAGGCATCTTCTCCAAGGTCCTTCATAGTGAAACACTTCCCAAGCCAAGATTTAACCTCCTGCAAGGTTGGGATGCCATTTCCTATGAGTAGTATGTCATCCACATATAATACCAAAAAGCTAACTATACTCCCACTAGCCTTAACATATACATATGACTCATCCTCGCTCCTGGAAAAACCAAACTCTTTGGCTTTCTCATCGAAACAAAGATTCCATCTGCGAGATGCTTGTTTCAATCCATAGATGCATTTCTCAAACTTACACACTCTATTAGGGTGCTTTGCATCGACAAAACCCTCTGGCTAACTCATGTAAACATCCTCAGCCAACTTCCCATTAAGGAAAGCAATTTTGACATCCATTTTCCATATTTCATAATCATGAAATGCAGCCATGGCTAGCATAATCCTAATAGACTTAATCTTTGCTACTAGTGAGAAGGTCTCATCATAGTTAACTCCCGGAGTTTGAGTAAAGCCCTTCACAACCTGTCGTGCTTTATAAGTGTGTACATCCCCATCCATGTCGGTCTTCTTCTTGAAGATTCATTTGCACCCGACCGTCTTACAACTCGGTATATTGTCAACCAAGTTCCAAACTTGATTGTCATACATGGACTGAATCTCGCTCTCCATGGCCTCTTTCCATTTGGCATACTTAGGGCCTGCCATGACTTCCTTAAAGTTGTTAGGCTCATCTAAATTTACTAGTGTACTATCATTGATAAATGCGTCACCTTCCGTAGTAATATGAAAACCATAGTAATGCTCAGGTGGATTCCTAACTCTTGTGGAACGCCTCAGAGGTACGGATTCATCAACAGGAATTTCCTCCTTAGGTTGATTGCTAGGGTTTGAGGTTCCTTCACCACTTGACTCTTAAAGTTCTTCAAGGTCAATTTTCATCCCACTGTTTTCTTGGCTTATAAACTCTCTCTCTCTCTCTCTCTCTCTCTCTCAAGACCCCTCTCCTTGTTCAAAGACCACATTCTCACAGAGTCTGTAGAAGAGGTAACCACAGGATTTCTATGGGTAGCTGACGAAAATACACCGCAAAATATGAGGTTCAAGCTTGTCCTGAGTCTCACATCTCACGAAAGCCTCGCAACCCCAAATCTTGATGTGGTCTAAATTGAGAACTTTCCTAGTCCACATCTCGTGAGGTGTTTTGGCAACCTTCTTGGTAGGGACTAGATCTAGCATATGGGCTGAAGTCTCTAAGACATACCCCCAGAATGAGATTGGCAACGAAGCTCGACTCATCATGGAACAAACCATGTCCAACAAGGTTCGATTGCGCCTCTCAGCCACACCATTAAGCTGTGGCGTTCTGGGAGGTGTCAATTGTGAAACAATTCCACATTCCTTAAGATAGTCTAGGAACTCTGTACTAAGATACTATCCTCCTCAATCGGATCAAAGCATCTTAATGTTCCTGCCCAGCTGATTCTCCACTCCCTATTTAAACTCCTTGAACTTTTCGAAGGTTTCTAATTTATCCTTGATTAAGTAGACATAACCATATCTATTGTAATCATTGGTAAAAGTCGCATAGAAGCGATTAGCATCCCTTGTGGCGGTTCTAAAGGGTCCACACATATATGTGTGTATGAGGTCCAACAAACCTTCACCCCTAGCACAAGTACTAGTGAAGGGTGACTTTTTCATTTTTCCAAGAAAACAAGACTCGCAAATATTATCTAACCTTAATTCAAATGACTCCAAGACTCCAGCGTTTTGGAGTTGGCCTTTGCGCTTCTTGTTAACATTTCCTAGGCGACAATGCCACAAGGATGCTTTATCCAAACTAGTGGAAGAATCGATATGCATACAATATTTCCTATGTTATCTACAACCGAAACAATTTCATATACACCATCACAAGGTAATGCTTTAAAATAAAGAACAATATTATAAAAGCATTATACCACCACATTCATTATCTAATGAAAAAGTAAATCCTTGTATGTACAAACCGTGAAAATAAATAATATTTCTCACCATTTCGGACGAGTAACAACACATACTCAAATCTAACACTAACCCACTACTTAGCAACAATAGAAGCATTGAGCTTCCTTTGGGTTGGAAGAAGGAGTGAAAGAACCACCTTTGGTTACACTTGAAGAGAAGCCTTCAAGAGACTTTCCCTTGGTACCCTTCGAAGGGGTCTTCCACTTCTTCCCTCTACTTTTCCCGATTGCCAGAACAGGGGTGGTGTTAGGAGTAGGAGTAGTAACAACGATTTACCTTTAAGACCACTTTAGTTGGTCTTCAAAAGTCCTTGAGTCTTGCTGAGGGTGACCTCCTCCTTGTTCATATGATAGGTCATTCATTACTGATCATAACAAGTAGGTAAGGAGTGCAGTATGATGTCAATAGCCAACTCTTCGGGGAAGTTCACATTCAACTTCAGCAAATGGTCCACAAACCTTTACATTTTCTGCATGTGGCCCGTGATGGATTCACCATCCTTCATTCGAGTTGTTATCATGGAAGAGATGATTTCAAACCTCTCTTGACGAACACTCTGATGGTAACGGTCCATCAGGTCCATGTGCATCTTAAAAGGATAAAAGTCATCATAGGGCTTCTAGATTTCAGCTGTCATTGTGGCCAACATGATACATGCCACTTTGGTAGCATCTCTCTCATGTGCCCTAAAGTCAGCAATCTCCTTTGGAGTAGCAGTAGACTCATCAATTTATTTCATCTCCTCGTTGAGAACATATTCATTGTCCTCGTAACGCGTGACCATCCTGATGTTCCTGATCCAATCATTAAAGTTTGAACCATCAAAGATGACTCTCCCACAAAGGTTCATGAGAGAGAAGGAGTCGGTAGGGTTTGAGCCTGAAGCAGCATTGTTGGAAGACATCTGAAAAGAAGAAAGACGAGTTTAGATTAGATGTAGAATCCTTAATAAGACACTAAAATGTAATATTAAGGCTAGGACCCAACACAATACTTTATAACTTGGAAGAGGGATGTCGTGATCCAAGCTATAAAATATTTGAAGGTAGACGTTCACCAATTTCCACCATGAAAAATGAAATAAATTATTAGGTTTTTATTGCATTGAAACTCCTAGATCTTTTGATATTCATTGAACTTTTCAATGGCATGTTTAAATCTCGATTGTCCCCTCTCAAGTTTGTGACTGGGATGCCGAGGATCACAAACAAGGTGTGAATAACCATGCAAATTAACTTGATACCCTTAATCTTTATCACCTAATCAATGTGTCGGTTACCCACACACACTCCACCGATCTATGATAAACATTAAGTCATCCTTTGCCACTCTTACTAGTCCATGTTAGTGTGTCGGTTACCCACACACGCTCCACCATTGACATGGTAAGGTACAAAGTGTAATTTCATGGGATAGCACCAAATTCACATTTTCCTAAAGTAACTAAGATTGGGTATTTATAAAAGGTTTAGTTACTTTATATTTATCATTATACTTTTAATGAGAATTATAATCCTTATCCTACGCATTCGGCTAGTGACCCTCCACTAGTTAAGGAAGTGATGGGTGAGAGTGGATACCCATTAACTGCTATTTTATAGGTAACAACCTTATACCCCCCTTATAGATCGACTTTGTGAATGAGGCCTAGTAACTGTAAAACTAACTTTCTCTTATATATATATATATATATATATATATATTATTAACTTATAATACTATAAATTATAAGGGTTGAATTTTAACTTTTAAAACTCTAGGGTTTGGAACTAAAGTTTTCTAAAGTGA